>NW_020622492.1:11212604-11524518 GCF_003573695.1 Papaver somniferum | reverse complement strand
ATACAAGGACCTGGAATCTGGAAGTATTACAGGATTTATTCCCTCCGGATATTGTGGAGAAGATATCGAATTTATACTTATCTGTTGAGAACTCTATGGAGGATCATTAATGTGGCTTAAAACTCCCACCAAAAAGTTCTCTACAAAGTCCCGCTACAAACTCTTGGCCGATAATTCTGCATCTTCTTCATCTTTAAGTAGTTTCCCGTGGAAGAAACTTTGGAAGAATAAAGATATTTCTCCAAGAATTTTATTGTTTATCTGAAAAGTGGTAACATCGCGAGATTTAATTCTTCCATTGTTAATCTTTGTACTTTGTGTTTAGAGTGCACGAAATCAGTGTTTCATCTTCTCTTTGGTTGTTGGGTCACGAAGAATCTTTTATGACTTTCCTTTTATTTTCCCGGATACTTCAAGATTAGAAGATGTCAAACAAATTATCACTACTTGGTTGCAGGTTGATGATGGTGGTAATACATTTATTTTAGGTTCATGTTTACTGTGGAAACTATGGAAGATGCACAATGATATTTGTTCAATGGCGTTCAGTTCTCTAAGGAAATGTGTATGAAGTTGGCTTGGGATGATTATATGAAACACTGTCACCAACAGTCTCCCTCGCAGCATGATCATTCTCAGGAAATTCATCATCTGGAAGCAGAAAATTGGGAACTTCCACCTGCTTTCTATGTTAAAATTAATGTCGATGCTGCATTTAGATAGAATAAGGGTGTTGTTACTTCCGTGGCTCAAGATAGTGAAGGTAACTTTCTGTGTTGCATCACATATTGTTTCACAGACACATCGACTTTAAAAGCAGAAGTTAGGGCGTACAATTTAGGAGTTTATCTGGCGACAAGTCTTAACTTGGAGAAAGTCATTGTGGAGGGTGATGCTGAAAGTGTATCTACTGCAATTAATGGGACAATTAATCAAGTTCCAGCAAATATTAAGATGAAGATCATAAGAGCCAAAGAAAGTTATCGTGAATTTCAAAATCTGGTATTTAAATCTGTTCCTAGAAGTGCTAATGAGATAGCACATGTATTATGCCAATATGCTAACGCAGAAAATGTAACTAGGAGTTGGTATACACATGACCCTCATCACTGTATCTTACACTTTCTCATGATATAATGAGGGGTAATTGATCTGTTCATTACTAGGTCTAAGTTATCGAGTCAACTACAATATTTTCTCTCCTCGGATCCATATTTGCTCTCCCTCTAAAAAAAATAATATTTACGAGTCCCAATTCGAAGTTTTGGAGAAAGACAACGTGAATCATTCTTCTTATCTTCTCTTATTAAAAAAAGAAACTAAAAGGGAAAACAAAAAAATAAAATAGAGAGTTTTGGAAAACCAAATTTGATAGCGTAAATTTTTCTTTTTGTCATATAATAATAACTAGAATATTTTTTTTAAAATTTATAGCCTGTTTGGATAGGAAAACAGAAGCTACTTTTAGACTTTTGTAAGTTAAAAAGTCGAAAGTTAGGGTGGGAATGCCATTATAGATCGACTTTTAAAAGTCGAAAGAGATTTTTGGATTTCGACTTCTTAGAGAAGCTGCTTCTCCTTGTTCATCGTGCTCGTCCCTTTTTCCCCATTCTTTCTCTTTCTCTCCTCAGTAATAACTTCCACTCCAACTAAAAAAAAATCAGTTCTTACTCTGAGAATATAACAAGAGATTTTTCAGTTTCTCTTTTTACCTTCTCTGTATAGTTGTGACTCCGTAAGTTGTCTCAATTTTTTTGAATTTGCTATGATGAAATTTGATTTTTTTTTTGTTGAATTTGATAGTAGGTTTGTGTTTGTTGTTTAAAAGATTCAATCATTAGTTCTCTCTAATTCTTGAAACCCACATTCAGAAACAACACAATTTCTCCTTTCACTCTAGTTTTGATATCTGCGACATTGTTTTGATCTTCAATTTTTTGGTTTTAAGGGCTAAAAAAGGGATTACTGTGGTTGTTTCATTATTGTTTATATTTCTCATGAAATCAGTCCACCATCTTATTTGAACAATCAATTTATTGTTTGCAGTGATTGAGGTGAAAAATCTAATTGTGTGTCTGATTCTGTGCTTTTGCAGGTTCATGATTTCTAGGTAAACCCATGTCTTTAAATGTAAAAAGCATCAATATTTCAAACAATTTATGTGAGATTTTGTTGTTGGTGTTGTCCGCCAAAGGTTAGATGTGACTCCATCTTAGGTCCTTGTAACTGACCGAGATTTGGGTGATACCAATGTTAGAATGAGGCTGTCAGTACCAGGAAGGCTCCTTATCAGGTGTAGTGCTCTTGAAATTGTCCTTTTACTTATGTATTTTGATGCTCAATTTGTTATGACCACAAAACTAGTTATGTAGACAGTTTACTTTGTTTTGTCAATGTTGAGTACACATGCTAATTTAGTTGATATTGAGCAGATTGTACATGTATACTTTCTTGTTCAATATACATCGAAAAAACTCACAACTATATACGTAATCCAAATTTGTGGTCATGATTTTGAACTACCTACACGATGATTCTGATACTTTTCTTTTATCATCATCATTTTGTCAACACCCATTGTTTCATGACTCTTCTGGTACATTTAGGGATAATGAAAGTTTAGCTGGCTTTAGAACTAAAAGCCTACCTTATTATTTTGTTGAGTGTTGTAGATGGATTATGTGAGGGCCATCTATTATTTCAATTCCTAAATATGTTGTTAATGTTGATTTGGAATTCTCCTGTGTGGCTATCAATCAGGCCAATTTCTTCGTTGGCCACCGTTGCTGTGTAGTATATGTCTTACATTAGGATGTATATTTGGTAGTTGAGGTTAGGAAGAGAGAGTTTTATCATGAAAAGAGTATTCTTACGAAATTTTACGGTGATCCAAGTAATTTCCTGTGATACATGTGTAATTGAGTAAAGTACAGTACATTTTAATAACCCCAATGTAATGAATTTTCAGTAGGAGATCACGAATCATGATGCTCATCCATTACGAGTCTTAACATTTCAAGCATATTGATTTTTTTTATCACCATTAACATTTGCAATATTACCTTAGAAACTATCACCACCACATTTATTCTTTATGACTCGCATAAATGATCATTCTAGACACCGTAATGTAAAGAAATGTAAATAAAAAAGATAACAGCTATCAATTTAGTTGTAATAGATTTGTAAACCAGCCAAGCATATATGTATACGTCATCCCTTTAAGTGATACTTTAGATGTGATGTTTTGCTGCCCTTAATGGTTTTATTTTGACATTTCCTTGGATTTGTTTTTGACATTATGATTAGGTAACGATGGAAAGTAATCACGTCCTAGTTTTGGTTTTGCCATTTCTTTAAATCATGTTTTATTTTACTTACTTTATTAAACTGTAACATAGAGGACTAACGGTATTGTGCTTTGGTATAGATTGTATGAGCATAACTCGGTTGAACCCACCAAGCGTTGGTATGTCAAGATTGGTTGTCATATTTTAGTGAACCAAAACTCATTTAAAGAGTCACTTGATTATTTACTAGATTCAACTTCGTATAGGTTAGCTTGAAAGTATTAGGATATAGACATTACAAGTATTACATGAAGACTTGTGAAGAAGTAAGGAGCTACAACGACGACATCATCCTCCCACTTGAGGTTAGTAATATTTGACTTGAACTGTTTCATTCCCTAACTTATATTTCAAGTCGTGCATATTGAAAACATAATTGTGAAGCTGTGAATAATTATACTCTAGTTAGACATAGTATTAAGGAATTACAATACAAAGTATAACGTCTATCTTTCAAACTTCGTATGTAAGACATCGACATAATCGTATGAATGCTATTGTGGTTATGTATGGGTATGGGTGAAGATTTCATCCTAGGAAACAATGTTTTACATTCATTTAAAGGAATTACCAATATGTGTATTTAGTATAACCGCTCATAACTTGTTTATGTATCTTGGTAAAACTATTCACAAGGCCTGACTTTTTTATTGGTATGACTTTTATTAGTGAAACCAATCTTAAGTAATCACCTAAGATGGTAAGATCGATATCTTGAATTTGGTGTGACTAAATACTATCCATTGGGTAACCGATCCTAGTAACAGGTGTGAACGATCACAAGAGAGAGTGTAATCGATCTTTGTAAGAGGTTTAACAAGTTTTAGTAAGTTGGTGTAACCGATCCTATAACTTGGTCAACCGATCATAATTTTTACCATAAGAAGTGGTAACCAATCCTAGTACTTAGTTGGCCATTTTATGGTAACTAGTGTAACCGATCCTAGTACCCACTTGGAGGTAGAACCGAAAATTTATGTTAAGGTAGAACCGTGAAACCCATTAATGGTGATTTGATAGGATAATCAATCACATAGTTCTTGGAAGTCAGATGAACCAATTCTAAACTTGTTTGGAAGTGTGGCAAACTGGTTTCAAGATTGTAAATATGAAAAAGGATTTACAAAGTAAAGATGTCGACATACTTTGAACATGTGCAGTAACTCTTATCTTTTATTGTTCAAAGATATTTCTTAATAGCTAAAGGAGAATCCCGGATCGAAATAAATTGAGAATCTTTTAATTAAGGTTTTTAGTTTTATACGCTTTTAATTTCCAACAATTGAAATGCATATCTTTAGAAAATAAAAATTAGTAATGTGCATTTACTAGGTGGAGATTTTCTAGTGAGATTTCGGTCATTAATTGGACAGAGCATTTCCAGGAATTATGAAAACCGATTTTGGCTTTATTGCATATCTTTGAGAATATTCGGTTTTGGAAATTCCTTGGTGTCCAAACTTCCTTGGTCTATAAATATTGAAGTTTGAATTTTGAGCAAACTAATCATTAGAGCCAGAAAAACTACCTAGTTGTGTTGTTACTGGTGGAGCCGCCTATTCGGAGAGGAAAGTAACCTAATTAGGCGAAATCTCTTACGACCGCTCGGTTTAAAGACTTCTTTGGGATTGAGAAGCTCTATTAGTACCGTTGGTGGGAAACTATATAATTGTAGTTTATTATTAGTTTTCGATTGATTTGATTGACTAACGGTGGTTGAACTTTGATTGCACCTAGTTTATGCTTGAGAATCTTCTCTTCTGATATAAGATTCACTCAAACTAGATCGAAGTTTCGACGGGGATCTTTAGACTGTTTGTAGATCTAAAGACGTCTTGTGATAATCCATTGTTAACAGACTCCGTTCTGTGTGTGATTGATCACAAGAGATTCAAGTTGTTTGTGTGCAGGTGTTTTGATGAGTGCTAAAAAGTGCATATTTCTATATATTTTTCTTGGCATTTAACTCATCTTTTGTGCATTAATTCTACATTTTATCCCATATTCTGTATTTTCATTGTTTTCAAGAATAAATATTTTTATTAATTAATTTTGTATTTTTAGGTACCAAATAAAGACTAGATGAGTTGCGGAGCCAAAAGAGCAAAGACACGGGAGAAAGCCGGTGGAATCTCTAGCGGAAAAGAAGTGAAGAATGTGTTATGGAAGACTCAAGGATAAAAATGGGCTTAAAAAGGAAGAAATTGTTCTTAAAGAAGAAGTGGGCTCAAGATTACCTAAGCCCAAATCCAATTCCTAAGCCCAAATCCATATCCTAAACCCACAATTCAATACCCAAACCCGTTTTCCTTCTTAACCGTAAGATTGGATCCATTCCATCATCCAACGGTCGCTGCGTCATCATGCATCAGATTTCGATGCACCTTACCAACACTACAGCACCTAACTCCATCTTGAGCCGTTAGTTTCGTTGTATTTTTGCATCCAACGGTCGCTCATAATCTGTCTCCATCTCGCCGTTAGATCCGTTTCAGAAGTTATCATCCCACGGATTCCCTTCACAAAACATCAAATTTGATGATCCCGTTTAACACCTAAGCAACCTAACCCTATTACCCGCACCAAACGCACCCTTCTGCCAAAACCCATCGAGCCATCTCCTTCTTCCCCTCTTCTGAAACAGCGACGCTGTCTCCATCACCACCATCTTCTCCCCCAAATCACTCCACCATCTTCTCCCCCCAAATCATTCAACCATCACCACTTGAGCCGTCATCACTTAGACCTACTTTTCTAGCCACTTATTACATCACCTCCTAATCGTTTCATCTCACAGGAACCCTAGGTTAGGAGTTGATGAAATAGGTGAGGTTAGAGACAGAAATTGAAGCATGAGAGAGAAGCAGGAAGGTCAGAGGAAGCATGGGTCGAGAAGATTTGGGAGAGATTTCAGCAAATTAGGTGAGAATTGCCAACCCTAATTTCAACTGATTTGGGGGGATTTTTGAGGAACCCTAATTTTTGGGAAAAGTGTATTGTAACTATAAATATGGGTGTGGGATGAGTGTAGAACATCTCTGGACTAGCCAGTAGACATTTTGAAGAAATTTTAATTACAATTTAAAATTCATTCCATTTATCACAGTTGATTATTTTGAATGTTATGTGTGTGTTGTTTGAATTATCCTGTATGATGTTTATTGTTGTTCACAAGTTTAGCATGAGCTAAACTGCATTAGGCTGAGGCTCAGTTGAAGCCTTATGCACTGTCAAATGACAAGTTGCTAGGATAGTTAACTCCTTGCCCTGTTTTGCTTGAGCAATGGGAAGAGGTTAATGCTCATAGTGCCTGTGATTGATTGTTCTGTCAAAAGACAGTCAATGCTAGGGGAAAACTAGTGAGCAAATTAGTTTTCCTCCCATTCTAGATGTATGCATAGGATTTTTAACTCAACCTAGAAATATGTTGTTTGATTAGGACACAAGGTGGATACTAATCCTTAGCTTAGCCACAATCCCTTTTACAATCACTTATAATTTCAGTTCTGTTTTGCTTCCTGTTCAGTTTATCTCCTTGCCTGTTTTGCCTGTTTTTCTTGCATTTTGAAGCTGTTATGCACTGAAATCAGTGCACAAACTCCCCCTGCCCTTGGCTTACAGCCTTGGTTCCCTGCTATTTTTATTTTATATCCTCTGCCATTTAATCTTTGCTGTTTTGCCATCTTGTGTTAACTGCTTTGGTTTGTTAACTGTTTTGGTTCTTTGCATCTGCCATATTACCTTGCCTTGCTCACTGCCATAGTGCTTTGCACCCATTGATAGCTTAGGATAATTTCTTGTATGCTCCCACTCCCTGTGGACTGATCCCATTCTTACTTTCTATACTAAAACTTGACCTTGTATACTTGCAAGTCTTTTGTGTGTCGTTCCCAAGCACACCATGTTTATTGAATATCAAAGAAGATTTGAAGACAAAGAAGATATTTGGGTTCATAATCTTTGGTGTGCACAAAACTTGTATCGGCTGGAAAGGGATCCAACTATAATCGGTTTATCTTTGTGATAGATTGGATTGATTAGTTGAGTAGATCGGCATGAATACGTTTCTTTGTGACTCAAAGTATTGATTGCATAATCTTAACAATCACTTTGGTAGTTGTTGAAAAGATAGATCTAAGGACCTGACAAAGGAGTTTATTGGGATAAACGGAAGACCCTTTTTTCAAACTCATATCACGTTGTTTGAAAAAAGGTTTTACCGAACAGATTTGTTGTTCCTTTACTGTTTGGAATACGAACCAAAGGAATTGTTCCAAGTGCGTGACTTATTACAAGTTGGAGGCGCAGGGATACATACGGAATTAGGTGGACTATAGGTTTAGTTGCTTGGTCTCAACTATACGAAGTTGGTTTAGATTTTGTATAGCGGCTTAATCCTGAGAGTATCAATTCTGGACAAGGTCCCGGGATTTTTCTGCATTTGCGGTTTCCTTGTTAACATAATCTTGGTGTGTCTTTTACTTTTCTATTTCCGCAATTATAATTGTTTTATTATAATTAGAAGTAAATACACAAACGTTAATCCCTATTTACTTGATAGCAGTCCTATTGTGTTTGGTTAAGTCCGAACCTTTTATCAAGTAAACATAATCCGTTGTTGTATTGTTTCGATCTTGTATCCATAGTCAATCACACAAGTTATCTTGTTGTCGTATTGTCTCGATCTCGTATCCATAGACGATCACACTAAGTGTGAACCGATTAGTTGTATTGTCTCGACTCAGTCCATAAACAATCACTTTCGGAGAAATCGGAGAAAGGACTTATAGATGGAAAAGTTTTAGATTGAGGTGTATTTGGGTACCCTCGTCTTTTCAATTGGTATCAGAGAAGGCAAACTCGAAAAGATATAACAATCTGTGTTTGGTGTGATCCAACCTATAAGAAATTGTATCTATATATGATTCAATTAACGTAATAGCAGGATTTGACATCACCAAGATCCCATGGTGGAGGACACAAATGAAGAGTATAATACTCTCATTAAAGGAATCGTCTAGAAGTTGGTTGAGAACTTACAACTACTCAAGAAAGCCTCTCTTAGATTTAAGACACAACTCACTGATTGTCTATGGACTGAGTCGAGACAATACTCAAGAAAGCCTCTTTTTATGGGTACCTTAAATAAGGAAATCAATATAGTTCAACAAGGTTTTTTGTTGACCTTTATGGGTTACAAAATATCTCCTCAGTTGCTTCTATTTCTCACTGTGATCTCTTCACCCAGAGAAATTTCTATGCAAAAATCTTAAATTTTGTGAATCTTACCTTTGGTCATGTATCAAGTATATTCACAAATAATCCGGTTTGATTAGATTTTAGAAGCAACCATATGGAAAGATATTTACAAATAAAGAATCAAGTAACTCGAAACGTAACTAATAAAGTAAGAACTCTTACGATATTAAAAAACAATACTGTAATAAAATCCTATTACAATATAAGTCGAGTTAAGAAAATACCTCGAACTTATGAGAACAAGAAGTATCTCTTCATTTTCTCCATGAAAAGTAGCCATATGCACTCACCTCACAATGGTTTCTTCGAAACCAGTGACAGGCTAAAAGATATGAGTAATCTAGATGAGTGGAGTCGTGTTATAGCCCATAACTCATGGGTTGATCTTCATTTACGTGGGCTATTTCGGTTCCCAAATATCCATGAATGGATTGGTATCATTTATATTGAAAGAATCTGTTACCAAAAATATGTTTTGTTAAAAATCAATGTCTCTTCAACATCGGAAATAAAAACTTGAATTATTATGCAAGTTTTCATAATATTTTCGGTCAAGGTAAAATTTTTGATTTCTCAAAATATTTATCTTGAGGCTCTCATAAGCATACTTTCTAGGATGATACCTAATGAAGATCTAAGAAGAAAACTTACAACAATGATTCTCTTCAAGAAACCTGCTCGAATGTTCAAGGGAAAGTGCTACCAAATTCTCTATGTGGTGAATGGAGTAACCTGTGGAGAAATTGTCAGTGAATACTGTATTCACGAGATTGAGAAATATCTTGATTCCCTGGTATCAGACATGCTAACGTTGTGCAACAACACATGCTATCATTTAATTCAACTCATATCATCTTCAAAGGTGCATGCATCCAGATTACTAAATGGTGTGTACTAGACCTAATCGGAAGAAGAGTTTTACTTAACAAAAGAGTGGATGTTGAATGGAAATGGGTACTCTACTATAAGGAGTTGATAAAAACAGCCCATGAGAACTCCTCAAATAATGCTATGCATCTTACCATCTCTCTTAATCATTATGAGGATGTCTTGTGGAAGTTTCAGTGCCTACTCGATGAGATTTCGTCATAAACAGAATTACTAGTGGGAAGGAAGTGGATACCACTAGGGATTAAGTTACTTGCTGTAATACGTAATCAAAGAAAATAGACATTAGGTGTTGATTATTTCAATGAAGTCTATTTTGAATAAACCTATCTTATTTATGAATAAAATTATTATTTTATAATTTTTCTTGTGATAGTTTTCGATTACATAGCCTGTGCTTGAATGCTTTATTTTATTGCTATGTATGTTTCTGGGATGTTTGATTTCGGTTTCTTAACCTTAATATTCGATCTCATATGTGTGAACCCTTATGGTTTGGGTGACTTTTTGATTTAGCGGGATTGAGTTTTGGGCCATGTTGGTAGGCGTTATCAAAGGATCATAAGGGGTTCTGATTGAAACAATATGTGAAAAAGTCACAACATGTTGAATCTATTGGTTTAGCATAAAAGCATATGTGTTTCGGGGTTTCAACTTTTGCATTGCAATAGTTAAAACCGGTTTTCAACCTTTATCTGGTAAAGGTTGGTCCTTGTTGTTGTTCTTTTGTTTTGGCGAGAGGATGACAACATAACGGGGGAGAGTTCTATGTGAACTTGCGCTTAATGACATATCTTTTGGGGGAGAAGAGGATGCGGAACTTGAGGTAACGAATTTGTTATAGTTAATCGTTTTCTAGTTTAAGAAAAGCCTGATTTTATTACATATATTTATTTCTTTTGCTTTACAAAATTTCGATACAATTGATGCTTTATTCCATTATTTGTGTATGGATATGTGTGTGATTCAATTGTTTCTGGTTAAGAAAAACTATTGTTATCTTTCTTTATTTTTTGGTATCAATTTTTTAGGCTTACAAAATTTCGGTGCAATTGGCGTTACTTTAATTCTATGTTATTTCAATTGCTTCTGGTTGAGGTAAATATTCATGCAAGTTGATTTATTTGGTTTGTATGAATTATTTATGGCTTAACAAAAGAAAAAGTTTTCGGGATGAATTGTTTAGTCCAATTCGATTCCGGATAAGAGTAACTAAGTTAATTCTGATCTTAGTTAGACTTATCAAAGTGGAGGTTTCGGTTATTCAAGTCTAATCAAATGCCTTAACAATAAATGCTAGTTAACTAACCTAGTACTTGTCTTGTTTAAAAGTGAAAGGTCTAAGTTATTGATGAGAATAACTAGAGCCTGATGAGAAAAATAGAGTTAATTATGATCTTTATTTTGGTCTTATCGAACAAGCGATTGTATTTGTACAATCGGTTTAGCAAAGGAACTAAGGTGCTTAGTCGATTTTTGGTTTGCTAAAATATTAGGGAAAATTGCTTCGGGCAATTGTTTCCTTGGTAACATATCAAAACAAAATTACTTTGTAGTTTCGGTTTTGATATTGGTTATCAAAAGTGGTGTGTGGAACCCTCGTGCTTAACTCTTATAGGTTGCAAGTCTCTTTGTAAGATTTGTAAGATCCTTTTGGTTTGTCATTTATTTGCTCGTACCATTGTAATTTTGTGACAAAAATGAGGAGAAATATATGGAGTAAACAAGTGATATTGATATTAATTTGTATTGATTTGGTATCACTAAGGAAAGAACAATGGTGCTTCGTGCGACGATCAAAGGCCTCCCTTCCATCTTAGATGAAAATCTTAGCCGTTCAAGGCCGCCAACCAATGCATGGTAACCTTGGCCCAACGCCAAAACCCTGGTTTTGGCCACACCCAAACCGCGCCAAGTCATGTCGGCCATGCCACATGTGCCAATGGCATGCCAGCCACCTTTCCGCGACATACCATGCCCGCCTTCCCTATGCGGCTACCAAAACAAAGGCTTGTGACGATCAACGACCATCCTTCCATCTAAGATGCAAATCTTATCCGTCCAAGGTTGCCATCCCAACGCATGGTAACCTTTGGCCCAACGCCAAAACCCTAGTTTTTGGCCACGCCTAAGCCGCGCCAAGGCATGCCGGCCATGCCACATGTGCCAATGGCATGCCAACCACCTTGTCGCGCCATACCATGCCGGCCTTCACTATACGGCTGCCAAAACGAAGGCCTGCAACAATCAACGACCACTTTTTCATCTAAGATGCATATCTTAGCCGTCCAGGGTTACCAGCGAACGCATGGCAACCGTTGGACCTAGTTTGGTCGCGCCTAAACAAAGCCAAAACCCTAACTTTTGTCCGCGCCTAAACTAGGCCATATTAAAGCCATACCGATCATGCTTTCATGCAACTGGATACCAAACGAAGGGTTGCAATAATCAACGACTACCTTTCCTCTTAAGATGCAAAATCTCGACCGTCGAAGGTCACCACCGAGCCGGCAAGTCTCCCAAGCTCAACTTTCCAGACAACAACAACATGCTACATGTTTTCCACGAAAACACTCGAGACATCAACACATGTCACAAACTGGGGGATGCTCATGGGGTATTGGTTTGGCGGTTTACAACGTGCGGTGTACACTACGCCATTATAAGATAGTGTCATAAAGATGAGGCGGTTAGTAAATACAGGGAGTAATGGTGAAACGCTTTCTTTTATGGAACATCAATTCCAGGCGTTACCGGTTACCACCTCCTCCCATTTACTCATCCGTTTTCCATTTCTTACGAGACCAGAGTACGTTTCACTTCGACTTGTATAAATAGATATTACCTATTTCCACCAACAAGTTGTTGTCATGAGGATACAACACTCAGAAAATATTTGCTAGCTTTCCATCTGTTAGCTTCCCACTTTATGATACAAGTCGTTAAACAACTACTCTTCCAGAATCAATTATTCTGGTCTCAACACTATCTTCGCTTCCCTCCCAAAAACCAACCCTTCTCCTTCACTTTGTGACCAAAGCAAGTATGGAACGACCAGTTCTTGGTTTAGGCCGGATTTGTACAGATTTATCTCTTGAATCTAAAGTACTCCCTTGCAGTACATTTTTTAGGGTTTAAATTCGTTTCTCACCCACACACCCGAAATTACCAAAATCAGCAGAAATCGTTTTCACCCTCAAACAACAGGTTATTGTGCTGTTGGATTTGGGAATCAAGCGTATGTGTAATGAATTCTTGTAATTTGTTTATTCATATGATGTAAGAGTTTTGTCACTAAAATTGACAAAGGGGGAGATTGTAAGAGCATAGCTCGGTTGAACCCACCAAGCGCTGGTATGTCAAGATTGGTTGTCATATTTTAGTGAAACAAAACTCATTTAAATAGTCGCTTGATTATTTACTAGAGTCAACTTCATATAGGTTAGCTTGAAAGTATTAGGATATGAGACATTACAAGTATTACGTGAAGACTTGAAGAATGTGAAGAAGTAAGGAGCTACAACGATGACATCATCCTTCCACTTGAGGTTAGTAATGTTTGACTTGAATTGTTCCATTCCCTAACGTATCTTTCAAGTCATGCATATTGAAAACATAACTGCGAAGCTATGAATGGTTATACTCTATTTATACATAGTATTAAAGAATTATAATACGAAATATAACGGCTATCTTTTGAACTTCGTATAAAATACATCGACATAATCGTATGAATGCTATTGTGATTATGTATGGGTATAGGTGAAGATTTCGTCCTAGGAAACAATGTTTTATATTCGTTTAAAGGAAGTAAATTCATAAACTTGTTTTGTGAATCGAAAGGGAAATCGCCAGGCTTATTGGTATTGTTATTCATTGCAAATCTTTTGAATTACCAATATGTGTGTTTAGTATAACCGCTCATAACTTGTTTATGTATCTTGGTAAAACTATTCACAAGGCCTGACTTTTGTATTGGTATGACTTTTATTAGTGAAACCGATCTTAAGTAATCACCTAAGATGGTAAGATCGAAATCTTGAATTTGGTGTGACTAAATACTATCCATTGGGTAATTGATTCTAGTAAGAGGTGTGACCGATCACAAGAGAGAGTGTAATCGATCCTTGTAAGAGGTTTAACAATTTTTAGTAAGTTGGTGTAACCGATCCTATAACTTGGTCAACCGATTACATGTTTTACCATAAGAAGTGGTAACCGATCCTAGTACTTAGTTAGCCAATTTATGATAACTAGTATAACCGGTCCTAGTACTCACTTGGAGGTAGAACCGAAACTTTATGTTGAGGTAGAACCGTGAAACCCATTAATGGTGATTTGATAGGATAATCAATCACATAGTTCTTGGAAGTCAGATGAACCAATTCTAAACTTGTTTGGAAGTGTGGCAAATCGGTTCCAAGATTGTAAACATGAAAAAGGATTTACAAAGTAAAGATGTCGACATACTTTGAACATGTGCAGTAACTCTTATCTTTTATTGTTCAAAGATATTCCTTAATGGCTAAAGGAGAATCCCGGATCGAAATAAATCGAGAATATTTTAATTAAGGGTTTTAGTTTTATATGCTTTTAATTTACAGCAATTAAAATGCATATCTTTAGAAAATAAAATTAGTAATGTGCATTTACTAGTTGGAGATTTTCTACTGAGATTTCGATCATTAATTGGACAGAGCATTTCCAGGAATTATGAAAACCGATTTTGGCTTTATTGCATATCTTTGAGAATATTCGGTTTTGGAAATTCCTTGGTGTCCAAACTTCCTTGGTCTATAAATATTGAAGTTTGCATTTCGAGAAAACTAATCCTCAGAGCCAACAAAACTACCTAGTTGTGTTGTTACTGGTGGAGCCGCATATTCGGAGAGGAAAGTAACCTAATTAGGCGAAATCTCTTATGACCACTTGGTTTAAAGACTTCTTTGGGATTGAGAAGCCCTATTAGTACCGTTGGTGGGAAACTAGATAATTGTAGTTTATTATTAGTTTTCGTTTGATTTGATTGACTAACGGTGGTTGAACTTTGATTGCACTTAGTTTGTTTATGCTTGAGAATCTTCTCTTCTGATATAAGATTCACTCAAACTAGATCGAAGTTTCGACGGGGATCTTTAGACTGTTTGTAGATCTAAAGACTTCTTGTGATAATCCATTGTTAACAGACTCCATTCTGTGTGTGATTGATTACAAGAGATTCAAGTTGTTTGTGTGCAAGGGTTTATTGAAGATCAAAGAAGATTTGAAGAAAAAGAAGATATTTGGGTTCATAATTTTTGGTATGCACAAAACTGGTTTCGGCTGGAAAGGGATCCAACTATAATCGGTTTATCTTTGTGATAGATTGGACTGAGTAGATCGGCATCAATACGTTTCTTTGTGATTCAAAGTATTGATTGCATAATCTTAACAATTACTTTGATAGTTGTTGAAAAGATTCTAAGGACCTGACAAAGGATTTATTGGGATAAACGGAAGAGCCTTTTGTCAAATTCATATCACGTTGTTCGAAAAGAGTTGTTACCGAACAGATTTATATTTCCTTTACTGTTTGGAATACGAACCAAAGGAATTGTTCCAAGTGCGTGACTTATTACAAGTTGGAGGCACAGGGATACATACAGAACTAGGTGAACTATAGGTTTAATTGATTGGTCTCAACTATACGAAGTTGGTTTAGATTTTGTATAGCGGCTTAATCCTGAGAGTATCAATTCTGGACAAGGTCCCGGGATTTTTCTGCATTTGCGGTTTCCTCGTTAACATAATCTTGGTGTGTCTTTTACTTTTCTATTTCCGCAATTATAATTGTTTTATTATAATCAGAAGTAAATGCACAAACGTTAATCCCTATTTACTTGATAGCAATCCTATTGTGTTTGGTTAAGTCCGAACCTTTTATCAAGTAAACATACTCCGTTGTTGTATTGTTTCGATCGTGTATCCATAGTCAATCACACGAGTTATCTTGTTGTCGTATTGTCTCGATCTCGTATCCATAGACGATCACACGAAGTGTGAACCGATTAGTTGTATTGTCTCGACTCAGTCCATAAACAATCACTTTCGGAGAAAGGACTTATAGATGGAAAAGTTTTAGATTGAGGTGTATTTGGGTACCCTCGTCTGTTCATAGATCAATCTCGAAAACTGAAAGAAATTCCCAAAGATTGTGAAAGAAGCATGAAACGCCCACTTCCGATGGATCAATTAATAGAGCATCATGCTAAATACCGGGAAATGGACTTTCGTAGTAGTTCTGCAGGAGAAGCTATCTTATGGATATCTTGTTTTGTGACTTAAATCCCAACAGAAGTTAGCTGCAGGGCACTTGGTTTTAAAGTGGTAATCGGACTAATTTGAGACGCAAAATCTTCGATTTGCTTTTTTTTTTAGATGTTTCCATATTCAACTGTTGGTGCCAAATTATATAATATGTTGAGAGTCACGATCAGGTGCAATGGTGCATTTTTTGTAGCAATTTCTTTGGTTGAAGAACGTACTTATTGACTTCTAGCTTTTGTGTAAACCTTTTTACTTTTAACTTATAGTTAGGTAGTTCCCAAACTAACTTATCGACTTTTGAGAAATCTAAAAAACACTTCTTGTTTCTGGTATCCAAAGACCGACACCGGGAAAATAAAGAGGAGGCACCGGAACAGAAGTATGTATCTATGACTGACTATACACCCCAGGAAAAAGGGCATACATGATGAAATGAAACAAAGTTTGGTGAATGAAATTTAAACCCCTCTGAAAAACCTCTCCAAGCAACGAAAACCTA
This sequence comes from Papaver somniferum, assembly GCF_003573695.1. Lineage (NCBI taxonomy): Eukaryota > Viridiplantae > Streptophyta > Magnoliopsida > Ranunculales > Papaveraceae > Papaver > Papaver somniferum. The sequence continues at coordinate 11,508,216 of NW_020622492.1, read as the reverse complement.
AAGTTTCAATACAATATTTCTCCATTAAAAATCTCTCTTGATCGCCATGAATTCTTCTCCCAGCCAAATCTTCACAAACACGTCCTTCCATTTCCGCAACAAATCTTCCCAAGTCTGTATCAGTTCATCTGAATCCCTAACTCTTTCATCAGTAATTGCATGTAAAATCTCTTGTAACCCTACAATTCTACGACTAACCATTTTTCTCAATTGGCGAACTGGTTCATAAACCCCTCTTACAGAATCAAGATTTTAGCAACAGTTTCTTGTTGTGGGTTTCTAATTCATCTGCTTCTTCATGTACTAAACCTAATCCTCTCAAGTTCCTATCTACTTAGCTACATATTTTTCATGGGAAAGCAATTTGCATCAAGATCAGTAACGAAGGCAGCAGATGAGAGAAGTGAAAGACAACGCCCACCGGTTCCAATGGCAGCACCTTGGCTTGTTTTCCCTTATGGAAAAGGTAGGAAATTTCAGAGTTTCTATAATCCTTGTGAACCCAGTAATAGAAATTGCATAAAATCTATACCAGAGATGCAAGGAAGAGCATGTTATCACAAACCATCTCATCAAGGTTGGCTAATTGTTATTGGAAATGTAGAAGATAAGGCTGAGTATTCTGTGGCTAATTCAAAATTAGATGATTGTTTCTTGTGGAACCCTGTATCATTGGAAACTATTCGATTACCTGACATTGATCGACAGTCTTTGAATACCAAATCAAAATATTTTTTGATCGACTGAGTGTTATCCTCACCACCTACGAGTACTAGTGTTTCTGATCCTGACAACCTAGACTGCATGGTATACCTACTTTTTAAACGGGTAAACTATCGAGAAAATTCTGAGGATATGCACGTACTAGCTTTTTGTCGACCTGGAGACAAACAATGGAGACGAAGGTGCTGTTTGTAACTTCTCCTGACGATTATTCTTTTAGACTATCTATTGAGTCGCTGCTTTGCTTTAGAGGTGAGCTATACGCATTCTGCGAGGCAGACTTTGCAAGAAATTGGGTTATAAAGATCGATGTACAAAAACTATGGCAGCATGTTGTCGATAATAAACAAACCCAATATATTATTGATCATATTGCGCATGCTGATTTCACATGGATAGGAGGAGGTGAGGAATTCAGTCGTTTCATGGAACATTGGGTTGAATCTGGTGATGAAATCTTCAAAGTTCATTTAAATTGCAGTCCAAGAGGATTTAAGAAAGTTGCCTCAACGCATATTTTCAAGTTGGATTTCTCATCAATGACTTGGGTTTTGTTGAAGACTTTAGATGATCATGTTCTCTTTTTGTGCATAAACACGGACACATTAGAGTCTAGAAAGTGTTATTCCACTTCCACCGCGTGCTGCTCTGCGGCCGACATGGGTCTTGAAAGAGGTTGCTTGTTTTATACACTACTCGAAGATCAAACCTTGTACACATTTGAAGTAGAAGACAATGCTACCACAATCATATCATGCCGTGTTTGAAGCTTCCAACTCCATGGTTTCTTCCCACTTGGATAATGATGCCTACAACAGTAAAAAGGTAAAATAGAGCAAAAATGCAACCACAACCACATTGTGTTTACGACACATTCTTATTTGTTAGCTTTTTTTTTTTCTTTTTTTTTCCAGCAAGCACGTTGCTGGAAGAAGGAGAAGAATAACAGATCTTCTAGTAAGCCAGGATACAACTGCAGCCAATACAGAAGAGGAGACATGAGCAGGTTGTCTAACAGTGGAGGAGAATTGGAAGCCTTAAACAGTTGGATCTTCTTAATAGTAATGACATTTCAGAGGCGATAGCAAGATTTCTCCATCCAGTGGATTACAATCATTTTCGTTTAGCCTGCAAACAAATTCCGTACTTCTCCCTGCATTGAACAGAACATCGGCTATTCCAAGGACCATACAACTACATGTTTATCTCCATGGCTGATTTCTATCTCTGAAGATGATGAAGAGGCAATCTGCGATGTCGTTGACCCAATGCATAATAATGACAAGTACTTCATGAAATTGTCTAATCAATTGCTTGTGGGTGCTACAATCCGTTTTTCAAAAGATGGGTGGCTCCTGTTATCTAACGGGGAAAAAAACTGTATTCTGCTATAATCCTTTTACAAGAGTAGTGATCCATCTCCCAGATATACCTGATGATTATGTACTTGATGGAATGTCATTTTCGTCGTCGGTGCCTACTTCTCGTGATTGTGTGGTGACTATTATCTCTAATTGGTGTAAATAGCAGGTGAGAACGAAATATATTTCTTGGTCATTAATCTGGGAAGAAGAGGAAGAAGAACAGCTGGTTGGACTATTTATCAATTCAACTATGAAGGCTGTGCTGAGGATAACTTTGTCCCATGTATTAACAACCCGGTTTTTTATAAAGGAGCTTTTTACTGCTTAGATTATAATGGAATGTTAGGAGTTTTTAATGTGAAAGGCGGTGTCAGTTGGAAAATACTTCCAAAATCCTTGAAACAATTCGGTGGTTTTTATCCAAGTTATCTGGTGGAGTGTGAAGAAAAACTTTTACTAGTGAATGTAGGACAGAGTGGAAAATTGGTAGAGATATATATATTAAATGATTCAGAGATGGTCTGGGTTAAACTGAACAGTTTAGGAAAGCATGCATTGTTCATCAGCTATACATCCAGTTTTTCAGCAGTCGCTCCACGGAGAACAATATCTACTTCCCCAGGTTATACGCCGAAAAGGTTTCTATACTATTCTCTTGATACATGCAGGTATCATTCTGTTGGTCACTCTTGGCGAGATTTTCACAACTCAAAGAAAGATCAAACTGCACTTGGATTGAATCTAACTGGTCTCAAGCGAGTCTTAGTCAGGAGTCTGACAACATGCTTAGACTTAGAGCACTAGTAATGGCTTCTCTTACCATTTAAAAAGCCAGTACTAGTTGCTTCTCTGTAACTGTAACTAGTAAAATGAATTGAATTTGCATAAAATTTCCACCAACTTTATAATTTGAAATATTTACTTTAGAATTCCATTTCTGTTCCCTCTATAACTTTTGATGCACCACCACAAAATGCATTGCAACGCTCATGTCCAACAGCTGCATATACTGAGTGAGGAGCCAGCAAAACATATGAGCAGCAATTACCTGTTCATTTTCACTTGTTGAATGAACTTTACAATGCATTTTAACTAAGCATTAGACAATTTTGAAAAACCAAATTTGATGCCATAACTTTTTCTTTTTCATAACTACAGTGTTTCACGGTGACCGGCACCGGTAAAAGAAAGGCAGAACAGAAGTATCATAGTTTCAATACAATATTTCTCCATCAAAAATCTCTCTTGATCACCATTAATTCTTCTCCCAGCCAAATCTTCACAAACACGTCCTTCCATTTCCGCAACAACATCTTCCCAAGTCCGTATCAACTCATCTGAATCCCTAACTCTTTCATCAGTAATCGCATCTAAAATCTCTTGTAACCCTACGATTCTCCGACTAACCCTTCTTCTCAATTCACGAACTGGTTCATAAACCCCTCTCACAGAATCAAGTTTCAGTAACAAACGCATCAAAGCTTCATTCATACTTAATTTCTCTTTCTCGTTACTCCGAATCTTATTAACTGTTTCTTGCTGTTGAATTTGGGTTTCTAATTCATCTGCTTCTTTGTTTACTGATGAGATTTTCTTAATCATGTTGCAAATCAGGTGAGATCGATAGGTTGATTGTATTTTAACGATAGCGGTAATCGGAGGTGGTTTAGATGGAATTGGGATTATTAGGGTTTCGTTTAATGGAGTTTGAATTGATTGGAATTTCTGTGGTTTTTATGGATTGGGATTCAGGGTGGTGTTTCTGTCTGTACGACTGGTTTTGGTTTTAGTTGTGGCGGTGGAGAAGGTGGGAGTTCTTGGGGAAACAAAACGAGATCTGCGAGAGGATTTCATAGTGATTACCGAGAAGAAGCTTTGGATGATGAAAAAAGAGGAACAGAAATGGTATCTGGACTTAGTTCTGTATTTTGGAGTGGGATCGAGTGTCAAGAGTCGTTATAGACAGGAGTGTGGGTAGGTGTCACTCAGAGCCATTGAGTTGCATTTTCATGGGCCACATGCATGCCTTTATGGCTTTATCCGAACAAAACTGTTGCTTGGTTTGACAATGTGACACACCTTAAATAAAAAAAAAATTGAGTTTGTTCTGAACTACACAAAATTCGACCAAAATCAATAATTCCTGGGTGAAAAGGACATTGAGATTTGAAATTGTTTAAATGGACAAAAACTTAAAATAGGTAGGATGTAAACAGTTTCATCCTACCCATTTTCAAATACATTTTCTTATTTTTAATTTACATTAGGATGCATCCAGTTTCATCATTGCTATTTTTTATGTTTAAGTCATGATGAATCCAGTTTCATCCTTGCTATTTTTTTGGTGTCCATTTCACCCATACAAAATTTTACTCGTCCATTTGAACCATGTTTTAAATATATTTGGACAAATGATCCATTGTACGACTCTTTCTCTCTCTTCTCTCCCCGAAATTCTTTCTTTACTCTCCTGGTTTCCTTCTCTTTCCGGCTTATGCTTGTTCTTACCTAACGGCTAGTTTCCACCGGAATTCCTCGCCGTTCTACCTTTTCTTCTTTCTATCTATGACTACCATTCCAGTCACTAACTAGTTACTCATCACTCTCTTTGACTTCTTAATTCTTCACTGTAACGAAGAATTCTAATCAAAATCACTATTGCAAGTGCAACTGTCTCAATTTCCCTAACTCTTATGTCACAGGAAGTATGAATCTCACAGCAATCTCAGAAATCACAGGAAGTATGAGTCTCACAGCAATCACAGGAATCACAGGCATCACAGATAGTAGGAACCCCACAACAATCACAAACGTCATAAAATTTACATGACAAATTGAAAGTAATGAAATTACTAGATCTACAAGCATCACAAGCTTTTCTGAAAGCTCAAAAATCACAGTCTCAACCTCAGTCCCAGAAAGAATCATTAAAACATCAGACAATCATTCATTGCAGGTATCACTGACAATCTAACCCCCCATGTCAAGGAAACCAACTACCCCAAATCTGGAATCTCTCATTTCAGGTGCAGCATTTCTAAACCCCTATCGTTCAACTATGTTATCAGAACTCAACTCTTAGCTTATTCTCCTATATCTAACCCTTCCCATATCCATCATCCCTCACTATGTTACATCATAAACCCTTTCTTTTATTGCTAAATCATATTAAGTCTAGTCCAAACTATAACCAGTACCACCACCCACATTTCCATCACACCCAATTTCACATCAAACCAGCAAATATCATCAAAGCTCCTACAGACAAACACGATTGTTCTTACAAACTTAAAAGACGTTGTGTTTACAACCAACCAAGCTTAAACAAAATTCAAGTGTTCAACCAAATATTAAATCAATTGTTCATCCAAACTTTAAATAAAATGTTAAACCTTTCCCCTCTCATTCCTAGCATTCTATCAAAACCCAAAAAGATAAATTCAACCTGCAGGTGCTAGAAATGGAAGAACTTAATGGGCACTTACTTCTGTCTCTGTCCATTCTTGCTCTGAATCCCTTGACTGACACTCCGAGTTCGGCTTCGAGTCATTCGAATGGAAGGCTCTGCAACACGCGGTTTTGGCTTGGACCTTTGGGAAGAACCAGCAGCTTCACTTCGACCAGTGTCATTTCCATCTTCTTCTTTATACGGCTCAGGAACGGGGGTAGTTGGCTCTCCCTCACAAGGAACAGAAGATGGCTAATTAGGATTAGGTTTTGGATCGGTGGTGGGTTGCATCACTCCACTAAAGATGGCTCAACCAATCAAACCAGTTGCAGGACAAAGCGCATCCATCACAGGAAAATGCATTGGTTCATCTTGACGCCATGGCCTAGCAGCCAATTGACAAACCATGTGTCTTTTCTCAACAACAAAAGTAATGGATTGAAATCCAACTCTACTCAACCCAGACACAAGAAACCGATTGCAACAACAACTACACCTCCATGCACTTGAAAAGGCCCATACTTGGGATGATAAGCATATAATACCCAACTATCATCATCAGAACCAGATCTCTGAGGTTTAGCAGCAGGAGATTGAGTATTACTTCCATCTTCATCAGAACCACTTTCAACACTATTACCTCGTACATTGCTGCTCTCCGGGATCTTACTCTTATCTCGAACTTCAAATGGATTGATGGTATCTTGATTAATAGGAGCAGGCTTTGGTTTCTTGAAGAACTGCCCCAATCGTTCAAATGGATTGCTGGTATCTTGGTATCTCCAGGAGGTCCTTCTTGTTGCAGGCACTCCTCCACCTTTACATTCACATTATGTTGCAGATCATCCAAGTACCAAGAAAAGTCTCTTCAAATTCAGGAGATTCACAACCCTGAGGAAATGCAATCCCATAAGGCAAACAATCAACACAATACTCATGGGGGTACCAATCTCCACCTCATGCATCTTTCGCTTGCCTTTACGATCCACTTCACTTCTTTCAGCCATGATGTTGAAGAATCAAAAATTAAAAATGTTTTTTTGAGAAAAGGGGGAACAGAACAAGAGAAAATGAATTGGAAAATCTCTCCGACGGTTGATTGGACCCATTTAAGGGCTCTATCGATTTGGTTGTGGGTCTCCTCAAAATTAATTGGCAGCGGTTCCCGAAGAGAAACCTCTTCCATCACTCAACCCCTCCCAACTTGCACTATCTTTTCACTTCCCCCTCATCTAGCCACTCTTCTTCCATCTCATATAACTGCTACTAATCTATCTTGTTTGACAGATGGAAATCAGGCAATCAACCTCAACACACTTGGCGGAAAAACTAATTCGGCTCTCTGGGAAGGCTGGATCAACACACGTGCAACTAACATGCCTACATACCAGAAATCAGACAAGCTGACTCGAAAACTGACTAATGTTGATTGGCAAGCTGACTGGGCTTAGAAAAACACTAACTCCTCGGATGGGCTCTTGATGTCGAGGCAACAACCCAACCCAAAGTCCGATCTCGGCCAACAATTATATTACCATTACGCTACAACAGATGTTTCCAAGGTTAAAAATTACTGCAAACTGGCAACAACGACTACTCTTACCTTTAGTTACAAGGCTGCTAACAACACAACACATAGTTTGGTTTTTATGACAGGTCTCAATCCAAGGTACCGTTAGACAATAAAAAACAAACAAGATATATCAAATCCACTCCCACTGGAGACTGTTTTCTACATATGTACACGCATATCAATCACTTATACTATTTGGACATAAACGACACAACTCTGGCTACCCATCCCAAGTACAACAAGCATCAGCATACACCCGTGATCATAATTCAAATTAAAGCCCGTCTCATTTCCCTATCTCTTGAAAAAATAACCATTACCTATACCATCTTTAGTAAACATAACCCCCCCTCTTCCCTACCTTCTTCTAAATCATCATATCATTTTCATGGCCTCTTCCTACAACTCCAATCCAAACAACATAGATAGCCTGGTTCATAAAATGAATTCAGCTCTAAATATACCTGAAGATTTGTTCCCAAAAGTTTTCATTAATCCTGATAATGTCAAAACCAAACAACCTCAGGACTGGAAATGGTGTTTTATTGGAAAACTTTGCAGCAACATCTGCTTTCAAACTTCAAGAGTTAGTAACTTCATCAATGATAACGGGAAATGCAAAGTCGAATTGAAGTTGATATATGGAACATAAGAAGAAATTACTACATTCTCAGGATCACTCATGAAGAGGACTACTCAACCTTGAGGAAATGAAGCACTAGAGGAGTCTTTAAGAAACTTATGGTTCTAGTAGGTGTCCCTACAAATGTCCCTGAAATGATTGATGAAGAATTATTCTCAAAGGTCATGATTTGGCTCCTCATAAAGAGAATCCCAGCTCACATCATCCCTGATATCAGAAATTTAGTCAAGCCAATTGGAGTCTTTCAAGATGCTAAAAAGCCATATGGAAGGGATAGATTTGAAAAAAACTTGGAGGTAAAACTTACTATCAATGTCACTAGATCTATCAAGTTTGGCATTGAAGCTTTTGAAACTCCTACCTTTTCCCACCGGTTGGAATGTGCTTATGCTCTTAATGGCATAAAGTTTTGTAAAGTTTGCAGAATCCTTGACCACCCAGGTCCTCTTTGCTACCCCAAAAAACCAAATCCACTCACAACACCACCTTCTACGAACTCCACAACCATCTCCCATCCCCCCCCCCCCCCCACACACACACCAAGAACCCCTTAACACAAAAAATTGTCCAAGATGGAAAAGATGTAATCTACAAACCATACTCTGATGCTGATGTTGCAGCTGAATTTGAAGCTAAAATGAAGATTACTAAGAGGATGGAGCTGGAAAAGGCCATAGCAAACATTCCTTCATCTTCAAACAACCCTATCACCTTTGGAGCTCAATCTACACCCAATTATATGTCTACTTCCCCACACTCTGATGTCCTGGCTTGTCAAATTAAAAACATGAGACTTGGTTTGGGTTCATACAAGAAAAAAATCCCAAAAATGAAAGTTGCTGCAAGAGCTCACCACAACAATAACACTGATGTTGATGTTGTAGCTGTTGAACACATTTTCCCTCCATGCCCTACCCCCAAAACCTTCCCCTTCAATATCTTACCTACTCTTGCCCAAATCAAAGCCAGAATGGAAGTTGAAACTGCTAAAAGGAAGAAAGAGGCCTGAAAAGCTAAGAAAAAAACTCATAGCTTTGAGAACCTAAGTGATAACTCCTTGAACACCTACAACCTTGACCCCAAAAGAAAGAAACCAATTCCATATGAGGATACCAATTATCCAACACTTCTGACCTGGCCAACCTCAAGAGATTCAAGGACTTCGTTGAAGATACAAATGAGCAGACTGGCAACACTCCTCTCCTATTGGCTAATGGTACCTTGGAAAGCTCCTCTTCTGAAAAAATGGTACACTCTTGCACTCTCTTTACTTTTTCATTCTAAGGATACTCAATATTTCCATAATAGCTCAGATAATCATTAGCCCTTATTATGGCAATATCACAAGAAGACTAACTTCCAAGTATCCTAGTGTGTCCTATTTCTGGCAATTCTTCACTGCTTTGGCATGAAACTGTCAAGGATTGGGAACTAGAGATGCTAAAAGTTATCTTAATGATATGCTTAATAAGTTCAATCCTGATATCATATTCCTCTCTAAAACCAAACAAAAACATGATAAGCTTAAGAAAACAATGCATGATATTGGTGTCAACAACTTCTGGTTTGTTAACCCAGGAGGGGCAAGTGGCACTGCTGGTGGTTTAGCATTGATATGGAAAAGCAACATCTCTTTGGACATCATGGACTTTTCTTTGAACCGTATCAATGTTATAGTTAGAACTGCCAATAGCCCCCCTTGACTCTTCACAGGATACTGTGGTAGTCCTTATGATACCTCCAATAAATTAAATTCTTGGAAAATGATAGATAAAACTGCAGCCACCAACCAATTACCTTGGTTGGTTATTGGTGACTTCAATTTTATTCTGCATGACACTGAAAAATTTAGTACCATCCCATTGACTCCACTGAAGATTCTTTATTCAATAACAAAATCCTTGGCCTGGATTAGGTTGATCTTGGCTTCATTGGATGTCCCTTTACTTGGTCAAATAAAACAAGGGGTCATGCTCTCACTGAACAAAGATTAGATAGAAGACTGACAACTGATGAATGGCTGGTCCTTTATCCTAACAACACCATCACTAATATGCTAACTATTGGGTCTGATCACCACCCCATCCTTCTAAATTCTAATCCACATTGGAAAAATGGAAAGATACCATTAAAATTCTTTGGTCCTTGGTTGGATCATGAATACTGCAAGAAAATAATAACTGAATGTTGGATAAAGTCTTTATCTGGATCAAGTGCTTTCACCATTGCCAGAAGACTCGAATACATAAAGCTACAAATCAGAGTCTGGAACAAGGAAGTTTATGGCAAAATCAAGACTAACATTGAAGAATGCAAGTTGAAAAAGCGGGGGTACAACAACCACACCCAATATTTCGCTTAGCAATCTGTATGGACAAACTCCAATATACTTTCTAGAGAATCAACTAGACAGTCAGACTCAATCTAGATGAAAAGTATATCAAAGAGTTTATATCTCAATCTCTCGATTTGATATGTACTCAAGCAAATAGAAATCTGCGAGTCTTTATCAAATACTAGAGAGATAACTTAGATGGTACCAAAGACCAATATCCAAGTGTAAATCAATTTAAATCAACAACCAAAAGGTCGGATATTCTAATTGACTGAACAACGCACAACCTGTGATATTTCAATTATATAACAAAATATAATGCGGAAAAGAAATAACACAGACACCAGAATTTTGTTAACGAGGAAACCGCAAATGCAGAAAAACCCCGGGACCTAGTCCAGATTGAACACACACTGTATTAAGCCACTACAGACATTAGCCTACTCCAAATTAACTTCGGTCTGGACTGTAGTTGAACCCCAATCAATCTCACACTGATCCAAGGTACAGTTATGCTCCTACGTCTCTGATCCCAGCAGGATGCTACGTACTTGATTCCCTTAGATGATCTCACCCACAACTAAGAGTTGCTATGACCCAAAGTCGAAGACTTTAATAAACAAATATGTATCACACAAAAAAGTCTGCGGTAATAGATAAATCCGTCTCCCACGAATATACCTACGAGTTTTGTTCCGTCTTTTGATAAATCAAGGTGAACATTAACCAATTGATAAACCGGACTTATATTCCCGAAGAACAACCTAGTATTATCAATAACCTCACAATAATCTTAATTGACGCAGCGAAAAAGATATTGCGGAATCACAAACGATGAGACGAAGTGTTTGTGATTACTTTTATATCTTGCCTATCGGAGATATCAATCTCAAGCCAATTATTACTATTGTACTTGTACGATAGAAACAACAAGATCAGATCATACAACTACAAGAAAGTAGTATCGGCCTGTCTTCACAATCCCAATGAAGTCTTTAAGTCGTTAACCTGGTTTAGAAGAAGAAACCAAAGGTTAAAGGAGAATCGACTCTAGCTTAGCACAACTAGTATCACACAGAAGGTGTGGGGATTAGGTTTCCCAGTTGCTAGAGTTCTCCCTTATATAGTCTTTCAAATCAGGGTTTGCAATCAATTTAGCTTGCTAACAAAGCATTCAATATTCAATGTTAGATGAAAACCTGATTAGATTCAAGATAATATATTTCAACCGTTAGATCGAAAACTAGCTTGTTACACACAAATGAAATGCACGTTTCTAGGCTTGTGTAACCGTACCCAAACTTGTACATTTGTTGGTTCAACAATAGTCAACCAAATGGTTAGCCATATGATCACTTTCATATCAACCATATTATTCTTCACCATAACTAGTTCAAGTGACTCAAATGAACTAGTTAGAGAGTTGTTCAATTGCAAGGAAATCTTACGTAACTACACAAGACACAATCAAAGCAAAAACGATTTGATTCACTCGAATCTGTTCATGAACTATATAACCGCGGTTTGCAATTTGCATTCCTTAAGTTTATACAAGAATAAGTTCACAAACATCGTTTTTAGATATAACCTACTCAAGTTCGCGAACTGGGTTCGCGGACTTAAGTTCCCGGATGGAGTTCACAAACTCCAGCAGAAATTCTCGGGACGAGAACTTCCGCCAGTTCGCGGACTGAGTTCGCGCCACCATGCCGGTTCTCTTGATCAACAAAGTTCGCAAACTTCGGTTCAAGGAATAAGGACTTATACATATATGTGTTTCCACAACAATGCTTATATCCTCTAATGGTTATATAATCTAAACTTTCATTTCAATCATTGAAACATTCTTAGAGGACGCTGATATTCTATAGTTGTTATTCACAAACTATTTTTCGTTAAAGTAAGCAATTTTCAAAGTGATTGAAACTTGTCACGACTTTCGTCACTAGGTAAAGATGAACTTGGCTAAAGCGAAAGCTTACCAACACATATTTCGAGAAATAGATAGGCGAGATAAACTCGGCTCGAAATAGCAAATGTGTATAATTTAAGTCTATATAGCAAAACGACTTTTGTCTCAATATAGGAGATAAATAGACTTTTGAGTGATAGATAAGTTCAAGTCTCCACATACCTTTTGGTCGATGAAGATCTACCGGTTCCTTGAGTAGTCCTTCGTCTTGTATGATGATTGCCATGGAGTTCTTGAGCTCAACTACACTTTCTATCCTAGTCCAAGACTTTAGCTATAATAGACAAGAAATCAAGACTTATAGTTTTGATCACTAACATTGACAAACATGCTTGAGATAGCAACGCATGCGAGTTCGACCGAGCAATGCTATAACAATCTCCATCTTTATCAATTTTAGTGACAAAACTAGCAATACCTATGGAATACAAAAAATAAATAAATTAGCTTTTGTAGCTCCTATTCCATACGCCTAATCTTTAACATTACTTGAAATCTTCGTCACTTCCAAGTACTCCAATGATCCCAAAGGTTGTAAGTTCAGCATCATCGTTGTTGAAAATCCGTACCTATAACAATGAGAAACAAGAGTTCTCAATCATTGTTATACAATGTCATAATATCATTACACAACGTCAAAGTTCAATTGTATCACAACTTTAACAACAATACTATGGTGATATGTACCACTCCCCCTTAGTGAATACTCCATCTCACATGGAAACCACTCCCCCTTACATAATAATCCGAAAACCATATGTATTTGTTACATATTAATTCTCCCCCTTTTTGTCAATAAAATTGGCAAAGGTACAAAAACGGGATCCTAATGAAATTTCCGAAAGAGACATTTCTGGACCAAAAGAAAGCAAAAATATATCATCTTATTTAGATGCAATCATAAAGTCGAAGCTAAATGCATTCATCAAGGATTTTGTAAAGATACAAGATAACCCCTATAATAATCCACAGCCGCACTCCCCACAAAGATTTGGCAATTAAGCACAAGTTCAATTAAGAACTCTCCCCCATAAAATGTCATTCCGAAAGAACACCAAGAACGACCTTAATTTCGAAAGAAAATAAGGACATAATAAATCACATACAAGTATGAATTTGAATCCAAAATATTCAATTAAACTAACCACAAGAGAACCCATGATTAATTTAATCGAAAAATGCTCAAACATAAGTGAACTTATGGAGACTCACAAATATACATTTAGATTAATCACAAGAGAACCCATAATTAATCTAATCGAAATACACAACCAAACTAATCACAAAACTAATCAATTTAATTGGCATGCTCATCATAAGAAAACTTACGGAGCAACAACTAAATAACCAAACAAGATGACTAATTTAGTTGAATATGCTCGACATAAAGTACCTCACGGAACAACAACATAGCTAATCATAAAAATAATCAACTTGGTCATTCAATGCTCAACATAAGACACTTTACGGATCCTCAGAGTAATACATAAAATATGGATCAGGGAAGATCAATGTTGCGGAATACACAAGGATTCATTCTATTTTCCATCACTATTCGCATAACGACATTCAATAGACATAATCCTTGCAAACAAAAGATTTTAACCTATCTTCCATCAATAATTGACATAATAGGCTTAACTTTTGTATTTGTCAAAAGTCTATTCATTCTTTTATCAATACATGCATATCGACATACGAAAGACTTTACTTTTGACAAGGTATGGGACAATCATAGTTCACAGACGTAAACACACATATCCCACAACAATATTGCAATATATAAAACCATAAAGACTAATACTGCAAAAATCATCTTCCAAACAAATTTAGAATTTAAACCGATAAATCTAAAAACATGAAGATCAAAACGTTGGTCATAGCTATGTGTAATCACAATAATGGCTATTCCAAACTCTAGTTATTCTTCTAACAAAAACAAGAAAATAGAAGATTTACTAGGAAATAAGATCATCTTTTACGCATTGTCTTCCTCATCGGAAATACTCCAAGATGCTTGAATTGTTTTCAAATCTTCCTCGAGCTCGGGAAACTTAGTTGTAACCAATGACAATTGTTCTTGCACACACTTCACCCTTGAATCGACCTTACACACGCCCTTGTGGATTTTTAAGGCTCAAGGTGGTAGGGTCACAATCGTTAAGTGAATCATCTCTTTGTCTTTTGCATATATTCTCCCTTATGCGTCTGAAGGTACAGGGACGAACCTGTTTGGGAACCCTGAGAGAGTTGCCAATTGGATCAAAACTACAATGACGACAAATTTGACCAATCAAGCAAGGGTAACCTAACATCTTGATAGGTGAAGTCATCGAAGTCATTTGAAAGATGATAAAACCACAAATATCGAGACTTTGAACACCCGATTCAAGGAAATAGACCAATACCGCAAACTCATGACTCCACCAAGAATTCTCAATTGTGGAGGGACAAAGATTTGAGATACCAAGTTTTCCAAATGCCATCAACGCAATACTAAGATCATTGGTAGGAAACTTTCCTTGATTCCAAGCTACCTTCTTGCCACAATCCCAAGAGAGATTTCATCACACGATGGTCGTTCATCACTTGGTCTAGGAAGACGCACGTTTCCCAACAGAATGTTGGTATCTTTGAAATTAATTATCTATCAACAAGAAATCTTTTTCTATTTATCATGGATTTGAATTCCATCTTATTAAGATCAATATCATGAATGTTGGCATAGAAAATTCTTGTGAGAGAATCAAATCCTTGACCATGACCATCAAAGATATTTCCAAGCTTGAATTTTTTGAAGCAAGCTAAATCCTCTTCATGCCCACTAGAGAGATCCAATTTCTTTTCTAGGATAAAACCTTTAGATGAAATCTTTTCAAAAATTCTAGCACAAGAATCATCCACAAACCCAATCCTAAGAGAGTTTTGGTCACAAAGAGAATCCATGCTAGAGGTATTTGAGATTTTGGAGCTTCTTTTTGAGCCCTTAGAATTCATCATTAGATATTAGAAATTGAAAGGAACAAGAGGAATTTACTTACTTGGAGTGAATCTTGAACACCCTTTCTTTCAATTTCTTCAAGAAGGCTTCAATGGAGGAAGCACACAAAACCCTAGAGGTTCACGTACGCGGACGGGTGATGAAGAAGAGTGTGCGCGAACTTCTTCTTTAAGAGACCAAAAATGGGCTTGGAGCCGTTTGTGAACCACGACCCACATAAGGAAGATGGGATTTTCTTAGCCGTTTGCACATCAAAAGTTATGCATCCCGTGACAACACACTTTTGTGAGAGACGATGGATGCAGTAGAAATCTTTATTTGGTATTCTAAGAGAGAATAACAAAATTGTACACAACTCAAACATTTCTTGCCCCATTCCAAGATATATACAAATGGGGTAGTGCCAGGCTTGTTACCAAGAGGCATAATGTGCAGAGGAATTCTCATGCAACATTTCTGGTTGATATGTGTGAACAGTCCCCGTGATATAATCAACGTAATGATGATAATCAGGGCAGTCAGAGCTTCCGATCCTCCGTTTGATCTGGCTAGAAGGAAAATTCTTCCGATTCCCAGGCTGTACAATATTATTCGAAGATTTAACATGTACAGAACCTTTTTTGGAAGGATTCTTAGACTTAACAGAATTAAGTTTTTCTAAGAGATTCAAAACGCCTTTAAACGCTCTAAATAGATCTTTATCAATTGATCCATTACGATGGTATTCCTCAAAGAGATCAAGAGTTAACCTGTTGAGGGTCCATATCCTTGAGCGTGACGAACGTTTCCTCAGTTTTTCTTTCTTTTTATTTTTTCCTTTGGATTGATTCTCATCATCTAAATTTTCCTTTTAGATGAGATGAGATTATCATGTGAACCCGGAGGTCTTAACCATAATAATTCTTGAGAAATCTTTAAGGACTTCTGGCATGCGTTACAGATGCCAAGAGCAAGTTTTCCAAAGAAATTTCCATGGGACAATTTTTAAGGAACGAACAAACACAAACTTATCAGGTTTGGAGTGTTTGACTGCTCTGATACCAATTGAAAAAGCGGGGGTACAACAACCACACCCAATATTTCACTTAGCAATCTGTATGGAAAACTCCAATATACTTTCTAGAGAATCAACTAGACAGTCAGACTCAATCTAGATAAAAAGTATATCAAATAGTTTATATCTCAATCTCTCGATTTGATATATACTCAAGCAAATAGAAATCTGCGAGTCTTTATCAAATACTAGAGAGATAACTTAGATGGTACCAAAGACCAATATCCAAGTGTCAATCAATTTAAATCAACAACCAAAAGGTCGGATATTCTAATTGATTGAACAATGCACAACCTGTGATATTTCAATTATATAACAAAATATAATGCGGAAAAGAAATAACACAGACACCAGAATTTTGTTAACGAGGAAACCGCAAATGCAGAAAAACCCCGGGACTTAGTCCAAATTGAACACACATTGTATTAAGCCGCTACAGACACTAGCCTACTCTAAATTAACTTCGGTATGGACTGTAGTTTAACCCCAATCAATCTCATACTGATCCAAGGTACAATTATGCTCCTACGTCTCTGATCCCAGCAGGATACTATGTACTTGATTCCCTTAGCTGATCTCACCCACAACTAAGAGTTGCTACGACCCAAAGTCGAAGACTTTAATAAAAAAATCTGTATCACACAGAAAAGTCTACAGTAATAGATGAATCCGTCTCCCACGAATATACCTACGAGTTTTGTTCCGTCTTTTGATAAATCAAATTGAACAGAAACCAATTGATAAACCGGATTTATATTCCCGAAGAACAACCTAGTATTATCAATCACCTCACAATAATCTTAATCGACGCAGCGAAAAAAGATATTGTGGAATCACAAACGATGAAACGAAGTGTTTGTGATTACTTTTATATCTTGCCTATCGGAGATATCAATCTCAAGCTAATTATTACAATTGTACTCGTACGATAGAAACAACAAGATCATATCACACAACTACAAGAAAGTAGTATCGATCTGGCTTCACAATCCCTCTTTAAGTCGTTAACCTGGTTTATAAGAAGAAACCAAAGGTTACAGGAGAATCGAATCTATCTTAGCACAACTAGTATCACACAGAAAATGTGGGGATTAGGTTTCCCAGTTGCTAGAGTTCTCCCTTATATAGTCTTTCAAATCAGGGTTTGCAATCAATGTTAGCTTGGTAACAAAGCATTCAATTTTCACCGTTAGATGAAAACTTGATTAGATTCAAGCTAATATCTTTCAGCCGTTAGATCGAAAACTAGCTTGTTACACACAAATGAAATGCACGTTTCTAGGCTTGTGTAACCGTACCCAAACTTGTACATTTGTTGGTTCAATAATAGTCAACCAAATGGTTAGCCATATGATCACTTTCATATCAACCATATTCTTCTTCACCATAACTAGTTCAAGTGACTCAAATGAACTAGTTAGAGAGTTGTTCAATTGCAAGGAAATTTTATGTAACTACAAAAGACACAATCGAAGCAAAAATGATTTGATTCACTCGAATCGGTTCATGAACTATAAAGCGACGGTTTGAAATTTGCATTCCTTAGTTTATATAAGAATAAGTTCACAAACATCGTTTTTAGATATAACCTTCTCAAGTTCGCGGACTGAGTTCGCGGATTTAAGTTCCCGGACGGAGTTCACAAACTCCAGCAGAAATTCTCGGGACGAGAACTTCCGCCAGTTCGCGGACTGAGTTCGCGCCACCATGCCGGTTCTCTTGATCAACAAAGTTCGCAAACTTCGGTTCAAGGAATAAGGACTTATACATATATGTGTTTCCACAACAATGTTTATATCCTCCAATGGTTATATAATCTAAACTCTCATTTCAATCATTGAAAAATTCTTAGAGGACGTTGATATTCTATATTTGTTATTCACAAACTATTTTTCGTCAAAGTAAGCAATTTTCAAAGTGATTGAAACTTGTCATGACTTTCGTCACTAGGTAAAGATGAACTTGGCTAAAGCGAATGGGGATTAGGTTTCCCAGTTGCTAGAGTTCTCCCTTATATAGTCTTTCAAATCAGGGTTTGCAATCAATGTTAGCTTGGTAACAAAGCATTCAATTTTCACCGTTAGATGAAAACTTGATTAGATTCAAGCTAATATCTTTCAGCCGTTAGATCGAAAACTAGCTTGTTACACACAAATGAAATGCACGTTTCTAGGCTTGTGTAACCGTACCCAAACTTGTACATTTGTTGGTTCAATAATAGTCAACCAAATGGTTAGCCATATGATCACTTTCATATCAACCATATTCTTCTTCACCATAACTAGTTCAAGTGACTCAAATGAACTAGTTAGAGAGTTGTTCAATTGCAAGGAAATTTTATGTAACTACAAAAGACACAATCGAAGCAAAAATGATTTGATTCACTCGAATCGGTTCATGAACTATAAAGCGACGGTTTGAAATTTGCATTCCTTAGTTTATATAAGAATAAGTTCACAAACATCGTTTTTAGATATAACCTTCTCAAGTTCGCGGACTGAGTTCGCGGATTTAAGTTCCCGGACGGAGTTCACAAACTCCAGCAGAAATTCTCGGGACGAGAACTTCCGCCAGTTCGCGGACTGAGTTCGCGCCACCATGCCGGTTCTCTTGATCAACAAAGTTCGCAAACTTCGGTTCAAGGAATAAGGACTTATACATATATGTGTTTCCACAACAATGTTTATATCCTCCAATGGTTATATAATCTAAACTCTCATTTCAATCATTGAAAAATTCTTAGAGGACGTTGATATTCTATATTTGTTATTCACAAACTATTTTTCGTCAAAGTAAGCAATTTTCAAAGTGATTGAAACTTGTCATGACTTTCGTCACTAGGTAAAGATGAACTTGGCTAAAGCGAAATCTTACCAACACATATTTCGAGAAATAGATATGCGAGATAAACTCGGCTCGAAATAGCAAATGTGTATAATCTAAGTCTATATAGAAAAACGACTTTTGTCTCAAGATAGGAGATAAATAGACTTTTGAGTGATAGATAAGTTCAAGTCTCCTCATACCTTTTAGTCGATGAAGATCCACCGGTTCCTTAAGTATTCCTTCTTTTTGTATGATGATTGTCATGGAGTCCTTGAGCTCAACTACACTTTTTGTCCTTGTCTGAGACCTTAGCTATAATAGACTAGAAATCAAGACTTATAGTTTTGATCACTAACATTGACAAACATGCTTGAGATAGCAACGCATGCGAGTTCGACCAAGAAATGCTCTAACACAAGTGTTACTTAAACTGGTTACACAACAAATACTTCAGGATGGATATAGAGGCCAAGCTCTAGATGATGCAAGGAAATAACTCAAAAACTGACATGCCATAGAAGAAAAGTTCTGGAAGACAAAAAGTAGAGATCAACTAATAAAACTGGGAGATCAGAACACAAGCTACTTCCACAGAGCTACTAAGAGCAGAATCGAAAGAAACAAGATTGATACAATACATGATGAGAAAGGATATTGGATAACAGATTATCAAGAAGTCAAAAAATGTTTTACAAACCAGTTCTAAAAAATGGCAACTGCTGAACCCACCAATATTTCACCTGAAATCATCAACCTCATACCCACAACCATAACCACGGATGACAATATTATGCTTAACAGGAAACCTGATCACAATGAAACCAAATCCATCTTGTTCATCATGGCTAGTGATAAAGCTCCAGGTCTTGATGGATTCCCACCTAACTTCTTCAAAGCCAATTGGAAAATTTTGGGAAATGACATTGTCAAGATGGTACAACATTTTTCACCTGTGGACACCTTCTCAAAGAAATGAATTCTACTTTTATATCCCTCATCCCAAAAATTGACAATCCAACCTCCCCAAGCCACTTTAGACCCGTCAGTCTCTGCAATACAACCTATAAAATCATATCCAAACTCATTTCCCAGATAATGAAACCTCGCCTAAACAAAGATCATATCGCCATACCAATCTGCTTTTATACCTGACAGACAAATCTCAGATAACATAGCTATTTCCCATGAGATCATACACAATATGAGGTATAAAAGAGGGAAAAAATGAGACTCTGGAAGTATGGGTATCAAAATAGATATGGCAAAAGCCTTTGACAAAGTAGATTGGAAATTTATATTATCCATCATGAAGAAGATTGGCTTTAATGACCAATGATGCAACAAAACATTGCAGTGCATATCCACCTCCACTTCTGCTGTTCTAATCAAAGGTTCCCCTGATAAATTCTTCAAACCCTCTAGAGGCCTAAGACAAGGTGACCCTCTTTCCCCCTATCTCTTCCTTTTCTGCATGGAATCTTTATCTATAACTCTTATACATGCTGAGGAGATGGGTCTTATCAATGGAATCAAGATTTGCAAATCTGCACCCTCCATCAACCACCTCTTGTTTGCTGATGACTGCATGATCTTCTGCAAAGCCAATATGATTGAAGCTCAAAACATTATGGATATCTTAAGGATCTTTGGAAGCACTTCTGGCCAGCTTATCAACTTCAACAAATATGGAGTTTTTTTTCCAGTAAAAACACTAACCCAAGCCTAATCCCCACCATCAGCAACACTATGGGGGTTCAAGTTCTTCAACTGGATGATAAATACTTAGGCTCACCTCTTTTCACTCACAGAAGAAAAATCAACTCTTTCAAACCTGGTGTAGAAAAACTAAAATTGTGATTATCCAGCAGGAAAAATGTGCCTCTGAACCCTGCAGGAAGGGAGGTGCTCATCAAATCTGTCACCTCATCTGCCTGTATTTACCAGATGAACTGCTTCAATATCCCAAGGCAAACCTGCAAAGACATCAACAAACTTCAAGGGACTTCTTCTGGGGGGTGGGGGTGAGGGGATTTAGAAAATCCAACTGGTTATTACCCAAAAGCTTGGACTGCAGTCTGCAAACCAAAAGAGCTAGGAGGATTAGGCTTCATGAATATTAATCTCTTCAATAACTCTATGATCACCAAAATTGGCTGGAGGCTGGAGCAAGATAAAGATTCTCTCTGGTACAAATTTATGGATGCAAAGTACCTAATTGGCAGAAATGTCCTCAACATGGACATTAAGTCAAAAGATGGTGACTCATGGACATGGAAAGGAATTCTAGAAGGCATTAGCAACATCCAACAACATTGTGTCTGGAGGATTGGTAATGGGAGTCAAATTAAAATTTGGGATGATCTTTGGGTCTCAAACATCACTTCAAGACTCAATAAACCTTCAAACTGTCCCAACCACATTGAAACAGTGGAATCTCTACTTCTTCCTAATGGGACTGGGATGAGAATCTAGTTCAATCTTACTTCAGCAACAATATTTCTCAAGCCATAACTGTTATACCTACTCATCCAGGAGAAGAAGACAAGATCATCTGGAACCTAGATAACACAGGAAAATTCTCTGTCAAATCTCTATACAAAGCAAAGATTGAAAATCTTTACAGAAATGATACAACAACAGGAAATTGGGAGGCAATTTGGAACATGGATGTTGCTCCAGTTATTAAGATTTTCATCTGGAAATGTGCTCATGGAATTCTCCCCACTAATGCTAAAACAGCTAGTATCCTGCATTACATTGATCATATATGCACCATATGCAACAGTGGGGATGAAGAAACCATGACACACATGTTTCTAAACTGTCTTTCCGCCACTTTAGTTTGGCAGGAAATCATTGGCCCTCATTATACACAGTTTGACAACTCCACTATTTTCATGGACTGGCTTAATTCCTGGTTTCATACTGGGATGACCAACCATGAATGTAACATCTATGCAACTACTTGCTGGTACATCTGGAAAGCTATATGTGATCTAGTTTTCAGACAAATCCAGCCAAATGCAGCCAAAACCTCTAACTGCATTAACAACATCTCTGCAATCACAATGGAGTTCACAACATGCCAGAGCATATTATGAATGCTTTTTCTCTATTACCTGAGGAAACTAATTCTCTTATGGAAAACAATATTATACCATACAATACGAATCAATATCCTGCTACGGGTTATGGAAGAATCATCAAATTTGGTACTCTACAGGACCCTAAAACTTTGATATGCTACTCTGCACTGACAATTCTAGACTTTGCAGAAAACAACACTGGTGCCAGAGGACATCCAGGATACTCTGGAGCTTGGGGAGCAACAGGAGGTGCAGATCTAGCTTTTCAAAGGGCCAAAGAAATGCGGCACACTAATATAGAGATACAAGTCGAATCCATGGAAATTTTAGTTCATTTCAAATTGCTCTACCACAAAGCTGTCAAAGGAAGATTTCATCTAAGCTACCATGAAAGCACGAATAGTGAAGAAGAAGGCAGTAATACTGATATCAACCCAGTATCTTTTGTTTTATTAAGACTCAAAATCATCCATCGTCTTCAAAATATGGATACTTTTAATACAGCTCTATTTTGTAAGAACAATGCTAGCAGGATGTATGGTCCATGCAATGTCAATCCTTTGTATTAGTGTTAGGTGCTTCTTTGGTGGCCTAACAGGGGTTTACTCAATAAATACATTTGTAGATTTGTAGAGATTTTAAAAAGAGTCATGAAAATTAATAACTTTGCAAGAATTACACAGAATTGAGCAAAATTTTGCGGAGTTATGCAGAGTTGTCTAATGTCTTACAGACATTTTTAGAGTCCTGAAGAGTTATAAAAACAAATTTTATATAGAAATATGCATGATAGACATAAATAAAAAATTTATTGTAGCTTATTTATTATAGTAACTTCAACTAAATAAAAATAAGGGAAAATTAGGCTCAGGCCCAACCCATGGATAACCCATAATATGAGGTCCTTAATTAAAAGAAGTTTAAATCTAGGCCCGGAGTTATTAAAATACATTCATACCCTTTTATATATTGTCAATCCCATAATTAAATAAAATTTAAATCTAGGCCCCAAATTATTTAAATATTACGTGATGATGTTCCAACCACCTGGACCACCACCAACTACCTCCGACAACCACCGCCACCAACCACCTCCGACAACCACCGCCACCAACCACCTCCGACCACCACTGCCATCCACCTCCGACCACCTCCAACCACCAACCGCCGGCGCCGACCACCGCCTCCCACCACCACCATCTCCCAACACATCCATATGGAATGTGTAACTAGAAGTTACACATCCGTATGGCATGTGTAACTAGAAGTTACACATCTGTATGGCATGTGTACGCAATAGTTACACATTCATACGTCACGAAACAGTTAACATGGGCATATGGCATGTGTAACTCATGTGTATTTTGAAGTTACACATCCATAATAAATGTGTATCTAGAAGTTACACACCTATATTCAGTAATTGAAACAATAATTCCATTTACAAAAACTTCTCTATTTATCAATTGTTGTTGAACACAGTAAACAAGCTAAAATACGAAATACGTAAAATGAAATCCTAGAAATAAGCTACGAGATCTTCAAATAAAAATGTCATTTTCCCTTCTTATCTTCCTCGATTCCAAAATGCTTACGTATCTGCAACAAAATAAACATCCACGAGTTAGGTTGGATGAAAAAAATCCATAGAAGCAAAACTATAGAACAATTACAAGGTGAACAACAAAGATCATAGAAACACACTTAATGACTTATCTAAGCAAGTGTAGTTAGGAGTTACACATACTCTATGTAGTGTAACTGGGAGTTACACATGCATCTTCTAAATAAAATATGACGTGTACTCAGCAGTTACGCACCATATCACTTGTGTAACTGAGAGTTACACATGCATATAGCATGTGTAAGTAGGAGATACACATGCATCTGGCTTGTGTAAATTTCAATTACACATGCAAATGACTAGTGTAACTAGGAGTTACACCTGCATATGGAATATGCCATTTATTATGAACTTGCAAGCTTTAGTGTATTTTGGATCAATCAAAAGCAAAATCACTAAGAAATGATAACTGAGTATGCATGGATAAAGTTAATTTTTCCAAGTGTGTCGTGTATTCATAATAAACGTTCCACAAAACTGATGTATTTATAGGAAGATAACACACAAAAAAATGAAGTTACCTGGCGCTCAGCAATTTCCCCTCTAACCAGTGAAATCAACTCCAAAAAGAGCTAATGGAATCAACAATCTGTCAGAAATGCAATTTCAGTCATTAGTTAGAGAAACATAATATGCTAATGGACTGACCACAACCTCTATACAAAATCATATAGTCAATCAAAACTAGATTTCAATCAATTACATCAAATTATTAAGAAGAATATTGCACAAAGAGTGAAAACAGTATAATTTAATACACAAATACATGAACTATGAATATGAAACAATACATAAATACGAACTATGAATATGAAACAGTATAATTAGGCTGCTATTACATCTACCAATCTAAAGGAAATTCACTAACTAAACACTCCTAAAACTAAAACAAGCATGTATAATCAGCTAGTACACATAAAAAGGCATGTGTAATTTGGAGTTACACATGCATATGAAATGTGTGATTGGAAGTTACACATGTGGGTATTTAGCATTTATTCTCATACTAACCATCAAAGTTGCAATTAGATGAATTAAAATTTTGATAGTACCACGACATTCTCAAAAACTCAAGATTCAAAATCATAAAGTGGGGTTTATATTCTTGATATGCATCGTCAATCCATTGCAGGTGTAGATTCCTGCATCTCGAAGATTATTAATGTCTCTAGCGTTGATTCCTTGAGTGATTGTTGTAAAAGATTAAGAAAATATGTTCCTGATATTATGCTTCACGCCAAGCTGAACTTTTAGTGACATCCCTGCTACAATCAACCAACATGATGACCAGTCACTCTAACTATCATAGTGACAAATACACTAGAAGTTGCAACATAAAAATGTAGATAGGGAAAAACTATTTGCTGGTTTTTAAGGAATTAAGGAGACGACCGTACGGAGGAGACTCCTCGAACCGAGCGAAATGTTAAACCTCACACATATGCACCGCTGCAAAGGGGGTGCTTTAGATTCGAGAGATCACTCTGTAGTACTCCGGCCTAAATCAAGACAATGACCGTTCCAGAGTAAATTCGGTCACAAGAGAGGATGGGTTGATCTGTAGGAGGGAAGCTAAGAAATGTGTGGAATCAATGGTATCCAAAGATTGTGGGTGTGTGAATTCTGAATACGATAAGATCTGAGTGATTGAAATTGCTCAATTGAGAGTAGTTGCTCATTTAATGAGTTGATGATCTCATGTTGCCAGTTTGACGTGAGATTGATGATACTGATGATGATCCAATCATGATTCAGAGACTTATTTATATTGCTGGAATTGTAGACACCATGATTCCATGAAGTGTGACAGTTGATGGAATCAACGAGTGGGGAAGTGGAGATCGTGTTTGAAACCAGTTGCTCAACGTGTGGAGACTTGGTCGATTTTCCACCCACTACCTCGTGAATTCCTTCAACTGATTGCACGACTTGCTCAGATTCCATCGTGTGTTTGAACACACGTGTCGTAGACCGCCAGATCAAAACCCTAAGTTATATCCCCCCAAGTGACACAATTGACGTCTCGTGGTTTGTTACTCAATTGATGACTTCGTGGTTTGATGGGATGATGAGTCCATGTAGTCGTTGAGTTGAACATGATGTTCTGAAACTCGTGAATTGAACATGTCATGAGACAGAGGCATAGTTTTTACGATGAAGTGAGCAAGTATTGGTCATTCGGTGGATCGTTGAATATTTATTGTTGAACCAATATTCCTTGGTTTGAACAAATATTTATCATCTGAGCAAGTGTTTCTCATGTGATGAATTGTTGAATATTTGATCGTCTGAGCATGTGTTGCTCGTCTGATGGATTATTGGCAGCGTATCAAAAATATTAATTAGAATACTGGTCGTTGAACCGAGCATAATTAATAAAATTAATGACCATGAGGTCGTCATAAAATTATTAAGGTTAGAATCTGGAATGATGATCCAGTCTTTATCTGGATCAAGTGCTTTCACCATTGCCAGAAGACTCGAATACATAAAGCTACAAATCAGAGTCTGGAACAAGGAAGTTTATGGCAAAATCAAGACTAACATTGAAGAATGCAAGTTGAAAAAGCGGGGGTACAACAACCACACCCAATATTTCGCTTAGCAATCTGTATGGACAAACTCCAATATACTTTCTAGAGAATCAACTAGACAGTCAGACTCAATCTAGATGAAAAGTATATCAAAGAGTTTATATCTCAATCTCTCGATTTGATATGTACTCAAGCAAATAGAAATCTGCGAGTCTTTATCAAATACTAGAGAGATAACTTAGATGGTACCAAAGACCAATATCCAAGTGTAAATCAATTTAAATCAACAACCAAAAGGTCGGATATTCTAATTGACTGAACAACGCACAACCTGTGATATTTCAATTATATAACAAAATATAATGCGGAAAAGAAATAACACAGACACCAGAATTTTGTTAACGAGGAAACCGCAAATGCAGAAAAACCCCGGGACCTAGTCCAGATTGAACACACACTGTATTAAGCCACTACAGACATTAGCCTACTCCAAATTAACTTCGGTCTGGACTGTAGTTGAACCCCAATCAATCTCACACTGATCCAAGGTACAGTTATGCTCCTACGTCTCTGATCCCAGCAGGATGCTACGTACTTGATTCCCTTAGATGATCTCACCCACAACTAAGAGTTGCTACGACCCAAAGTCGAAGACTTTAATAAACAAATCTGTATCACACAAAAAAGTCTGCGGTAATAGATAAATCCGTCTCCCACGAATATACCTACGAGTTTTGTTCCGTCTTTTGATAAATCAAGGTGAACATTAACCAATTGATAAACCGGACTTATATTCCCGAAGAACAACCTAGTATTATCAATAACCTCACAATAATCTTAATTGACGCAGCGAAAAAGATATTGCGGAATCACAAACGATGAGACGAAGTGTTTGTGATTACTTTTATATCTTGCCTATCGGAGATATCAATCTCAAGCCAATTATTACTATTGTACTTGTACGATAGAAACAACAAGATCAGATCATACAACTACAAGAAAGTAGTATCGGCCTGGCTTCACAATCCCAATGAAGTCTTTAAGTCGTTAACCTGGTTTAGAAGAAGAAACCAAAGGTTAAAGGAGAATCGACTCTAGCTTAGCACAACTAGTATCACACAGAAGGTGTGGGGATTAGGTTTCCCAGTTGCTAGAGTTCTCCCTTATATAGTCTTTCAAATCAGGGTTTGCAATCAATTTAGCTTGATAACAAAGCATTCAATATTCACTGTTAGATGAAAACCTGATTAGATTCAAGATAATATATTTCAACCGTTAGATCGAAAACTAGCTTGTTACACACAAATGAAATGCACGTTTCTAGGCTTGTGTAACCGTACCCAAACTTGTACATTTGTTGGTTCAACAATAGTCAACCAAATGGTTAGCCATATGATCACTTTCATATCAACCATATTATTCTTCACCATAACTAGTTCAAGTGACTCAAATGAACTAGTTAGAGAGTTGTTCAATTGCAAGGAAATCTTACGTAACTACACAAGACACAATCAAAGCAAAAACGATTTGATTCACTCGAATCTGTTCATGAACTATATAACCGCGGTTTGCAATTTGCATTCCTTAAGTTTATACAAGAATAAGTTCACAAACATCGTTTTTAGATATAACTTACTCAAGTTCGCGAACTGGGTTCGCGGACTTAAGTTCCCGGATGGAGTTCACAAACTCCAGCAGAAATTCTCGGGACGGGAACTTCCGCCAGTTCGCGGACTGAGTTCGCGCCACCATGCCGGTTCTCTTGATCAACAAAGTTCGCAAACTTCGGTTCAAGGAATAAGGACTTATACATATATGTGTTTCCACAACAATGCTTATATCCTCTAATGGTTATATAATCTAAACTTTCATTTCAATCATTGAAACATTCTTAGAGGACGCTGATATTCTATAGTTGTTATTCACAAACTATTTTTCGTTAAAGTAAGCAATTTTCAAAGTGATTGAAACTTGTCACGACTTTCGTCACTAGGTAAAGATGAACTTGGCTAAAGCGAAAGCTTACCAACACATATTTCGAGAAATAGATAGGCGAGATAAACTCGGCTCGAAATAGCAAATGTGTATAATTTAAGTCTATATAGCAAAACGACTTTTGTCTCAATATAGGAGATAAATAGACTTTTGAGTGATAGATAAGTTCAAGTCTCCACATACCTTTTGGTCGATGAAGATCTACCGGTTCCTTGAGTAGTCCTTCGTCTTGTATGATGATTGCCATGGAGTTCTTGAGCTCAACTACACTTTCTATCCTAGTCCAAGACTTTAGCTATAATAGACAAGAAATCAAGACTTATAGTTTTGATCACTAACATTGACAAACATGCTTGAGATAGCAACGCATGCGAGTTCGACCGAGCAATGCTATAACAATCTCCATCTTTATCAATTTTAGTGACAAAACTAGCAATACCTATGGAATACAAAAAATAAATAAATTAGCTTTTGTAGCTCCTATTCCATACGCCTAATCTTCAACATTACTTGAAATCTTCGTCACTTCCAAGTACTCCAATGATCCCAAAGGTTGTAAGTTCAGCATCATCGTTGTTGAAAATCCGTACCTATAACAATGAGAAACAAGAGTTCTCAATCATTGTTATACAATGTCATAATATCATTACACAACGTCAAAGTTCAATTGTATCACAACTTTAACAACAATACTATGGTGATATGTACCACTCCCCCTTAGTGAATACTCCATCTCACATGGAAACCACTCCCCCTTACATAATAATCCGAAAACCATATGTATTTGTTACATATTAATTCTCCCCCTTTTTGTCAATAAAATTGGCAAAGGTACAAAAACGGGATCCTAATGAAATTTCCGAAAGAGACATTTCTGGACCAAAAGAAAGCAAAAATATATCATCTTATTTAGATGCAATCATAAAGTCGAAGCTAAATGCATTCATCAAGGATTTTGTAAAGATACAAGATAACCCCTATAATAATCCACAGCCGCACTCCCCACAAAGATTTGGCAATTAAGCACAAGTTCAATTAAGAACTCTCCCCCATAAAATGTCATTCCGAAAGAACACCAAGAACGACCTTAATTTCGAAAGAAAATAAGGACATAATAAATCACATACAAGTATGAATTTGAATCCAAAATATTCAATTAAACTAACCACAAGAGAACCCATGATTAATTTAATCGAAAAATGCTCAAACATAAGTGAACTTATGGAGACTCACAAATATACATTTAGATTAATCACAAGAGAACCCATAATTAATCTAATCGAAATACACAACCAAACTAATCACAAAACTAATCAATTTAATTGGCATGCTCATCATAAGAAAACTTACGGAGCAACAACTAAATAACCAAACAAGATGACTAATTTAGTTGAATATGCTCGACATAAAGTACCTCACGGAACAACAACATAGCTAATCATAAAAATAATCAACTTGGTCATTCAATGCTCAACATAAGACACTTTACGGATCCTCAGAGTAATACATAAAATATGGATCAGGGAAGATCAATGTTGCGGAATACACAAGGATTCATTCTATTTTCCATCACTATTCGCATAACGACATTCAATAGACATAATCCTTGCAAACAAAAGATTTTAACCTATCTTCCATCAATAATTGACATAATAGGCTTAACTTTTGTATTTGTCAAAAGTCTATTCATTCTTTTATCAATACACGCATATCGACATACGAAAGACTTTACTTTTGACAAGGTATGGGACAATCATAGTTCACAGACGTAAACACACATATCCCACAACAATATTGCAATATATAAAACCATAAAGACTAATACTGCAAAAATCATCTTCCAAACAAATTTAGAATTTAAACCGATAAATCTAAAAACATGAAGATCAAAACGTTGGTCATAGCTATGTGTAATCACAATAATGGCTATTCCAAACTCTAGTTATTCTTCTAACAAAAACAAGAAAATAGAAGATTTACTAGGAAATAAGATCATCTTTTACGCATTGTCTTCCTCATCGGAAATACTCCAAGATGCTTGAATTGTTTTCAAATCTTCCTCGAGCTCGGGAAACTTAGTTGTAACCAATGACAATTGTTCTTGCACACACTTCACCCTTGAATCGACCTTACACACGCCCTTGTGGATTTTTAAGGCTCAAGGTGGTAGGGTCACAATCGTTAAGTGAATCATCTCTTTGTCTTTTGCATATATTCTCCCTTATGCGTCTGAAGGTACAGGGACGAACCTGTTTGGGAACCCTGAGAGAGTTGCCAATTGGATCAAAACTACAATGACGACAAATTTGACCAATCAAGCAAGGGTAACCTAACATCTTGATAGGTGAAGTCATCGAAGTCATTTGAAAGATGATAAAACCACAAATATCGAGACTTTGAACACCCGATTCAAGGAAATAGACCAATACCGCAAACTCATGACTCCACCAAGAATTCTCAATTGTGGAGGGACAAAGATTTGAGATACCAAGTTTTCCAAATGCCATCAACGCAATACTAAGATCATTGGTAGGAAACTTTCCTTGATTCCAAGCTACCTTCTTGCCACAATCCCAAGAGAGATTTCATCACACGATGGTCGTTCATCACTTGGTCTAGGAAGACGCACGTTTCCCAACAGAATGTTGGTATCTTTGAAATTAATTATCTATCAACAAGAAATCTTTTTCTATTTATCATGGATTTGAATTCCATCTTATTAAGATCAATATCATGAATGTTGGCATAGAAAATTCTTGTGAGAGAATCAAATCCTTGACCATGACCATCAAAGATATTTCCAAGCTTGAATTTTTTGAAGCAAGCTAAATCCTCTTCATGCCCACTAGAGAGATCCAATTTCTTTTCTAGGATAAAACCTTTAGATGAAATCTTTTCAAAAATTCTAGCACAAGAATCATCCACAAACCTAATCCTAAGAGAGTTTTGGTCACAAAGAGAATCCATGCTAGAGGTATTTGAGATTTTGGAGCTTCTTTTTGAGCCCTTAGAATTCATCATTAGATATAAGAAATTGAAAGGAACAAGAGGAATTTACTTACTTGGAGTGAATCTTGAACACCCTTTCTTTCAATTTCTTCAAGAAGGCTTCAATGGAGGAAGCACACAAAACCCTAGAGGTTCACGTACGCGGACGGGTGATGAAGAAGAGTGTGCGCGAACTTCTTCTTTAAGAGACCAAAAATGGGCTTGGAGCCGTTTGTGAACCACGACCCACATAAGGAAGATGGGATTTTCTTAGCCGTTTGCACATCAAAAGTTATGCATCCCGTGACAACACACTTTTGTGAGAGACGATGGATGCAGTAGAAATCTTTATTTGGTATTCTAAGAGAGAATAACAAAATTGTACACAACTCAAACATTTCTTGTCCCATTCCAAGATATATACAAATGGGGTAGTGCCAGGCTTGTTACCAAGAGGCATAATGTGCAGAGGAATTCTCATGCAACATTTCTGGTTGATATGTGTGAACAGTCCCCGTGATATAATCAACGTAATGATGATAATCGGGGCAGTCAGAGCTTCTGATCCTCCGTTTGATCTGGCTAGAAGGAAAATTCTTCCGATTCCCAGGCTGTACAATATTATTCGAAGATTTAACATGTACAGAACCTTTTTTGGAAGGATTCTTAGACTTAACAGAATTAAGTTTTTCTAAGAGATTAAAAACGCCTTTGAACGCTCTAAATAGATCTTTATCAATTGATCCATTACGATGGTATTCCTCAAAGAGATCAAGAGTTAACCTGTTGAGGGTCCATATCCTTGAGCGTGACGAACGTTTCCTCAGTTTTTCTTTCTTTTTATTTTTTCCTTTGGATTGATTCTCATCATCTAAATTTTCCTTTTAGATGAGATGAGATTATCATGTGAACCCGGAGGTCTTAACCATAATAATTCTTGAGAAATCTTTAAGGACTTCTGGCATGCATTACAGATGCCAAGAGCAAGTTTTCCAAAGAAATTTCCATGGGACAATTTTTAAGGAACGAACAAACACAAACTTATCAGGTTTGGAGTGTTTGACTGCTCTGATACCAATTGAAAAAGCGGGGGTACAACAACCACACCCAATATTTCACTTAGCAATCTGTATGGAAAACTCCAATATACTTTCTAGAGAATCAACTAGACAGTCAGACTCAATCTAGATAAAAAGTATATCAAATAGTTTATATCTCAATCTCTCGATTTGATATATACTCAAGCAAATAGAAATCTGCGAGTCTTTATCAAATACTAGAGAGATAACTTAGATGGTACCAAAGACCAATATCCAAGTGTCAATCAATTTAAATCAACAACCAAAAGGTCGGATATTCTAATTGATTGAACAATGCACAACCTGTGATATTTCAATTATATAACAAAATATAATGCGGAAAAGAAATAACACAGACACCAGAATTTTGTTAACGAGGAAACCGCAAATGCAGAAAAACCCCGGGACTTAGTCCAAATTGAACACACATTGTATTAAGCCGCTACTGACACTAGCCTACTCTAAATTAACTTCGGTATGGACTGTAGTTTAACCCCAATCAATCTCATACTGATCCAAGGTACAATTATGCTCCTACGTCTCTGATCCCAGCAGGATACTATGTACTTGATTCCCTTAGCTGATCTCACCCACAACTAAGAGTTGCTACGACCCAAAGTCGAAGACTTTAATAAAAAAATCTGTATCACACAGAAAAGTCTACAGTAATAGATGAATCCGTCTCCCACGAATATACCTACGAGTTTTGTTCCGTCTTTTGATAAATCAAATTGAACAGGAACCAATTGATAAACCGGATTTATAT
The DNA here is from genome assembly GCF_003573695.1 of Papaver somniferum. Lineage (NCBI taxonomy): Eukaryota > Viridiplantae > Streptophyta > Magnoliopsida > Ranunculales > Papaveraceae > Papaver > Papaver somniferum. Next base: position 11,475,205 of record NW_020622492.1, on the reverse strand, counting down.
TCCCGAAGAACAACCTAGTATTATCAATCACCTCACAATAATCTTAATCGACGCAGCGAAAAAAGATATTGTGGAATCACAAACGATGAAACGAAGTGTTTGTGATTACTTTTATATCTTGCCTATCGGAGATATCAATCTCAAGCTAATTATTACAATTGTACTCGTACGATAGAAACAACAAGATCATATCACACAACTACAAGAAAGTAGTATCGATCTGGCTTCACAATCCCTCTTTAAGTCGTTAACCTGGTTTATAAGAAGAAACCAAAGGTTACAGGAGAATCGAATCTATCTTAGCACAACTAGTATCACACAGAAAGTGTGGGGATTAGGTTTCCCAGTTGCTAGAGTTCTCCCTTATATAGTCTTTCAAATCAGGGTTTGCAATCAATGTTAGCTTGGTAACAAAGCATTCAATTTTCACCGTTAGATGAAAACTTGATTAGATTCAAGCTAATATCTTTCAGCCGTTAGATCGAAAACTAGCTTGTTACACACAAATGAAATGCACGTTTCTAGGCTTGTGTAACCGTACCCAAACTTGTACATTTGTTGGTTCAATAATAGTCAACCAAATGGTTAGCCATATGATCACTTTCATATCAACCATATTCTTCTTCACCATAACTAGTTCAAGTGACTCAAATGAACTAGTTAGAGAGTTGTTCAATTGCAAGGAAATTTTATGTAACTACAAAAGACACAATCGAAGCAAAAATGATTTGATTCACTCGAATCGGTTCATGAACTATAAAGCGACGGTTTGAAATTTGCATTCCTTAGTTTATATAAGAATAAGTTCACAAACATCGTTTTTAGATATAACCTTCTCAAGTTCGCGGACTGAGTTCGCGGATTTAAGTTCCCGGACGGAGTTCACAAACTCCAGCAGAAATTCTCGGGACGAGAACTTCCGCCAGTTCGCGGACTGAGTTCGCGCCACCATGCCGGTTCTCTTGATCAACAAAGTTCGCAAACTTCGGTTCAAGGAATAAGGACTTATACATATATGTGTTTCCACAACAATGTTTATATCCTCCAATGGTTATATAATCTAAACTCTCATTTCAATCATTGAAAAATTCTTAGAGGACGTTGATATTCTATATTTGTTATTCACAAACTATTTTTCGTCAAAGTAAGCAATTTTCAAAGTGATTGAAACTTGTCATGACTTTCGTCACTAGGTAAAGATGAACTTGGCTAAAGCGAAAGCTTACCAACACATATTTCGAGAAATAGATAGGCGAGATAAACTCGGCTCGAAATAGCAAATGTGTATAATCTAAGTCTATATAGAAAAACGACTTTTGTCTCAAGATAGGAGATAAATAGACTTTTGAGTGATAGATAAGTTCAAGTCTCCTCATACCTTTTAGTCGATGAAGATCCACCGGTTCCTTAAGTATTCCTTCTTTTTGTATGATGATTGTCATGGAGTCCTTGAGCTCAACTACACTTTTTGTCCTTGTCTGAGACCTTAGCTATAATAGACTAGAAATCAAGACTTATAGTTTTGATCACTAACATTGACAAACATGCTTGAGATAGCAACGCATGCGAGTTCGACCAAGAAATGCTCTAACACAAGTGTTACTTAAACTGGTTACACAACAAATACTTCAGGATGGATATAGAGGCCAAGCTCTAGATGATGCAAGGAAATAACTCAAAAACTGACATGCCATATAAGAAAAGTTCTGGAAGACAAAAAGTAGAGATCAACTAATAAAACTGGGAGATCAGAACACAAGCTACTTCCACAGAGCTACTAAGAGCAGAATCGAAAGAAACAAGATTGATACAATACATGATGAGAAAGGATATTGGATAACAGATTATCAAGAAGTCAAAAAATGTTTTACAAACCAGTTCTAAAAAATGGCAACTGCTGAACCCACCAATATTTCACCTGAAATCATCAACCTCATACCCACAACCATAACCACGGATGACAATATTATGCTTAACAGGAAACCTGATCACAATGAAACCAAATCCATCTTGTTCATCATGGCTAGTGATAAAGCTCCAGGTCTTGATGGATTCCCACCTAACTTCTTCAAAGCCAATTGGAAAATTTTGGGAAATGACATTGTCAAGATGGTACAACATTTTTCACCTGTGGACACCTTCTCAAAGAAATGAATTCTACTTTTATATCCCTCATCCCAAAAATTGACAATCCAACCTCCCCAAGCCACTTTAGACCCGTCAGTCTCTGCAATACAACCTATAAAATCATATCCAAACTCATTTCCCAGATAATGAAACCTCGCCTAAACAAAGATCATATCCCCATACCAATCTGCTTTTATACCTGACAGACAAATCTCAGATAACATAGCTATTTCCCATGAGATCATACACAATATGAGGTATAAAAGAGGGAAAAAATGAGACTCTGGAAGTATGGGTATCAAAATAGATATGGCAAAAGCCTTTGACAAAGTAGATTGGAAATTTATATTATCCATCATGAAGAAGATTGGCTTTAATGACCAATGATGCAACAAAACATTGCAGTGCATATCCACCTCCACTTCTGCTGTTCTAATCAAAGGTTCCCCTGATAAATTCTTCAAACCCTCTAGAGGCCTAAGACAAGGTGACCCTCTTTCCCCCTATCTCTTCCTTTTCTGCATGGAATCTTTATCTATAACTCTTATACATGCTGAGGAGATGGGTCTTATCAATGGAATCAAGATTTGCAAATCTGCACCCTCCATCAACCACCTCTTGTTTGCTGATGACTGCATGATCTTCTGCAAAGCCAATATGATTGAAGCTCAAAACATTATGGATATCTTAAGGATCTTTGGAAGCACTTCTGGCCAGCTTATCAACTTCAACAAAAATGGAGTTTTTTTTCCAGTAAAAACACTAACCCAAGCCTAATCCCCACCATCAGCAACACTATGGGGGTTCAAGTTCTTCAACTGGATGATAAATACTTAGGCTCACCTCTTTTCACTCACAGAAGAAAAATCAACTCTTTCAAACCTGGTGTAGAAAAACTAAAATTGTGATTATCCAGCAGGAAAAATGTGCCTCTGAACCCTGCAGGAAGGGAGGTGCTCATCAAATCTGTCACCTCATCTGCCTGTATTTACCAGATGAACTGCTTCAAGATCCCAAGGCAAACCTGCAAAGACATCAACAAACTTCAAGGGACTTCTTCTGGGGGGTGGGGGTGAGGGGATTTAGAAAATCCAACTGGTTATTACCCAAAAGCTTGGACTGCAGTCTGCAAACCAAAAGAGCTAGGAGGATTAGGCTTCATGAATATTAATCTCTTCAATAACTCTATGATCACCAAAATTGGCTGGAGGCTGGAGCAAGATAAAGATTCTCTCTGGTACAAATTTATGGATGCAAAGTACCTAATTGGCAGAAATGTCCTCAACATGGACATTAAGTCAAAAGATGGTGACTCATGGACATGGAAAGGAATTCTAGAAGGCATTAGCAACATCCAACAACATTGTGTCTGGAGGATTGGTAATGGGAGTCAAATTAAAATTTGGGATGATCTTTGGGTCTCAAACATCACTTCAAGACTCAATAAACCTTCAAACTGTCCCAACCACATTGAAACAGTGGAATCTCTACTTCTTCCTAATGGGACTGGGATGAGAATCTAGTTCAATCTTACTTCAGCAACAATATTTCTCAAGCCATAACTGTTATACCTACTCATCCAGGAGAAGAAGACAAGATCATCTGGAACCTAGATAACACAGGAAAATTCTCTGTCAAATCTCTATACAAAGCAAAGATTGAAAATCTTTACAGAAATGATACAACAACAGGAAATTGGGAGGCAATTTGGAACATGGATGTTGCTCCAGTTATTAAGATTTTCATCTGGAAATGTGCTCATGGAATTCTCCCCACTAATGCTAAAACAGCTAGTATCCTGCATTACATTGATCATATATGCACCATATGCAACAGTGGGGATGAAGAAACCATGACACACATGTTTCTAAACTGTCTTTCCGCCACTTTAGTTTGGCAGGAAATCATTGGCCCTCATTATACACAGTTTGACAACTCCACTATTTTCATGGACTGGCTTAATTCCTGGTTTCATACTGGGATGACCAACCATGAATGTAACATCTATGCAACTACTTGCTGGTACATCTGGAAAGCTATATGTGATCTAGTTTTCAGACAAATCCAGCCAAATGCAGCCAAAACCTCTAACTGCATTAACAACATCTCTGCAATCACAATGGAGTTCACAACATGCCAGAGCATATTATGAATGCTTTTTCTCTATTACCTGAGGAAACTAATTCTCTTATGGAAAACAATATTATACCATACAATACGAATCAATATCCTGCTACGGGTTATGGAAGAATCATCAAATTTGGTACTCTACAGGACCCTAAAACTTTGATATGCTACTCTGCACTGACAATTCTAGACTTTGCAGAAAACAACACTGGTGCCAGAGGACATCCAGGATACTCTGGAGCTTGGGGAGCAACAGGAGGTGCAGATCTAGCTTTTCAAAGGGCCAAAGAAATGCGGCACACTAATATAGAGATACAAGTCGAATCCATGGAAATTTTAGTTCATTTCAAATTGCTCTACCACAAAGCTGTCAAAGGAAGATTTCATCTAAGCTACCATGAAAGCACGAATAGTGAAGAAGAAGGCAGTAATACTGATATCAACCCAGTATCTTTTGTTTTATTAAGACTCAAAATCATCCATCGTCTTCAAAATATGGATACTTTTAATACAGCTCTATTTTGTAAGAACAATGCTAGCAGGATGTATGGTCCATGCAATGTCAATCCTTTGTATTAGTGTTAGGTGCTTCTTTGGTGGCCTAACAGGGGTTTACTCAATAAATACATTTGTAGATTTGTAGAGATTTTAAAAAGAGTCATGAAAATTAATAACTTTGCAAGAATTACACAGAATTGAGCAAAATTTTGCGGAGTTATGCAGAGTTGTCTAATGTCTTACAGACATTTTTAGAGTCCTGAAGAGTTATAAAAACAAATTTTATATAGAAATATGCATGATAGACATAAATAAAAAATTTATTGTAGCTTATTTATTATAGTAACTTCAACTAAATAAAAATAAGGGAAAATTAGGCTCAGGCCCAACCCATGGATAACCCATAATATGAGGTCCTTAATTAAAAGAAGTTTAAATCTAGGCCCGGAGTTATTAAAATACATTCATACCCTTTTATATATTGTCAATCCCATAATTAAATAAAATTTAAATCTAGGCCCCAAATTATTTAAATATTACGTGATGATGTTCCAACCACCTGGACCACCACCAACTACCTCCGACAACCACCGCCACCAACCACCTCCGACAACCACCGCCACCAACCACCTCCGACCACCACTGCCATCCACCTCCGACCACCTCCAACCACCAACCGCCGGCGCCGACCACCGCCTCCCACCACCACCATCTCCCAACACATCCATATGGAATGTGTAACTAGAAGTTACACATCCGTATGGCATGTGTAACTAGAAGTTACACATCTGTATGGCATGTGTACGCAATAGTTACACATTCATACGTCACGAAACAGCTAACATGGGCATATGGCATGTGTAACTCATGTGTATTTTGAAGTTGCACATCCATAATAAATGTATATCTAGAAGTTACATTCCTATATTCAGTAATTGAAACAATAATTCCATTTACAAAAACTTCTCTATTTATCAATTGTTGTTGAACACAGTAAACAAGCTAAAATACGAAATACGTAAAATAAAATCCTAAAAATAAGCTACGACATCTTCAAATAAAAATGTCATTTTCCCTTCTTATCTTCCTCGATTCCAAAATGCTTACGTATCTGCAACAAAATAAACATCCACGAGTTAGGTTGGATGAAAAACAAATCCACAGAATCAAACTTATAAAACAATTACAAGTTGAACAACAAAGATCATAGAAAGACACTTAATGACTTATCTAAGCAAGTGTAGTTAGGAGTTACACATACTCTGTGTAGTGTAACTGGGAGTTACACATGCATCTTCTAAATAAAATATGACGTGTACTCAGCAGTTACACACCAGCTCACTTGTGTAACCGAGAGTTACACATGCATATAGCATGTGTAAGTAGGAGATACACATGCATCTGGCTTGTGTAAATTTCAGTTACACATGCATATGGAATATGCCATTTATTATGAACTTGCAAGCTTTAGTGTACTTTGGATCAATCAAAAGCAAAATACACTAAGAAAGGATAACTGAGTATGCATGGATAAAGTTAATTTTGCCAAGTGTGTCGTGTATGCATAATAAACGCTCCACAAAACTGATGTATTTATAGGAAGATAACACACACAAAAATGAAGTTACCTGGCACTCATCAATTTCCCCTCTAACCAGTGAAATCAACTCCAAAAAGAGCTAATGGAATCAACAGTATGTCAGAAATGCAGTTTCAGTCATTAGTTAGAGAAACATAATATGCTAATGGACTGACCACAACCTCTATACAAAATCATATAGTCAATCAAAACTAGATTTCAATCAATTACATCAAATTATTAAGAAGAATATTGCACAAAGAGTGAAAAAAGTATAATTTAACAATACACAAATACATGAACTATGAATATGAAACAATACGCAAATACGAACTATGTATATGAAACAGTATAATTAGGCTGCTATTACATCTACCAATCTAAAGGAAATTCACTAACTAAACACTCCTAAAACTAAAACAAGCATGTATAATCAGCTAGTACACATAAAAAGGCATGTGTAATTTGGAGTTACACATGCATATGAAATGTGTGATTGGAAGTTACACATGTGGGTATTTAGCATTTATTCTCATACTAACCATCAAAGTTGCAATTAGATGAATTAAAATTTTGATAGTACCACGACATTCTCAAAAACTCAAGATTCAAAATCATAAAGTGGGGTTTATATTCTTGATATGCATCGTCAATCCATTGCAGGTGTAGATTCCTGCATCTCGAAGATTATTAATGTCTCTAGCGTTGATTCCTTGAGTGATTGTTGTAAAAGATTAAGAAAATATGTTCCTGATATTATGCTTCACGCCAAGCTGAACTTTTAGTGACATCCCTGCTACAATCAACCAACATGATGACCAGTCACTCTAACTATCATAGTGACAAATACACTAGAAGTTGCAACATAAAAATGTAGATAGGGAAAAACTATTTGCTGGTTTTTAAGGAATTAAGGAGACGACCGTACGGAGGAGACTCCTCGAACCGAGCGAAATGTTAAACCTCACACATATGCACCGCTGCAAAGGGGGTGCTTTAGATTCGAGAGATCACTCTGTAGTACTCCGGCCTAAATCAAGACAATGACCGTTCCAGAGTAAATTCGGTCACAAGAGAGGATGGGTTGATCTGTAGGAGGGAAGCTAAAAAATGTGTGGAATCAATGGTAACCAAAGATTGTGGGTGTGTGAATTCTGAATACGATAAGATCTGAGTGATTGAAATTGCTCAATTGAGAGTAGTTGCTCATTTAATGAGTTGATGATCTCATGTTGCCAGTTTGACGTGAGATTGATGATACTGATGATGATCCAATCATGATTCAGAGACTTATTTATATTGCTGAAATTGTAGACACCATGATTCCATGAAGTGTGACAGTTGATGGAATCAACGAGTGGGGAAGTGGAGATCGTGTTTGAAACCAGTTGCTCAACGTGTGGAGACTTGGTCGATTTTCCACCCACTACCTCGTGAATTCCTTCAACTGATTGCACGACTTGCTCAGATTCCATCGTGTGTTTGAACACACGTGTCGTAGACCGCCAGATCAAAACCCTAAGTTATATCCCCCCAAGTGACACGATTGACGTCTCGTGGTTTGTTACTCAATTGATGACTTCGTGGTTTGATGGGATGATGAGTCCATGTAGTCGTTGAGTTGAACATGATGTTCTGAAACTCGTGAATTGAACATGTCATGAGACAGAGGCATAGTTTTTACGATGAAGTGAGCAAGTATTGCTCATTCGGTGGATCGTTGAATATTTATTGTTGAACCAATATTCCTTGGTTTGAACAAATATTTATCATCTGAGCAAGTGTTTCTCATGTGATGAATTGTTGAATATTTGATCGTCTGAGCATGTGTTGCTCGTCTGATGGATTATTGGCAGCGTATCAAAAATATTAATTAGAATACTGGTCGTTGAACCGAGCATAATTAATAAAATTAATGACCATGAGGTCGTCATAAAATTATTAAGGTTAGAATCTGGAATGATGATCCTTGGATTCAGAAACCCTAATTTGATCGATTGATGATCAATTCATGGTTCGTCAGAATTTCAACCATGGGACGAATGAGAGAGTGACTACATGGGACCGTGGATCAACCATGTAGTGTCCATATGCTCACGTGAGCAAATACGAATAACTCCTAAAGATTTGACGATTTGTTGGTGAAAGAATAATTAAATGCTGGTTTAATCATTTATTCGAAAATGCTCGTCTGAGCCTTAGGTGAGAAAACCTAATTAATTATGACGAGGCGAGGAACGGACCATGGAGTCATGAAACCGGCCCTGGGTTGTCTCTTTACCTCCTGACGATCACTTCATGAAAATCCAAAGTGTTTGGGAGAGTTTTGGACCTAATACGAGCAATTGTGCAAATTAGGTCAAAACTGTGAAAATTGATGGGACCGGCTTCCGTGAGCCAAAGAGCCAATCTTGGTCGGTCAAGATAGCGTGCTCGTGTCCCCAAGGCGTCCGCGTCTCAGTCCTGAGAATTTTGATATTTTCTGGCGTGCAATTGAGCATCCATTCGAGAAAATATGCCAAAATTAGGGTTTCGACGAAACTGAGGAAAACACCATGAGATGATGAAAAATAATTATAAAATAAGGAATGAGGAGGCATGGGACCGCTGTGGTCAAGGCATGGTCGGCCGGTCGTGACCACGGTTCCGTGGTGCCTTTTCCTTAATTTTATAATATTTTGATGATTTTATGAAAAAATTCATGAATTTTGAGAAATTTAATGAATTTTGGGAGTTTCCATGAAATTGAAGGAGTTTTCATGAGTTCAAGGAAGCAAAAATATTAAAATAATAAAAAAGGGCGTGTGGGACCGTGGAAGGCATGGCCGGCCGGCTAGGCCCGGTCCCACGAGTTTCCTAATTTTATAATGATTTTATGAAAAATTCATGAATTTTGAGAAATTTGATGAATTTAGGGAGTTTCCATGAATTGAAGGAGTTTTCATGAGTTCAAGGAAGCAAAAAATATTAAAATAATAAAAAACAAGGGCGTGTGGGACCGTGGAAGGCATGGCCGGCCGGCTAGGGCCCGGTCCCACGAGTTTTCCTAATTTTTTAATATTTTTAGGTATTTTGATGATTTGAGGGAATTTTTCCTAATTTGAGAGAAATACCATGAAATCAAGGAATTTGATGAATTCAAGGAAAACTAATAATAAAATAATAAAACAAAGGGGCGTGTGGGACCGGCTAGGGCATGGCCGGCCGGCCAAGGCCGGTCCCACAAGTTTTCATAATTTATTTTATTTTATTATTATTTGATGATTTGTGCAAAAATACCATGAAATCAAGGAGTTTTTTCATGAAATTAGAGAAATAAATAATAAATAATAAAAAATAATAAGGAACCGTGGGTGTGGGGCCGGTTGGGACCAAGGCATGGCCGGTTGGCCAATGGTCACGCCCCACACTCCTTTCCTTAATTTTATATTATTTTTTATGGATTTATGGAAGTACCATGAAACCGAGGAGTTTCCTCAAGACGAAGGAGATTTGATAAAATGAGAGAATTTTCATCAAATCATGGAAAATAATAAAAATGCATTAAAAATATAAAACTGGCGTGGGATTGACCACGACACGGTCGGTCGGTCGTGTGTCCGTGCTCCCAGCACCCTGGTCAATATTTTTAATTATTTATTATTTTCTTCTCTATTTTGCATAGGTTCATCGTTTCGTTGTATTTTTGAAATACTCGTTCGTGCGGTGACTGTTAGTGTATCATCGTTGAATACACCTTCACCATTTGAATCGGGGCTTACTTAGAGGTAGCTCAGACGGTTGTTGATTATTTATTACTAATTGTGGAATTCAGTGGAGAATAATCACAAAACTGAGTAAAGATGTTTATTTTAATTCATAGGATCAGCTGAGGATTCGACTACGAATTCAGAATAATAAAGTGAGCATTACCATTCCATGGGATCGTAGATTCGACCATAGAATCGGAGAGTTAAGTTTATCTATTACCATTTATGAGACCAGTTGTGGATTCGATCATGAAATCGGAGTAATGAGATATATAGTTATTGCTATTCTATGAGATCAAGTGTGGATTCGATCATAGAATCAGAACAATTGTTATTGTCATTCCATGGGACCAGTCGTGGATTCGACCATGGAATAGGAGCGATTGTAATTAGGAATAATTAACTTTGTGGCTCTATACTAGCAGAGCAAGCTGTCTAGGAGCATTAATTATCCTGATACGAGCTTGTCGGTAAGTCATATCCTTTATATAGTCAGGGTAAACTTGTTTGTTCCTGAAGACGTTATCGCTCTATACTAGCAGAGCAAGCTGTCTAGGAGCCGTCCATCTCGTGATGCTATATAGAAATAATCACTGAAAGTATTCAGTATTCATGAGATATGTTGTCCAGTCGTGAGACTACATATCTACATGTACTCTGAGAGAAGTACTCTCCGTTGAGAATTCGATGAGAGACCGTGTCTCGATACTCACGTCTGATTGCTGAATCAGAGCTTCGTATAATTATGAGTTTACGAATTTAGCCTTTGTCGAAAATCCACCATCTACATTAAGTCCCCTGCTTACTGAGGAAAGCTGTGTTCCTCAGTCAGCATTAAATGGTGATTTTCCGGCCATAAATAATAATACCAGTAATTGAACTTAGTCGTAAGTTGAGACGTTACCGGATTTAGAGAGCATGAGCAAACCACGACTTGATGAAGGCTTCAATGTCATGATTGGAGCGTCGTTTGATGCATAAATTGGTGTTGAACCGCTGGTTTGGACGACGAGTCCGTGGTCGGTTAGGATTCGCGGGTCGGGCCCAATAAGGAAATCCTTAGAAAATTAGGTTTTGGAAATAAAATTGATATAAAAGGGATTAATCCTTTTTTTTTCCCACGACCATCTCCATCATCTCTGCACCTTCACGCCAGCAGGAGAAGATTCCCGCGCCGCCGGACCACCACCTGCGCCGCGTCGCCGTCGTTGCGCGTCGGCCAATTTCCGGCGGCGCTCCCAGGTACTTTTTTTTTTTTTGCTGATGTTTATGATCCTCATGAGTTGTTCATGCTTTGATCATGATGAAGTTATATACATGTGTGTATATTAGTGTGAGTTTTATGAAAAAACCCTCGTTTTTGAAAACGTATGTTCGTTCGATCGTTAGTTTTGAAAACTAACTATAATCCCTGATTTAGGAGAGATTTTTTTTTATATGAACCTAGGTCAGTGATAAAACTTAGTTATGAGCTTTCATGTGTACCAAGGTTTATCATAAAAGAAGTGAATTTTCATGAAATCGGAATAATCCTTCGTTTTAAAGACAAATAATGATGACACGAAGGAAAATATGTATGATGAACTTGTGTCCAGTGATAAAATTTTGCTTATGAGCTTTCATGTAAATACAAAACTTTATCATATGTATGAGATGTGAGCTTTCACAATATTTTTTGAAATAAACCTTCGTTTTAAAGACAAATAACGACGATACGAAGGAAAAAATTTTTTTATATATATATATATGCAGCCGTGACATATATTGTGAAAATATGATGTATATTTTATTTGCATGATTTGTTTTCATTAATAAAATCTTGAGAATTTATGTATGCAAGTTGCATTAATTGTTTTTTCGAAAAATCAAAACGTGGGTTTTGAGGAACCTTCGAAGATAGACAATATATTTATGATGAAATATTTATTGTTGTAAACTTCATAGGTCAGTTGTGTGAATGTTCACATTATGAAAATTGTGTCCGTGATTTCATGAAAAATCAGTTTCGGAAATTAAATAAAGTTTCGTTCGTTTTTGCAGTTTTCGAAGAGACGAACGATTTTGAGGTGTTAACTCTAGCATTACTATCACTATTGTTAGTGGAAGTATAAAAGGTAAGAGTTAAGAGTTACCATTTTTGCTTGTATTTCCTTGATTTATATCTGGACGGCATACTGAAGTAGAATGTAGTGTGAACCTTTTCAGCTACTTAGCAAAGATGTCCAATTCCCAAGCTGACGACGCCTCGAGGGAAGAGATGTGCGTTGATGATGGTATCTCCAGAGATGAGACATGCATGGATGAAACTTCCGTTGGGGGAGACGAAGACGAAATCCCTGGGATTAAGAATGTCCCGAACATAGATGATGCATTCTTTGAAAAAGATATTCCAGGAGCTGAGCAACATTTGAAATCCCCAGTGTATCGTCTTTTGATAAATCCCAGAACTGTTACTCAGAAGAAATTGGTGACTCCTAAGACAGTGATTCGATTTTGTCTTGAACGAGGGGTCTTCGCCTCATCAATCATAGAGTTTAAGCTTTCTCGACGACCTTTGGAGAAATTTGCCGGCTGGGCGAGGCATATGTTGGGTTTTCCTCATGTGAGGACTATGCTCGACCAGGCGCAGGTGACGAGAGCTATTCAAGCTTCTGGAGAGTTGTTCATTTATCATGACGCAAGTGGTATTGTGGCTCTGTTTGCTCGCTGGTGCATTCCCACTCACACTTTCATATGTAGATGGGGAGAGTTTACCATTACCTTGGAAGACGTGGCGGCTCTGATGCATCTCCCGATCACGGGCAATCTTCCTGGGGATCTTTCAGATGAGGAGACCGTCGTTTCTCATGTCTTGACAGCTGCAATGGAGAAAGCGAATAAGGCTGGTAGTAAAGGATGCTATGCTTCCTGGTTGACACACTGGTGGCCCAAAGACGAGGTTTCTGATAAACCCATCGACGGTATGTTACCCATTGCTGCTTTCTTATGTTTATGGTTGTCCAGAGACGTTTTTGAAGACAGTGGAAACTTGTTGAAGCCTTTTGTGATTCCCTTTGCTATTAAGATGGCTCAAGGTGAGCAACTTCCGATAGGTAGTTTATTCTTAGGCTCCTTGTATTACAACCTGGACTCCTTGATTATAGACTCCAGTGTGTCGAACGGCTCTATGAAGATTGAGTGTTATGCCAACACGATGTTTCTTCAAGCTTTGATGTGGGAGCATTTTAAGAATTATGCACCTACTCCACGTAATGTTCTGCAAGGACCGAATACTGATGCGCGCCATACTTTCCCTGAGAAAGATAATGCTAGGATCATGCGTTGGTCCACAAAGCAGCCTCGTTCTAAAATACGCTTTATTGATGTGTTAGATGAAGAATCTGAGTTCAATTTTCGCCCGTGGGTGTCAGTCCCTGATTATGTTTCTCAGCCGATGACTTTCAATACTGGAGAAGGCACGAGTTTGACGTCTGGTGCGCATCTGAGTGATGGCGAAAGATCTTTCATGTTGAGTTGCACTCCTGGTCATTTGCTATCAGTCACGTTTGGAGAGCTTTCAGTGGAGGAGTATAACATTGATAGAGCAGCTCGACAAATGGGTATGGATCAGTGTGTTCCAACCATACGGAGAGGAAGCCATCAGTTGAGCAACTCAGGACTCATCTGGATCATACTCACGTGGATGGGGTGTAGCTACTGGTTTCCTGGTTCTGGTAGATTCACCTATGTAACCCCAGGTTATGTAGAATTCTGGGATCAGAACTTGGGCGTTTGCGTGGCTTTGTAAGATTTCCCAGACCTCCATTCAAGGATCTTCCTTCGGCTGAGATGATTTCCAGTCGACCAAGATTGAAGTATCTTTCTGGTGATAAACGAAAGTCGTCTCCAGGATGCTCTCAGGTATGTTTTTCATATAATCTTCACGAAATTATAAGAACTGTATTCTGATTATATTACTGGATTTCACCACAGGACGGTCGTAATATACGACCTCGAATCGGTGTAGATTTCTCAGAGACTGAGGCGGTTATTCATGGCGGAGAAGGCAGGCATAAAGGTTATAAGCTGTTACCCAATACCGTAAAGTCCCCAGTTGGTGCTTTGGTGAGTTCCCAATATTTCTCACCGTGACTTTCATTGCTATTAACATTAGAATCATGAAGCCAATGTTGTTAATTTTGTTGCAGAATTTTACTCCATCGAGTCTTGAAGGTCTTCAATTTTCTGCTACTGAACAAGCAATCGCTGATTTGAGTGACGAAGAAACTGTAAGTATTTCTTCACATGTTCAAATGTGGTGCTTCATAGATGAAAATATTGATTGTAAAGGACGTGTACAGGAGGATGTCGTCATGGAGATGGAGAATTCTGGAACTCAATCATCCTCTGGGAATGGGAATGGAGGTAATTCCCAAGATTCGGAGCCGGATGGAAGTGATGTTCCTCTTGTCGTTGATGTGGACAATTCCAACCCCTTGGACACTTTGGAGACTCCTCAAGTAAGTATATATCCTGTATATTCTTCATAGAAGTATAAAAGTGCTGACTTGTGAATGAATGAATGAGAACCCATGTAATATGAAAACTTAGTCGAATTTCGTCGTCAGAAAATTCAGAACCCAGCTTTTTATAGAAACGTTGTAGAATCTTCGTCCGGAGTCGGATTTTGATGATCTGCATGTGCAAATTCAAGCCCGGAAAATTTCCAAGCTTTATCAAAGAAGTTTTAAGTTTTGAGCACGTTCAAGCCTGAAAAAGGCGAAATAGTAAACTTCCAGGAGACTTCCAGAACTTTTTCAGATTGCGATCACTTGATATTTTGGCCACATCTACTCGCTCGTTCATCGGATTGTCATGAAATTTTGACATGTCATAGAGGACATCCATACGAAGAGAATGGCATATGACCCATCCTCGGATTCCTTGTAGATTTCTCCCAGTTCGTCTCCTAGTACAGGGCAGAGTTCAGTTTCTTCAGACGGACTCATCGTAAAATGTGTTTTCATGACTTTCATGTTATTTGCTCGTGCCTTGAATGTAGTATGATGAACCTTGATGATGTTCCTTGCTGGTATACTGTGTTTCATAATCTCCTTTGGATTCGTGACTCTAACCTCATGTAATCTTCGTATTAGGTGCTAAATACCGAAGTTGAGGATACTGGAGCCAACGATGATAACTCTAACCATTCCGGAGTTATTGATGAAGAGACAACCATCCCTGCATTTCAAGGCCATGAGAAGGTCGCTACTGCTGTTATGGAAACCCAGATGGTTGTTGCCTCAGTGATAGAAGAAACCGAGACAGCAGCGGAGAATACCGAAGGAACTGTTGCTTTGGTCGTGGGAGCCACTCCAGTGACCGAGAACCGTATAATAGTGTATGAATATCCAACTGCAGGGGTCGCTTTCGATCCTCCCTTTAACACTTCACTCCCGTATCATGAACTGGTCGGTGGATTCAGCGTTCCCATTGGATATGCACGCTTGTATGAGACGATATGGAAGAAGTTCGGCCACATGATCGTTGACAGGAACCCTGGGCGTGCTTATGCTTTAATCATGCAAGTAGGCGTTATCTTGCGTGTCGTGAGTGATATGCATACGAGACCCAGGAATACCGTGACTCCAGATATACTCTTTGATTGGGAGTTTAACTTGGAGAATTCAGAAAGACTTGGCCTCAACGTGAAATGGCTTCGTAAGCAAATAAACGTTATCAAGGATTCATGTGAGAAGAACATACCCTTTCCAAACGATGTGCTGTGAAGGAGAAGGAGGACAAGATTGCCAAGCTGACCGAGGAGTTGAACAAGGAGGGGGGCTTTGCAAATCTTGAAGGATGCTGATGAGCGAAAGCCTTTTCTTGCTGATCTCTTGAACTTCTGAACTTCTGAGAGATGTGAGGTTTATACTTGGGTTTTGATATTTAGATGGTTTTGGATTGACTGATGGTTGAGGATTTTCTTGTAGATTTGATAGAGATTTTCTTTTACGAAATATGAACTGAATTTTGATAAATTGCTGAATTCAAATACTGATTGCAAGTATTGCAAATGTTTTGGAGGAATTGAAATACAAATGAAAGAAAATCCTAAATGTTAAATCCCAACACCATGAGTGCTTCAAACGCCCAATACCTTAAATGTCCAATAATTTCAGATAAACGCCTTGAGCCAATTTTCGTGAATTACTGGTAGGGTTCTGCCATCTGTGTTGGTCAATTTGTAGTATCCTCCGGCCACGGACTCAGCGACCATGAATGGTCCTTCCCAATTGGAGTTCCTTGTAGAATGAAGACCGCGCTGAACTGCTTTGAGAACCAGGTCCCCTTCATGAAACTTGTTAGGCTTGGTCGATCGTGCCTTGAATATCTTCCGCTGATTCGGAATTCCCTGTTTGATGGAATTCCTCGATTGTGGCCCGTATGGATACTCGCGCGGAAGAGAGTATCCAGCATAGTGTTGATCATGCTTAGCCAAGTCTTCGGAAATAAACCTCTCGATGGAGTGACCGATTTGAAGAAGTTCTGAACCCAACCATTGAGTGTAATATTGCTGAGGTGAAGTTACCCACTCGTAGCTTTTGATGACTGCTAAATTATTCATGGGGAGAAGTCCCTGGACCATAGTAGCATATTTGAACATTGGTAATATTAGAGCAAGAGGAGGAGTAAGACTTGCCTGAGATCGAAACCTTCTGAAAAAGGTGTGCGGATTATCTCCAAGTTCCTGCGTAAGTCTCATCAAAGTTTTTACTTCTTCCAGATGCTCAAACGGTGGTGCGTCCTCTGTTTCGTCTTCCGACTTGGAATCCTTTTCGATGACAGAATGTGTTGAAGGAATCATTTTCCTTCCAGCATGAATCCAAGTTCTCCCAAGGACCATGTCGTATCCAGGGTCTTCCCTGATTATGAAAAACTTGGCCTCAGTGCAGATCAATCTTTCCGTAACTTTAAGAGTGATGAAGCCGTATGCGTTTCTGGAGATTCCTTCGTGGTCCCTGATTGCTATGGGAGCGTGGGTGGCTTCCCGTCGAGTAATACCAGCAGCTGAGAGTTTTCAAAGGGATGATGTTGACGGGGTACCAACATCGATGAACGCCCTCTTGAACTCATTTCCTTTAATGTGCACTGTGGTGAGCAGTCCCCAGTCATACATTTCTGTGTCGGTGGTTGAAGGTCCGGTGGTGGTCTCTTGGATCAGCGGACGTCTTCCGGACACGATGTGGTTCAGTGCAGCAAACATGTCTTTCCTTTGAGCTTTCGAAAGATACAACAGCTCGCAGACATGTTCGATCAGAGATTGGACCGTTTCCTTGACAGGAGGTTCGGAGATGGTAAAAGTTCTGACTGGGAGGGGGTTTTTGTGCACCCCTCAGTCCCCAGGTTGAGCTCTCCTGATTCGATTTTCTTTGAATATGCGCTTCAAAATTTTGCAATCACTCGTGGGATGGCTGACGTATCTATGGAAGCGACAATACCGAGGATTTTCCATGGCCTCTTCAGTTGGTTCCTTCTTGACATAAGGCAATTTGATTGCGCCGTCTTGAATCCAGGCATCGAGTAGTTCATTAACTTCTTCCATTGAACAGGGAAAATCAGGTGCTTCTGGATCTTCCGTATGCTGAGGAGGGATTTTCGAATTCTCCTTCTTGTGTGTCTTTGAAGGGGTGGAGGAAGTCTGCTTGTGTTGTGGTTCTGCTTTTCGCTTACTCCCTTCCGCGACAGCATTTGTTGAAGGTTGCAGGTTATACTGCTTGTTGATCAGACGCCTGCTTCCTCGAGTGTCTTTTGAATCTTCAGTCTTTGTAGACTTTGCTCTTTCCAAAAGAGCGGGTGCAGTGGTTGCCGACCTCTTCGCAGCTTCGTGAAGCTCTGAGAAAGTCTGGAATCGAAGGTTTTCTAGCAAGGCCCTGTAGACCGGGAGCATGCCATTGATGCACAAGTCCACCAGTTGTTGCTCCGTGACGTTTGGGTCATGACAATCCAGGGCTTGGACTCTGAACCTTTTCACATAATCATTGGGATTTTCACTGACCCTCTGAAACATTCTTCCAAGGTCGGAGAGGGTGACTTGTTCTGACACGAAGAAGTATTTCCTGTAAATGCGTTAACCATTTCTCCCCAATTGTTGATGGTCCCTGGTGTATTGTTTATACCAGGTGTATGCTGCCTTTCAGATTTTGAGAATTCCTTGAGACGGACGACATGATGTTCATGTTCTCCCAAGGCTTCGAGAAAACGAGAGACATGTTCCCGAATTGCCAGTTCCATCATACAAGGTGAAAGTTGGAGAAACGTAACCTTTGGGGAGTGGAATCCTCTGCGTAGCGGCAGGATAAGGAGGTTGATGACGATGGTCATGCGATGTTTGTCTTTTCCGGTTTCCAAAAGGTGCTCCAGATCCTCGCGAGTGATGAAATTCGATGATCCCTTCGCTGATGAGTTGTCTGCAGCAGTTTTGTGGACTTCGTCGTCTTCTACTGTATGGATTGGAATTACTTCAGGACCGTCGTCTGAGGATTTCTCCTTCTCCTTTCCCTTCTCTTGAGTCTTCTCTGACATCTTGTCAGTAAGAGTTTTGAGATAATTATACAGCTCCTTCTGTGTAGCAGCCATGTCAGTCTGGTTCTTTGCAAGAGTCTATGCGCTTTGATAAGAAGCAATGGTAGGCGGTGGATCTCCTCTGACTTCTTCAGGGTGTCGTCCGGACAGTGGATGACCTTCGGCGTGAGGAGGAGTAGTGTCACCACCATCAGTGTTGGAGGTCGGAATTGTCTCCGGGATATTCTGATTGTTGTTGTTGCTAGTGCTAGCACGGTTTGTGTTAGGATTCGTAACTGAACCTGACCTGAGATCAACCATCTTGTGAAATTGTGAGATTGCAACCGAGAGATGATCTCCCACTGTGGTCGCCAATCTGTAGATGGGGAAAACGATTTGCTGGTTTTTAAGGAATTGAGGAGACGACCGTACGGAGGAGACTCCTCGAACCGAGCGAAATGTTAAACCTCACACAGATGCACCGCTGCAAAGGGGGTGCTTTAGATTCGAGAGATCAATCTGTAGTACTCCGGCCTAAATCAAGACAATGACCGTTCCAGAGTAAATTCGGTCACAAGAGAGGATGGGTTGATCTGTAGGAGGGAAGCTGAGAAATGTGGAATCAATGGTAATCAAAGATTGTGGGTGTGTGAATTCTGAATACGATAAGCTCTGAGTGATTGAAATTGCTCAATTGAGAGTAGTTGCTCAATTGATGAGTTGATGATCTCGTGTTGTCAGTTTGACGTGAGATTGATGATACTGATGATGATTCAATCATGATTCAGAGACTTATTTATATTGCTGGAATTGTAGACACCATGATTCCATGAAGTGTGACAGTTGATGGAATCAAGGAGTGGGGAAGTGGAGATCGTGTTTGAAACCAGTTGCTCAACGTGTGGAGACTTGGTCGATTTTCCACCCACTACCTCGTGAATTCCTTCAACTGATTGCACGACTTGCTCACATTCCATCGTGTGTTTGAACACACGTCGTAGACCGAGACCAAAACCCTAAGTGATATCCCCCAAGTGACACGATTGACGTCTCGTGGTTTGTTAGTCAATTGATGACTTCGTGGTTTGATGGGACGATGAGTCCATGTAGTCGTTGAGTTGAACATGATGTTCTGAAACTCGTGAATTGAACATGTCATGAGACAGAGGTATAGTTCTTACGATGAAGTGAGCAAGTATTGCTCATTCGTGGATCGTTGAATATTGATTGTTGAACCAATATTCCTTGGTTTGAACAAATATTTATCATCTGAGCAAGTGTTGCTCATGTGATGAATTGTTGAATATTTGATCGTCTGAGCATGTGTTGCTCGTCTGATGGATTATTGGCAGCGTACCAAAAATATTAATTAGAATACTGGTCGTTGAACCGAGCATAATTAATAAAATTAATGACCATGAGGTCGTCATAAAATTATTAAGGTTAGAATCTGGAATGATGATCCTTGGATTCAGAAACCCTAATTTGATCAATTGATGATCAATTCATGGTTCGTCAGAATTTCAACCATGGGACGAAGGAGGAGCGACTACATGGGACCGTGGATCAACCATGTAGTGTCCATATGCTCACGTGAGCAAATACGAAGAACTCCTGAAGAGTTGACGATTTGTTGGTGAAAGAATGATTAAATGCTGGTTTAATCATTTATTCGAAAATGCTCGTCTGAGCCTTAGGTGAGAAAACCTAATTAATTATGACGAGGCGAGGGACCGACCATGGAGTCATGAAACCGGCCCTGGGTTGTCGTGACCGCCTGACGATCACTTCATGAAAATCCAAAGTGTTTGGGAGAGTTTTGGACCTAATACGAGCAATTGTGCAAATTAGGTCAAAACTGTGAAAATTGATGGGACCGGCTTCCGTGAGCCAAAGAGCCAATCTTGGTCGGTCAAGATAGCGTGCTCGTGTCCCCAAGGCGTCCGCGTCTCAGTCCTGAGAATTTTGATATTTTCTGGCGTGCAATTGAGCATCCATTCGAGAAAATATGCCAAAATTAGGGTTTCGACGAAACTGAGGAAAACACCATGAGATGATGAAAAATAATTATAAAATAAGGAATGAGGAGGCGTGGGACCGCCGTGGTCAAGGCATGGTCGGCCGGTCGTGACCACGGTCCCGTGGTGCCTTTTCCTTAATTTTATAATATTTTGATGATTTTATGAAAAATTCATGAATTTTGAGAAATTTGATGAATTTTGGGAGTTTCCATGAATTGAAGGAGTTTTCATGAGTTCAAGGAAGCAAAAAATATTAAAATAATAAAACAAGGGCGTGTGGGACCGTGGAAGGCATGGCCGGCCGGCTAGGGCCCGGTCCCACGAGTTTCCTAATTTTATAATGATTTTATGAAAAATTCATGAATTTTGAGAAATTTGATGAATTTAGGGAGTTTCCATGAATTGAAGGAGTTTTCATGAGTTCAAGGAAGCAAAAAATATTAAAATAATAAAAACAAGGGTGTGGGACCGTGGAAGGCATGGTCGGCCGGCAGGGCCCGGTCCCACGAGTTTTCCTAATTTTTTAATTTTTAGGTATTTTGATGATTTGAGGGAATTTTTCCTAATTTGAGAGAAATACCATGAAATCAAGGAATTTGATGAATTCAAGGAAAACTAATAATAAAATAATAAAACAAAGGGCGTGTGGGACCGGCTAGGGCATGGCCGCCGGCCAAGGCCCGGTCCCACAAGTTTTCATAATTTATTTTATTTTATTATTATTTGATGATTTGTGCAAAAATACCATGAAATCAAGGAGTTTTTTCATGAAATTAGAAAATAATAATAATAATAATAAAATAAGAAGCAACTGTGGGTTAGGGGTGTAAATATTACCCGAAAAAACTCAGCCTGCCCGTACCCGCCCAAGCCCGCCTGTACCTGAAATTGCCCAAAACCTGTTATGGACCGTTGCGGGCTACCCGGCCTGGCCTGGATTAATTTATTGGGCGGTCTCGGGCTTTGCGATTAATTATGATGCCCGGCCTGATACCCGGCCTGGTGCCCGGCCTGAAAGGCTTTTATGTGTCATTAATCATTTAATATCCTCTTAAAAAGACTTAAAAGTTATAATTTTATAATTGTCAATTTTGTGTCAAGAAAAATAAAATATATAATTGTTTTTACTTATAATTAACCTTTTCAAAACATTAATGGTAATATATTTTCTTATTAGAAAGTTTATTGTACTCTAATTAATTATTTATTATAGGCTAAAATTAAAAAATTTTCAGTGTAATTTAAATATAAAATAATACTATCACTTACGATATGTGATGTTGGAAAGGAAAGGATATTGTATTTAATACCGGGTGTGGGGCCGGTTGGGACCAAGGCATGGCCGGTTGGCCAATGGTCACGCCCCACACTGTTTTCCTAATTTTATATTGTTTTTTATGGATTTATGGAAGTACCATGAAACCGAGGAGTTTCCTCAAGACGAAGGAGATTTGATAAAATGAGAGAATTTTCATCAAATCATGGAAAATAATAAAAATGCATTAAAAATATAAAACTGGCGTGGGATTGACCACGACACGGTCGGTCGGTCGTGTGTCCGTGCTCCCAGCACCCTGGTCAATATTTTTAATTATTATTATTTTTTCTCTATTTTGCATAGGTTCATCGTTTCGTTGTATTTTTGAAGTACTCGTTCGTGCGGTGACTGTTAGTGTATCATCGTTGAATACACCTTCACCATTTGAATCGGGGCTTACTTAGAGGTAGCTCAGACGCCCGGTCATTGATTATTTATTACTAATTGTGGAATCCAGTGGAGAATAATTCACAAAACTGAGTAATAAAATATTATTGTTAATTCATAGGATCAGCTGAGGATTCGACTACGAATTCAGAATAATAAAGTGAGCATTACCATTCCATGGGATTGTAGATTCGACCATAGAATCGGAGTAATTAAGATTTATCTATTACCATTTATGAGACCAGTTGTGGATTCGATCATGAAATCGGAGTAATGAGCAATAATATGGTTATTGTTATTCTATGAGATCAAGTCGTGGATTCGATCATAGAATCAGAACAATTATTATTGTCATTCCATGGGACCAGTCGTGGATTCGACCATGGAATAGGAGCGATTGTAATTAGGAATAATTAAATTTGTGGCTCTATACTAGCAGAGCAAGCTGTCTAAGAGCATTAATTATCCTGATACGAGCCTGTAGGTAAGTCATATCCTTTATATAGTCGAGGGTAAACTCATTGTTTGTTCCTGAAGACGTTATCGCTCTATACTAGCAGAGCAAGCTGTCTAGGAGCGGTCCATCTCGTGATACTATATAGAAATAATCACTGAAAGTATTCAGTATTCATGAGATATGCCGTTGTCCAGTCGTGAGACTACATATCCACATGTACTCTGTGAGAAGGTACTCTCCGTTGAGAATTCGATGAGAGACCCATGTCTCGATACTCACGTCTGATTGCTGAATCATAGCTTCGTATAATTATGAGTTTACGAATTTATCCTTTGTCGAAAATCCACCATCTACAAAAAGGTTCAATAAAATCAATTACTACAACAATGAAGCTTAGCAGAAATCACTAACTATTGCCAATTCTAAACCACTTCCAAGTGCAAGTCCTCATACACCATTACATGTTATAATTGAAAATTCACAATTCAATAATCAAAACCGTCCAATCTCTTCTACAAAAACTAATCTCAACAATCCAATGAAAACACAAAACAACGTACAAAACAGACCACAAATCATTTCAATTCGATCACTAAAACCAGAAGTTACATATTCAAACAAGATGTGTAAGTAAAAGTTACACATCTAATTATCATGTGTAACTAGAAATTACACATCTATTTAGCTTGTGTAACTAGAAGTTACACATTTTGAAGTTACATACCCTTATTGCCTCCTAGCACCATAACTTGTTTATCTGGCTCCAACAAGGCCACTACAGCAAAACCACATACTATCTCTAACCTGTAAACATAATAAAACATATTCATCAATCTTACAAATGGAAATCAAAACATATATGCAACACACAATGCGCATCTGAACCCTTGGCGGCATAATATCCATCAAAACTTAACTGCAAAAAGTATAAACAAAGGCATATCCTCACCTCAAGAGTGGCTACAGAGTTACAGACTCAACAAAGTATATTCAACACTCAACAATACAACAACATCACCAGTTACATATGTATTTCGCTGCTGTAAGTAAGAGTTACACATGTATTCTCCTAATGTAACTAAGAGTTACACATATCAAACCTAAACCTCAAGTGTGAGGAAAAAAAGCTCTGCTGCAATACTTCATGTATGATTTCAGGTTCAAGCTTCCATTCAATCAACTTCAAATCATTAACTCAAAAACTCAGTTTCACAATCAAACCATGAATCACATGATGCAAAATGACAGTAAGTAGCATTGTTGTAGTAATTTCAACCATAATTGAAAACCAACAGTCTTTGACCTTATAGGAAAACATCATACTCCTAAATAAATCTATACACACCTGATTTATAAAATTGAATCCACATACTCCTTAATTTTTCTTCAATCCAACTGAAAATCACCTAATTTAAATGAACAAAACAAAATTAAATGATCAAAAACAGATCAAGATTGGTTTTCATAGGAAATCAAATTTGCGATAAAACTGAATCAAAATTGAAATAGAGAATGGAATTAAAATTGAATCGAGAAATTACAAACAATAACAACAACGAAAAATCAAAATGTACCTTGATTCTGTTACTATTCTTCCGAAACAGTGATGATTCTTCTTGATTTCCGAAATTAAAAGAAACGACAACTTCAAATCAGAAAACCTTACATGAAGTAGATTTGAAACAACAAACTAGAATCAATTGAGAGTTCGTACATAGATGATTAGTTGTTAAATAAATTGGAATCGAATCATTCAGATCTATAAATTGATTAATTTTTCAAATCAACTGAAAAATCTTAAATCATTCAGATCTATAAATTTGAATCAATACCTTTCACATCTTCGAATCAACTGAAAAATCCAGACGCGGATCAAATCTATTAAGTTCAATTGATTATTTGATTGAACATCATCGTCATCATCGTCAAAGATCCATAAACATCATCTTCTTCTTCATAAAACAGAGGTGTTCGAACTAAGTTTAACAAATCCATAAACATCATCAGCAGAATCTCCAGATCTTCTATGACGAATGATTTTACGAAATTTCTATTGAATCAAATTGATTCGAAAAGTGAAAAATGAATCTGAGAAAATCCTAGAAATGGTTTTCTCTACAGACGAGAGGGAGAGGCAAGAGAGAGAAAGAAAATTGAGAAATGAAAGTGTATCTAGTGATTTTATGCTTGTATATATAGAAAAGGGTAATACTTTCATTACGAAAATGTCACTTTATTATCAAGCCCTTAAAATAAAAGTTCTGGGCCTAGAAATATGCGAATGTGAAAGAATGGAGTTGATAGTGTAGGATCCATTTAGTGAGGCTTCTATATATTGAACCCATATAGTAGGGGGTTCTAGTATTTTTCACTAAAAATAAATTATTATTATTATTATTATATATATATTCTTTTGTTCAATAAAATATAATAAAGTGTAACAATAAATTAAAATAATTATTATTGTACATTTGTACATAATAATTAAAATTAAAAAAATGTTTAATCATATCATATAATTTATACTCATCTATAATATGAGTTTTATAGATTGTGTATTCATGAAATAAAATAAAAGAGAGTAAAAAACATCTTTATAAAAAAATTGGAAGTCTTCCAAAAACTTACATATTTTGCAAGACTTTTATCAAGGCAAATATATACACAAATGTCACTCAAAGTCTTGAAAATAGGTAAGTATGCAAAGTCTTTGAATTTTCAAGTTTACAACGAGTAACACAAATTTAGAAGACCTTTCGACAATCTATAACGAGTAACATAAACTTTGAAAGAGATTTTAAAAATATACAACCAATAACACAATACTTTGTAAATCCATTAAACTCTTTGGAAATCAATAAAAATATTTATTGATATTTATTGAGTAAACCCCCGTAAGTTTCTCTATAAAAAAAAAAAAAAAAAGACTGTACCTAAAAAATACGGAAAATGTTAGATAAAAACCAGCTGGCGGTGCTAGTGAAGTTGCAAGCACCACACACACACAAAATTGGTATACTTTAAGCCTACACAATCGATGAAGAAACATCAAGATTGTGATAAATTGTGACAGTTGATAGAGTGATTTTAATATTACCAAGCCAGTTAAAATTCAGAAGAATTTTCATTTTTATCACAGCGTGCTTGGTGTGATTGCATTGCACCAGGCGGTCCAGGCATCAAATTTGATGCACCTTTTGTCGGCACATTTCATTCCTACTATATGCTACTCGTGAACATGAACAATAATTTACCACAACAATGACCTTTGTCCAGGCAGTCAAAATATTGAAACTAGATTATGGCGCAGATGGGACAGACTAAATTTTGATTTACATCGTCAAAACAATCACAACAAGGTAATCTTATTCAGCAGTTTAAGGAAAATAAAGAAGCAACAGATTTCCTTAAACTAGAGCTGGTACGACTTTCCCAGAGCACGTTCCAAAACCTACTTTGAACCCATTACCCTGCAACACATAGAACAGTATATGAGCATATGCACATGAATATATACCAAGTACTCCAGTGCAGTGTAACACAGCTACATGTCTTACTAAGACAAATGGTTGTTATTCGCATGTGAATTTGATGAATAATAAACAAAGAAAGAATAAACCCAGTACGCAGGTAAGTTTGGGAACTAAAGACCAAAATGAAAATAGGCAGAAACTAGGACCAGTATTTCCAGAAATCAATAAATTATAGTGGTTTCATCATTAAAGGTTTTTAAAATCAGGATTTCTCCACGAAGGTCTGGAGATAGAAAACAATTGATACGGAATAACATTATTGGAAACTTCAAGTGGGACTCTTGGGAGCATTGGCAAAACAACTCTTTGGCTATGCAATCTTAGGTTGGAAACAGTTACCAATTCAGGAAAATATAATCTGGAAACAGTTTGTGGGTTTAGGACCATAATGTTTTTGGACCTATCCTAGTTACTGAAAACTCATCTATATCAAAACCAACACAAACTAGTTCTGATTGTATTCAAACTCTGGCTTCCCAGTGTAGGAATTCTAGTTGCAGTGATTTTGCATCTCCAAACACGTTCTTAGTTTCATCGTTCATGCATTTCACAAAAAAATAAATTCTGAAGATACATAAAACACTAGACTGCACCGTCATAAGCCGACGTACCTTGCAAAATCCAGTAATAGCGACTTCATCTCCATCTTCCAAAAATTTACGAGTTGTACCATTTAAAGAGAGTGGTTTTTGTCCGTTCCAAGATAACTCTAGTAAGCACCCATAAGATTCTGGCTCCTGTCAGGAACATGTCAGCTTCAGACCGGGGTTTCAAAGATTAAACCCACTTTATTCATTGGTTTTGTGCTGGGGTAATGTGCATACAGGAAAAAATGAGCAAGATAGAAATTAAGTTGAAAACATACTGGTCCGCTAATAGTTCCAGTTCCGAGAAGATCACCAGGTCTTAAGTTGCAGCCATTGATTGTGTGATGTGCAAGCTGTTGCGTCAATGTCCAATATCTATACACAAGATACAAAGCAGTTTGAATGGAAATAACAAAAATAAATTATAATCAGGAATATACGTATTAGGTTCATTGAAGGAAGACAAAGTTCAAACTGATAATATGGAATTTCTTGGCTCAAAAATTATAATTTCTTCAAATGCCAATAGGAAAACATAACATGGCAGTTCAGACATAGATAGATTCCCGGTGACATTTATTCTTTCACACCTGTTATGTTCCGAGCAAGCGTATTGGTCTAAAGTTCACACATGTTAATACTGTGTCAGTGTGGATGCTGTGCGTTGAGGACCAGTTGATTTGGTCCTTCATGAAATCATAGCTAGACAGCTTTTTGTTTGGAGCGAGCCGGCATGGCGTAGGGGTATAAAATATGAAGCTGCAGCGTTAGGCATTCATTATTATCCAGGAAACTTAATTTTGGTGATATATTAACCAAACAACAAATGAATGGGGCTTAAATCTAAGTGCAATAAGTGAGCGCAAGATTAGAATGATTCCCTAAGTGCTCTACGGTTTAGGTTAATCAAATAGGTTTTAACAGATTTCCCTACAGAAAGGCAGAGCCTTGGCTGAGTGAGGGCGTCCAGGCACCAAAACTCCCACTTTTGGCGCCTTAGGCGGCGCCTCTGACAACATAGCTTGACAATTGATTTAAATATTGCTCCTTGGAAGCAGTAGTCAAACTTTTAAACTGAGATTTTGCAAGTCAGTTACTAAATTTTAGGTATTTTTGGACATCAGTTCTTACGGTATGCAGAAGCACCATACTGTTCGGAGGGCTGTAGTTCGTGAAAATTATAACCTCTATTGTAAAGATTTACATGCCACATTCTTTTTCGGGTATATGATTATATGCACTAGGATGTTGGCCCCTCCTGGAAGTGTTTGTAGTTCGTCTTAAGGGCAGTAAATAGTACGTGGACGGTCATACAAAATATACAACTAAGTTGTGAATACATTTGTGACGTAAAATTTCTTACAGGTGATTGAAGTTGCTCTTCGTGACAACTGATGAATCTTTGTGTCCATCCGGTTTGATCCGGACCTGGCAGTAAAGTAGCAATGTTATTATTGTACCCGATAAACATATATACAATAATTACTGAATGGGGTAAGCTCCACCGTTAGATTTCTCATGAGTAGATTGTGCATCAAGAGCTAATATCCGTAGAAACTTTACCTCTAATGAAATATCATAATTTTTGGATGTCTTCTCAGACAGATACGGCAAGGGACGAGGCTCCTGCAATTAACATATAGTTCTTGAGCATCAACTTCATATAAGGGAATCCATGCATGAAAAGAAATGTAAACCCGCACTTTCAAATCTGTAATGAATGATATATTCTGGTACCTGCTTAGGAGCATCGCAAGCGAAAGGTTCCAAAGCATCAAGTGTCACAATCCAAGGGGAAATTGTTGTACCTGTACACATCCAAGTCAACTATAAGACTTAGCTCCTTAACTTAAAGATCTAAATCACAAGACGACCATCAAGTACTATGCAAAAATGCATTAATAGTTTCCTTAAAACTCTTCTGTTTGCAAATTACAACTGATACATTTTAATAAGATACGAAACGTTGGCTCACCAAAGCTCTTCCCTAAGAAAGGTCCAAGAGGCACATATTCCCATGCTTGGATATCCCTAGCTGTTGAAAACAAGTTGCAGTTATTGTAGCTAAACTTAAATATTAGCATTTTTGCAATTAAAATTGTGTAAGCTATTGAGTACCACTCCAGTCATTCATCAGTACAAGACCAAAAATGTGATCAGCTGCATCATTGACATCCACAGACTCTCCTAACTTGTTTCCTGGACCTACTACAGCAGCCTGAAAACATATCAGTTTCAGGTCAGTCAGAACGTTAAGATGCTTGTCAAAGATAATTGGCGTCAGCCATGCACAAAAGAGCTGGTGGCTGACAATCAAGTAAGCGAAAATGACTAACCATTTCTAGCTCAAAATCCAACTTCCTTGAAGGTCCAAAATATGGTGGAGAGTTAGGTGCTGGATGACCTTGACCTCTGGAACAAAAAGGAGAGCCAAGATAATTACTTGCATGTGGATAGAGTATCAATCAAGAAAACTTGTCGGCATTTGCAGGATAGTGAATAACCAGAATTTTGCAATAACAGTGAGCAAGAAAAAGAATACTAAATTATCAGGAATGCAATTGTTTATTGTTAATTAAGCAACCATAGTCTTTCATTTCCTTATTCATCATTAGTATCGATAATGGTTCATCTGAAGGTAAGCATCACATGAATGCAAACAGAGATTATCCAAGTGAGAAATAAGAAATGAAGAAGATAAATTTGTTGGTTACTCCTTTAAGTAATGGATCATTAAGTGCACAAAGCACGTGCGCAAGATCTTGGTTAGCAACCAGAAATATGCAATTTACTAGAGTTTCAATTTGTCATCAGATATTGATTCTTCACCGCTAGTATATTCAGGTGAGACCTTCACGAACGAGGTAATCAATGAAACAAAAACATAGGAAGGACATTCACTAACTTGGGTCTAATAATATCTGTTCCAGATACAACAATTGATGATGCTCGTCCATGATACGCGATAGGCAAGTGAAACCTGAAAAGAATAAAATTTCTTTTGAGAAAGACATAAGACTGGGGAAAATGATGGATATAATGACTTTAAGCAGGGATAAGCTTAGAATCTATGGCCAGTCTTAACTTCTTCTTTTATGCTTTGACACTTTTTTGCACTTAAAATTTGTGGATTGATATAAATTATTTGGTAAAGAGAAAAACGCAATATTCATTCTATAACCGCTTGATTTTTTTTAACAAGAAACATTATACAGAACTTCTATATATAAGCTTAGGTACTTCTACGAGTCAAGAACTCAATTAAATTGATATTCTGACATGTATTCCTTCTGAAATCGGCCATATGTGACTTGGATGGGGCCTAAGTGCCTAACCCTTTCTTGAAGAAGCTCTAAATAGAATCAAAAGCAACATTCTCGGATCCAGTTATACAATATAAAAATCAGCATACCACTGTGGCACAATAGGGTTTTCTGGTCCACGAAATATGGTTCCACAATTCTTTGCATGATGCAAGGAGGAAAAGAAATCTGTATAATCCCCTATTACAGTTGGGAGAAGCATTTGTACCTTGTTCTGTACGAAACCAAACAAAAGATCAGCATTACAATTAGAATACCGCAAGCTAAACTTATTAAGCCCATAAATACTTTCATTACCATTGGCAAAAGTGCTTTCTCTCTCAAACTCTCATTGTCCCGTAATGTTGGCTCATCAGCTAGATTAACCAAGAAAACAAAAACAATTCAAGTCAGTTTCTTGTTATCATGATAATAACTACATCTTCATCTTATCTTCTAACCTAAATTTTGCCGAGAACACAAACCTATTGATTGTATTATATGAAAAATATATGAAAGTAAATACAGTTCACTAACCAGAAAGTAATTTCTGAATAGTGGAGCGAGCCTCCTTCCATGCAGGTCGTCCCATTGCAAGGAATTTGTTAAGAGAAGGCTGATCATCAAAACCAAAGAGAAATACTCCATTATCTAATACACTCATCAACAAATATATACGCGATAAAGAAAAAAAAAAAGTCGTCACTCAAATCATTTTGATGACACACTCTTCTCATTCTGCCATGAAAACAGGTTCCTAATTTCCAGACTCAAACCCGAAAAAATGAATTGATTCACGCATCAAAACAGATGTCAAACAAGACCTATTCTCGGCCCAAATGGATAATCAATAGTAGCATTCAAGAAACTACACAAACTCAATCAAATTTCACAAAAATTTGAAAAAATTAAATGAAGTGAAGTTAAAAATTAATTACCTGAAGAAAACAATTGGAGTTATTAAGATTCTGGCCATTAAAAAGACCAGCAGAAGTGATGACTGAAAGATCCAAAACGAAATTACCGATTGCAACACCTGGACGAGGAAGCTCTTCTCCACTAGGTTTAAAGACACCAAAAGGAAGGTTTTCTAGTGGAAAATGTGAATCTGCGTCGACTTCAACGAACGATTTCATCGCCATTTTTTCTTTCTTCTGCTGTGAAATTCCCGGAAACGGATTTTGAGGAATTTGATTTTAAGACTCTATCAGTCATTCAGTCTTCTAGTACTGCTAGTGAGACTGAAAACGAAGAAAGATATTTTAAAGGGACTGAATGGTGGTAAGAATGAGCAGGGGTAGGATAGTAAAAATAGCGACAACGCCTCCCCAGCTACTTCCGTTCCGTATTTCTCCTACTTACTACTCCCCAAGTGCGTACCTACCACGAGACGTTGTCGTCACTTGAACACGTCCGAGGAAGAGTTTTGTATCCACAAGTCACGAGTCATTCAGTACTTGTTGATCAGATCCTCTATGATATCATCGCTGATACGGATAATCGTGCACCTAATTCCAAATAAATTAAACGGAAAAATCTTTGTGTTGCGTGAACTTTAGTGGAGTTCCTTTTTCTTACCCGGTTAAATTGGCCTATACCACTTAACTGGGGTCTATGAATTACTTCAACCAAACTAAAAAGAAGGACATGGAATGTCTCAAAGATGATAAAATACTAAATTAACCCTTAAAGAAAACTTAAGGGCTTTTTACAAAAATAGACCTGTTTTTTTGGTGCTTTTCAAATCTAGGCCATTTTTTTTTATTTATTGCTAGACTAGGCAAGTTTTGACCAAAAGTGATGGATGGAAAGTTAGCACCGTTAGGTGTAACTAAAAAGACCTTTGAATCACTGATTTAATGTTATATCATTGATTTAATCAACATGAAAACTGTACATGTGGGCTCGGATATGCCATGTGGATTGCTTACGCGGGCTCGGATATGCCATGTGGACTGATTACGTGGGAATCATGTCACGGGAAAAATTTGTACATATACCATTCACAGTTCCATTAGTTGGCCCAATCTCCTTCAATTCAAAATCAATCCATGTAAAACCCAATTTCAGATGTACACTAGAAATTCAACTAAGCTGAAATGCCATTTTAGAATTCTATAAACCATTTGCAGCTCAGCTGCCACCAACTGCTCCTGCTCTCCACCTGATTCTACAGTTGATAGCCCTCTCATTACCACCAGTTAATCGCACAAAGCTGCCAACTTTAGCAGCAACAACTCCTTGTCATGCTCTTAGTTGTACTTCTTTCACAGCCATTGCCAACTGCACTCTGCCACAATCACAAAAACACCTGCAAACCAGCTTCAACAATATCATAATCTCCACTGCAAACCAGCTTCAACAAAAACACCTGTTGTACCAGCCCTGTATCCTAGACATACATCTAATCATGGCAACAACTCAGCCCACAACTGCAATCTAACCAAACCATTTCAACCATCTTTGTTTCAAACGGCAACAGATCTTCTTCCAGCCATACTTGTGCAACAAAGCCACTGCAAGCCTATATTCCTTCATCAACACCAGTTTCACCCTTTTCTGCCAAATACAAATCCCATAGTTCCATTGAAACCATATTTTAAGCCTGCAATACAAATCCTTGAACCCATGAAGCAGTAACAGCACCACCTTATCTTCGATTCTCCAGATTCAATTCCCTTAAAACTCTGTCTCAGATCCGATCTGCGTTTCTGATTTCAACAACGTTATCACCATCATCTTCGTCCTGCCAATCTAATAACAGGTTCACCTGCCAATCTTCGACAACCCTGTTGCACAGATCCAAAACCATGTCTAGCTAAGCACGATTCAAATCCCAATCATAATACTCAGCTCATACATTTCATTGATTCTTTGCTTGCAGGACCAGCACATACAACCAAATAAGATTCATCAACTCTTAACCAAATTCACATAAGTCGTCGGGTCTAAATCAAAGAAACCCCAAATTACCATTTCATTTTGATTTTTCATCAGTACAACTTTGCATAATCAGCGCAACATCAACCCCTTCGTTCTTCAGTTATCACCAACTCAATATCATCATCAATTCCACACAAACCCAAATTGAAATCCAGAAACCCTAATTCCCAATTTGGGGAAGAACATCATTCTCATCTTCAAATTCAAAACCCCGACTTCCTGCTTCTAATAAAAACTTCAACCTTCTCTTAATTAGTGACAAACCGACCTCCAATTAGCCTTCTAAACCCTCGATTCCACCTTCCCTGACTTCTCTAGTAAACCATAATTTCTTCAATTCCTCAACCCCATCATCTATTGGACAATCACCCTCTTTTTATTCAATTCCTCAACCCCATCATCTATCAGCAACTCAATAAACCTAAGAATTTATCTCTAGAAATATTGCAGAAGAAAGAAAACGGAAGGAGAAGAAAACAAAGAAGAAGAAGATAAGAAGAAGAATAATGAATGAGATCGAGTTTATCTCGACTGGTTTCAGATACTCATGTCGTCACTATCATGGTCGTTCAATTAATCCTCGAGATGTCGTCTTAGTTAGATTAGGCTCTCAGATAGCAACACGTGGACATCTTATCTAGTGTGACTGACACACGTGTGAAGGACATTTCAGTAATCTTACCACATGTATGAGATCTCCCTATATGATATTTTGGCGAGATATTGACAAGTCAACGCGATAAATTTACCGAGATGGTTAAAGTGGATGGAATCCGTTTAACTTGCCTAGTTTTGCAAGAAATAAAAAAAAATGGCCTAAAAATGAAAGTGAGGGTCCAGACCAGGCCTACTTCTGCATATAATCCAAAATTTAATTCTTCTAACACAAATTCAAATACAAAATCATAATCACTTTATTAACAAATACAAAAATCATTAATCAAAACTAATTTTCAATTTCCATCAAAACTAAATCCTAATCAATCCAAAACAACAATTAAAATCTAATTTCATTTTGGGTTTTGAAAAAAATAATCAAAAACAAACAATTCAAGTGATTGAGTTAAATCCCTTTAATCCATTCCTTCTAAGAGGTAGTCTACAATGATTTACCTCTAAATCTTTGAAATTCACTAATCAAATTTTCTGAAAATCCACCCATAATCGGTTTATATGTGCACTATACTAGTCTGATTGTGGTAGCAATCGGTTTTTATTATGTACCAATATAACTCGATTCTGGGTGAACATCAACGTCAACCGGTTTACGTTAATACACGTATAAACCGATTCTTGGTGTATTTTCGGATTTGTAGACAAATCAAGAATCGGATTATTAGTGCATACGTATAATCCGATTGTTATTGTTGACGACTATTTTTTGAATTTTAAATTATAGTCGTTGGTACTTTGTGTATATAAAGAGGATAGCCTATTCTCTTTCATACACTACCTAATCCAAAGAAATCTTTCTTCGTTGTTAATTTTTTTTCATTTGGAGATGTCAAGTCCATCATCATCAACTACCAATTCAATCGAACACATACTTAAAAGATGCAAGCGAACAACCAAATCAATTGCGGCAATGGAAGAAGATATACGCAAAAGAAGCGAACAAACAACTACAAACAAATATGTTAATGTAATGGATGAAGTGTTAAGCAAACAAATAAATACAAAAGAAACCATACCATCGTCATCGGCTGCGAAAAAATATGAAGAGAAACTCAAGGCAAAGAAACGAGGTCAAGAGCAATTCCAACTTAGGGAAAGAATGAAGGATGTTGATGAAGAGACCGGAATGGATTAGAAACTTTTACATTATCAAGGATCTTCCCGAAGATCGTTCTTGAAGCTTTTTAATGGCAGCAGCAGCAGCAGGTGAACATTGTTGTTTTTCCTTCTTCTTCGCTCCTCCTGGTTCTGTCTCGACCCCAAACTCTTCATCCCCCTTCTCTGACATAAAACCAACTATTTATAGGCTTTAAATCCCCTTGAAACTCGATCAAACCCCTTGGAAATCTCCATTATTCTTTACGGGTTGTTTGAAGAATAATCTTCTTCTTGTTGCGTTACAGGCTGTTTATAGCTATTCTCTCATCTCAAATATCTTCTTGGACTTTTACCCAACTGTTTTGATGTATATCCCACGCAAGATATCCCATAAATCTCTCAAACTAATCTCAAACCCTAAACAGAAACCGTGTGCACTGTCTTGACTTTGTGTGGATTTTCTGACTTATCCAGCCCAATTAGATGGGTCTAATCGCTTCTAAAAGGTCCCATATGTCTTGTAGAGTCCGTGGGTACCAAATTTGCCCATTGAATCGCCTCCTAGGTCGCTCAAATCCTTGATCCAAAACTGTTGTCGCTGCTGCCTATTCTTCCCGCCAATTTCTGTTTTGAATTTTGAAGATGACCCCCCCCCTATCCAGTTCCGGTGTCCCTTTAGTACATGCCCTGAGATGGGGTGCCCCTTAGTAATAAGGTTACCCCTTATCCAAAGTGAGAGTCCGTATAGTAATTTTCTCCCACGAGCGCAAAAACCACTTTTTAGCCAATTTCGCCGCAAAAGCTTATTTCTCCAAAATACCTACAGGGACATAAAAAGCCATAATAAATATAAAATCGAGCACTAATAATATAAACAATTGGGACAAATTAGACACATAAATGCGTCTATCAAATACCCCCAAACTTATTATTTGCTAGTCCTCGAGCAAATCTAATCTAAAATAAAATGACTACACTTAGCACGTGCAGTAAGCCGTTAAACCACTAGGTGGCCCTAGTGGCGGAGTGTTGTCTCCGGGGGGTTTACCAGAGGTGTACCCACAAAACCTTAATACTCCAGAGCTTAGCTATCTACGCAGAACCTTGGAAGGCACTAAAGAATCTCCTTGGTTGGCATACTTATTGACTACAGGAAGAAGTACCCTGATGCGAAATTCCAATTGCTGTACACGAGTTTGCACTCAAGCATACTAAAATTCATATAAAGTGACAGAGCTCTACTCAGATAGTTGCACTATGGACATCATATTCGGAGTCAAACTAATCACATGGAAAGATTAAGAGATGGATATAGAAAAACATAGATGGTTTTGATGTTTACTAAGTGAACGGCGTTTCCCATATCTGTCTGAAGGCCTCCGCCAAAATGAACCTATCCTAATGGATTGAGATACTAGTCTGACTAATATCAACACACTGGCATATACAAGGGTACCAGTGGTCAGGTCAACACAACTGGCATATACAAGGGTACCAGTGGTCGACTTTATTGAATTTATTCCTTTTGGTCAAATGGTCTGGTCTCAATTTTTTTTTTTTTTTTTTTTTTTTTTTTTTTTTGGTAACTACCATTTTTTTTTTCATCTTTTTTTTTTTCATCTCTTTTTCTTTTTCAACTTTTTTTTTTTCATGGTATCTCAATCACTCTAATTCACCCTAGCATTGGTAACAACTTGAATCGTGGGCCCCACCTATCACTTAGAGAAACATAGTTTAAAAACAAAATAAAATAAAAATAGAAGTGAAAAGGACTCAACGAGATATGGTGAAACTATCATGTTATTTCTAACACCTGAGCTCTGTGCTTTTATGAATAGACTCTTTAGATGTTTCCATCTAATCAGATTGGTTCCTCAAACTCCTACAATCAAAATGCTTCCATCCACTTAGATTAGTTAGTGCAATCCTCAATAGGCATAAATTTCTAAGCTCTGGAGTTTATTTATTCATACTAAAAAGTTTCTCCCATACCCCCAAACTTAAACCTAACATTGTCCTCAATGTTCTAAAGATGAAATTAAAAGCATGAACAAGGAGAAACTGTTACCATTTGAAATGAAAGAGTTACGGAAGGATATTACCTGGTTGCATGAGATTGGGTTACCTCCCAAGAAGTGCTAAGTTTAAAGTCTTCAGCCAGACTAAGAAAAGTATTAGTCAACTCGAACCGTATAACAGTAGCCGGAATAACTGTGGGTCTTTAACACCAAAAAGAGCTGACAAAAGGAAACTGCAGTGAACCAAGAAAATGTACAAGACTAGCATGCCCTTACCTAGTTTCCTGATTAAGATATCTATATCTAATTGTGGTTCAGGTTCAGGTTCTATAAAAGGGTCTAAATATATTTCTTTAGGCTGCAACTCCTCAAAATTGAGATCCGAATTATTAGGTCCTAGAGTCTGTAAGTACTTAAATAAGAACTTAGAAGCACAAAATAATAACCTAAATAATTGAGGATCCTCTAAGTCAATCAGGTTTGACTTACATAATTGACCACAGTGAGAGTAGTGGTCATTCTTAAGAAAAATGTGTCGATTCTAATATCCTAAAGTAATTAGGTTTAGTCTCAGAACTTAATAATTGACACATTTGAAATTTATACGTTCCCACAATTGTTTGAAAAATATTTGGTGGGAAAACAAAGTCGATCTTAGTATCATAGCCTGGTCTAACCTCATCAACCAGAGGATGGGTTTCTAACAACTGAACTTCCTTATGGACATCACTAGGTTCAGGAAAACGAGTATGAAA
Organism: Papaver somniferum; assembly: GCF_003573695.1. Lineage (NCBI taxonomy): Eukaryota > Viridiplantae > Streptophyta > Magnoliopsida > Ranunculales > Papaveraceae > Papaver > Papaver somniferum. Next base: position 11,437,487 of record NW_020622492.1, on the reverse strand, counting down.
GTAATCTTGTAAAATGGTTGAGGCATTGATGTCAAGTCCTAAGTGTGGGGACTTTCTGAGAGTTAAAGGTAAGGCACTAGGGAAGTGATAATCACCCCCAAACTTAGAGTTTTCAGTTTCTCTAGATAGACCTCTAATTTTTCTTGAATTTCCGTATCTTCAGAGTCCTTAAAATATTCAAGAGATTCTTCTAAGTTATTATCAGGTAGTGCATCTTTACTCATCTCTACGGGTCTATCTTCTTCTTCCAAGACTATTGTTTCTAAGTCGCTAGACTCTAAAACAGTATTTTCGAAATGAACCCGTTCCTCTAAACCACTATCGGCTTCGTAATCAAAAGGAAAAACTACATCGTCTAAAACGGTGGTATCCCTAATCAAATCCTCGTCCTTTTGAATAGGTGAATAATCATAAAAATTATTTGGATTTGAAGTAGAAATAATATAATCACTATAAAGCTCAATTGGATTACTAGATTCCTGATTACTATGCCTACATTTCAGATTCTTCATCACTACTATCCTCATCATCATAATAGTACGAAGATGATTGAACCTTATCTAAATAAGTAGTGTTACCAATTATAACCTCGTTATCTTGATTATGTGAAAAAGTATCTTCATTCTCAAGGGTATTATTGGATACACTATATTGGCAATTCAAGTTATTTCGAGCAATACTTTCATTCGTCTCTAACTCAAGTCTACGTGTCGACTCAGCTATCCTCTCAAGGGTCTCTTCCAAAGAAAGTTCCCTTAGTGTAGGATCTAAGTTTTGAGTTAATCTATTGAGGATATCTTCTACAGATTCAGTTGTTGTTGCAGTTCTTTCGTCCATAACTACATTATTCACCTCATCTAATTTATACGTCGATTCAGCTAACTGACGTGATGACTTAGCTAAATTCCTGAGAGTCTCTTCTAGAGAAGGAATAGGAACTGAAGGATCATAATAAGGACTACTTTTCAAAAGTTTGATTGTATCCTCTAAAGACGAAGAACTAGTATTATAATCTTCTTGCTCGTATGACTGATGCGCGTGCGGATAGTAATTGGGCTCACCATGGTATGAACCATAACCTTGAAAAGGTTGGCGTCCCCAGTCACTATTCTCACTATGGTCATAATACTGATGATGTCCATATTCAAATTCAGGTCGATATTCATTGTATTGGCTTCTATCATACCAGTTCGACATTCTTAATTGCAGGGGAATTCTACGCAATCACAAACAAGTCCGACTCGACCAAATCAAACCTATAGAATCTAGCAAACAAAAAGCATGATGGCTCCACTTAGATTGTTTTCTAGACCAGCTTCTATTCCTTCGAAAAGGAATTCGTTACAATTTGAGCACACCCCTCTGGAATCAATCCGAGCTAATGTAAGTTGAATCGAGGCGAGGGAAGCTCAGTGGAGCTTTGATACCCAAGGCCTCACCGCTATCACAAGGGCGGCGCAGTCACGCATTCAACTCACAGAAACCATCATGAACTTTGAAATGTGCTTAAAGAGCAACCAATATTTTTCGAACGAGTTTCCTATTAAGCTCGTTACCCTATTGGTCTCGTTCTATTCAAAATTTTAGGCTTAGGTTCGCGTTTGGTTTCGTTTTCCTAAGGCGGGCAAGAAGGAAACGGTGATGAAATCCGAGTCCTTATCTTGTTTAGGCCAGGCCTTGCCCTTTACTAGGAAAATAAAGACAGTCCGGTTCGTCCTCAAACAATTATCACCTTAAGGCAGACAGTAACCCGCTTGCAGGAGATTCGCGGGTGTTTCGATTGGACTTACCTCCCGTACCAGACGGGCGATGAACCGTTGTCGTCGACTCGGGCCACGACTCCTATGACGTGTGCGAACCCGAGGGGCCGAGACGATAGTAATCGTCGTCCTTCCCTGCAAACAGTTTGTATTTAATTTTTTTTAATTTATAACCCTTCCGTAGGGTTTTAAAAATAATGTCCAAAGTCCAGAATAAAGTCCAAATAAAAAGTCCAAAATTACAAAAATTATGAAAAATAAAGCCTATTTACAAATTCTAAAAATAAATAAATAAAAGCTATATACAAAAAAAAATAATAATAAAAATTAAATCCTAAAAAAAAAATTATGTCTTTTTTTCTTCTCTTTTAGCTTTTAACTTTTAGCTTTAAGCTTTTTGTTCCCAAGTCCTTAGTATTCCACTTCGAACCTGTAAATCAAAGACACAAAAAGAAACGTAAAAAGGAACAAATAATAGTAAAAAAAATAAAATAAAATAATAAACCTAAAAACAAATCTATATACAAGTCCGCGTCGGCGGCGCCATTTTGTTGTAGTACTTCGATTGCGGTAAATAAGAATTCGTTGCTCGGACTTGAATAGATTTAAAAACAAAAATATATACAAAATTGTCACAGGATCAAGAGATACTAGGACTCAGGATTTCACCAATTCTTATACTCATGCAATTCATGTATTTATTCTAAACAATTATAGCTTCTAAACATCGACTCTTTATTTGCCAAAATAGATTTTAAAAATATTAAGTGTAAATCTTAAGCATGGCCTATCAAAAGGATTAGTCCCAAGCATAACCATCAAATGAAATCACAAATAATTAAGAAAAATCATAATTCAATTCATAATAATGCAAATAGTCATAAAAGAATTAAATAAAAAATTATTCATGCATAAAGAATGGTTTCCTCCATCATCCCAGTATTGGGGTTTAGCTATTCATATCAATCACACATTCAACATATTAATTCAAAGCTCAAAGTGTGATTAAAAGAGTCAAAAATTATAAAACATTGTTTCTGAGACTCACAGAAGGCGTCCAGAGAAGAACGACAAAAGATAACTGCAGCTAACTGCGACACTTCGCTGATGCTGTTGACGCTGCCGAAAATAAGTCTGCCCTGGAGAGTCTGTTCTTCGTGTTCTTGAAGCTTTTTAATGGCAGCAGCAGCAGCAGGTGAACATTGCTGTTTTTCCTTCTTCTTCGCTCCTCCTGGTTCTGTCTCGACCCCAAACTCTTCATCCCCCTTCTCTGACATAAAACCAACTATTTATAGGCTTTAAATCCCCTTGAAACTCGATCAAACCCCTTGGAAATCTCCATTATTCTTTACGGGTTGTTTGAAGAATAATCTTCTTCTTGTTGCGTTACAGGCTGTTTATAGCTATTCTCTCGTCTCAAATATCTTCTTGGACTTTTACCCAACTGTTTTGATGTATATCCCACGCAAGATATCCCATAAATCTCTCAAACTAATCTCAAACCCTAAACAGAAACCGTGTGCACTGTCTTGAATTTGTGTGGATTTTCTGACTTATCCAGCCCAATTAGATGGGTCTAATCGCTTCTAAAAGGTCCCATATGTCTTGTAGAGTCCGTGGGTACCAAATTTGCCCATTGAATCGCCTCCTAGGTCGCTCAAATCCTTGATCCAAAACTGTTGTCGCTGCTGCCTATTCTTCCCGCCAATTTCTGTTTTGAATTTTGAAGATGACCTCCCCCTATCCAGTTCCGGTGTCCCTTTAGTACATGCCCTGAGATGGGGTGCCCCTTAGTAATTAGGTTACCCCTTATCCAAAGTGAGAGTCCGTATAGTAATTTTCTCCCACGAGCGCAAAAACCACTTTTTAGCCAATTTCGCCGCAAAAGCTTATTTCTCCAAAAATACCTACAGGGACATAAAAAGCCATAATAAATATAAAATCGAGCACTAATAATATAAACAATTGGGACAAATTAGACACATAAATGCGTCTATCATCAGGGGATCCTTTTGTGAAAAAATTGGTGACTGTTAAGTGGGATGAAGTTAATTCTCCAACAACAAAGGGGGGTTTAGGGTTGAGGATGCTTGAAGTGATAAATAAAGCTCTGCTTATGAAGTTACTTTGGAAAATTGAGGATGAAGATGTGGAATGGACCTTGTTTATGAGGTCTAAATATAAAGATAAGAATGGGCTAATTATATCATAAACAGTCCACAATTTGGCCTGGTCTTAAATGGGTGATTTCTGAAGTTCAAGAAAGAAGCAGATGGATTGTTGGTGACAGGGAAGACGTATCTATATGGAGTGATAAATGGATTAAAGATTATGCTATAATTGAGAGACGTTTTGAGGATGAGTATATCTTGCAGAATAAATTAATGAAGGTAAAAGATCTAATCCATAATGGAGAATGGTGTGTCCCTGAAGCAATGATGCAATACTTTGATGCTAGTGAATTACCAGTATTGGTGGGTGGAAAGGATATAAGAATTTGGTCAAAGGACAAAGTTGGTAACTTTACTGTGTCAAATGCAACACAAATGATCACGAAGAAGTATTCAGTTAAAGCTTGGACTCAACAGGTGTGGAAACCTTGCATACATCCTTACACGTCTATAAATCTATGGAAGATACTAAGAGGTGCATGTGCAACAGAAGAATCAGTAAGGAAAAAAGGTTTTTCAACAGTTTCTAAGTGTTATTTGTGTGGTAATGCTCAAGACACAATGGAGAATATCCAGTGGTAATGCGATTTTAATGAAGCCATATGGCATTGGCTGTGTGGAGTGTTTAAATATTCTTGTCCTCAGAGTTTTGGTGAGGTTTTAAGTTTTGCAAAAAGTAAAAGCCCGGTTATTAAAGAGGTATGGTTCATATGTGCTTTCAATATTATGGTTGAATTATGGTTTGCAAGGAATGATGTGATATATAAAGCTGAAGCTCCATCTGTGGATAAATTGAAAAGGAGAATTCACAGATGTGCAAAGGAAGGCAATTTTAGAATGAGGGGCAAAATATGGGTTCATATTCAGGTGGACTGGGGATTTCCACAAATTACTTGGCAGAGGTGATGGATCTAATTATTGCAGGTGAGTGGGCAATGTCAAAAGGGTTGTTCAATGTATGCTTCAGTTTAGATTCTAAAGCTGCGATAATGGCATTCTCAAATGATAAGATACCATGGATGGTACAGAGCAGATGGATTAGAATCAACAAAGCTATTCCAGTAATCACATTCAGACACTCATATAGAGAGGTCAATTTTTCTGCTGATAAAATAGCTAAGAGAGGTGTACTTCTGAGCAGAGGTGAAGTGCATTATTTTGAAGAGAATACTTTGTTTCTAGGAAAACTAGAAAATGAGGTTGAATTGTATTTTATATTTTAACATCTCTGTAATTCAGTAGTGTCCTTTTTAGTGGCCTGGATATGTCTAGGCTTATGTTAGCTGTTGGGCTTATTGTAATGGGTTAATAATCAGTCTGTTAGATACCTTTCATTTTTAGTTGCTCTGCCTTGAAATATCTTGGCATTCTGTAATGTGTAAATGCAAGAGTTTAGTAATAAAATTTCATGATTAAGCAAAAAAAAATACTGGCGGAAGTTTTCGAACCGAAAATATCTGCTGAGTTTGGGAATTACAAACTCCTAAACTAGTCACCTTAAGTATGCGTACCCGTACGCATACTGGCAGAAGTTTTTGAACCGAAAATTTCTGCTGAGTTTGGAAACTTAACAAACTCAAAATCCGGTTTCTTAAGTACGCCTACCCGTACGCATACTTAAGCTGGTTACTTTGTCAAATCGGTCAGTTCATGGACTTAAACATTTAAATCATAAGGAATGCAATCTTTGCAAACCATGGCTATAATGTTCATGATTGATTCAAGTGAATCAAACCGATTATGTTTCGATTGTGTTTTCTGTATAATTGAACAACTCTTTAACTAGTTTCATTTAAGTCATTTGAACTAGTTATGGTTAAGATGAATAGGGTTGATATGAGAGTAATCATATGGCTAACGTCAGTTAACTATTTGTGAACCAACCTGGTGTACACGTTTAGGTACGGTTACATAAACCTAAATGAGGGTACATTTCATTTGTGTGTAACAATCTAAGTTCGATCTAACGGTTGAAAGATATTAGCTTGGTTGAATCAGGTTTTTCATCTAACAGTGAATATTGAATGCTTTGTTACCAAGGTAACTTGGATTGCAAACCCTGATTTGAAAACTATATAAAGGAGAACTCTAGCAACTGGGAAACCTAATCCCCACACCTCATGTGTGTTACTAGTTGTATAACTAGAGTCGATTCTCCTTTAACCTTAGGTTTCTTCTCGAGACCCTGTAGGTTAACGACTTGAAGACTTCATTGGGATTGTGAAGCCAGACCCAACTATTATCTTTCTAGTTACGTGATCTGATCTTGCTTTTTCTATCGTGTTGAGTGCAATTGAAATAATTGGCTCGAGATTTTATATCTCCGATAGGCAAGATAGAAAACTGATCACAAACAAACTTCGTCTCATCGTTTGTGATTCCACAATAACTTGTTTCGCCAGTCGATTAAGTTTATTGTGAGGTGATTGATAATTCTAGGTTGTTCTTCGGGAATATAAGTCCGGGTTATCAATTGGATCCTGTTCACCTTGATTTATCAAAAGACGGAACAAAAACTCTTGGGTATTTCTGTAGGAGACATATTTATTCAATCTTATAGACTTTTCTGTGTGAGACAGATTTGTCTATCAAGTCTTCGACTTTGGTTCGTAGCAACTCTTAGTTGTGGGTGAGATCATCTAAGGGAATCAAGTGTGTAGTATCCTTCTGGGATCAGATACGTAAGGAGCGCAACTGTACCTTGAATCAGTGTAATCTTGATTAGGGTTCAACTACAGTCCAGTCCGAAGTTAATTGGTAGTAGGCTAGTGTCTGTAGCGGCTTAATACAGTGTGGTGTTTAATCTGGACTAGGTCCCGAGGTTTTTCTGCATTTGCGGTTTCCTCGTTAACAAACTTCTCGTGTCTGTGTTATTTATTTTTCGCATTATATTTTGTTATATAATTGAAATATCACAGGTTGTGCATTAAGATCAATCAATTTGAATATCCAACCTTTGGTTGTTGATTTACATTGATTGACACTTGAACATTGGTCTTTGGTACCGTTCAAGTAATTCCTCTTCTATTCAATCGAGCTCCATATTTCTATTTGCTGATTACGGATTGAATTAAGAGTTAGAGATATTAAAATCTTTGATATACTTTATTCTATATTGATTCTAACTGTCTAGTTGATTCTCTAGAAAGTGTACTGGAGTAAGTCCTCTCTTATTGCCAAACGAATTGTTGGGTGTGGTTGTTAGACCCCCGCATATTCACATACCATGTTGTATCCAGACATGGGTAATTGTTTTAAACTCTCATTTAAATCATTGAAACATCCTTGGAAGACGACAATGGTTGCCTCACACAAACCATTAGCTTCAAGTAATTTTCAAGTGATCAAATGATCAATACGAAACTTCTCAAGATAAAATCAAATGACTGTCTCACACAAATCATATACGATGTTCAAGGTAATTTTGACATGATCATCTTTTGACATAATATTTGGTTTCCAACAAATAGATTGTTTCCAACTAAACTCATCAAGAATATGATGAACATATCTAAAGCAAAAAGTTTCCAACACATATTTCGAGAAATAGATAAGCGAGATAAACTCGGCTCGAAATATCAAATCTTACTATAATAAAGAAAAGGGGTACTTTTCAACCGTGGCCCCCCTTTCTTACTAAGCTACCCCTACCTTCATCGCCTAATTGCGAAACCATTTTTCATCTTCGTTTCTTCTATCGCTCCGCGTTTTTTCTTTCAACACCACCATTAACTGTGTAATAGAAAAGTACAAATCGTCAGACCTCACGTTCCAGTTCCAATGTATCTCCAGCAATCGATATTACTCAACTATGAATGACAATCTAATTCTTTCAAATTTCTCAATTTCACTCTCAAATTAGGGTTTCAATTGAATTATTTTGAACACTAAAAACTTCGCCAGTCTACACCAATATATTTAGAACAAAGATTGAATCATAGAATTGGATAATTGGAGAACAGATTCAAGATAAATAAATGGTTTGGGTTAAAGTTCAGCTTTTCAATTAACTTGATAGTGCCAGAGTTGAGGTTTTTATTCTCCCGAAGCAGGTTAGTAAGATCAAACCAATCGAGTTACGAATTTCAGATTTTTATTTGGAATAACCTATTTAAACGATTGGGTTATTATTAGTTTTAAATTATGTACATACAAAATTCGAATAAAGTTGCCATTTGTTGGTTCTGAATTGGCACAGAGTGTATAAAGAAGTTTGGAAGATTATCTATCATGTTTAATAAAAGAACAAAGAATATGAGCTTATGGGAAGTTCATATAACCGTCCAATTATATGAATATGTGCTTGCTTACGGTGTCATGGGGTGAACCTGATGATAAGAAAATGTTACTAATATACATTATAGGTGAATAAAAATCCATGCAATATAGATATGTTGGAATCATGTGTCAAATGGAGATATTATATGTAGATTTAAACTCGCATATACCGTACACTGGGTTCATGTTTCCGAATTTTAGAAGTTTTTGCTTTGATAATTTCTTTGGTTTTTTTGTATAAGGATGGTTTGCTCGAAATGCTTCCAGTCATAATTTTGTTTAAGATGTATATATTGACATATATCTGCATATACATATGCCATATGCAAGTTCACTTTTCAGTTAAATGCTTCTGTTCATATAAATGAATTTTTTTATGTCGTTTTTTTTTCAGGTTTAAATAGTTGTTGTCGTGATACTAATGGAGTTGATGTTTTATTATTAAACTTTGGAGTCCTACTAAACAAGGGTCATTTTCATGCAACTGATAATTTGGCAAGCACAACGACTTTTTCTATACGACTACTAGATTTGTGGTTTTCTATCATGTTGCACAAAATAATGTACTTTTGTGAAATGATACTGGTACAAGGTATAAATTGAAATGCATAATCATGTTCAAGGTGTAAATAGCTAGCCACGGGAGAATGTCAGATTCTCATTGTGATCCCAACTATACAAAGAAAGTTACTTTGTGATTTCCCAAAGCTTGAGATATTGTTGCGGCAGTAAAACTTGAGAGATCGTTGCAGTTGGTGTGATACATTGAACTGGATTTAATCAATTTGTCAAGGTAATATATCATACATCTATGCGAGTTTCAATTAAAAGTCATGGTTTTTATTTAATCAAACTCATAAAGGGTTCATCAAAGAGTCTTGAATTTCTGTTTCAGGGGATGCTGTTTGCTCAACATTTCGAACCACATATCTCTTCTCAGGCAACCATCCTCAATCATTTTTTCTCTTCTAATTTTAAGAAGGATGCATATGTAACATAACTAGTAGTGGATTTAGTACATAAATGAGAAGGATTGTGTAGCATATTTGATAGTGGAGTTAGTAAAAAAATGATAGCAATAAATTGTCTATGATATGAATTTAGCCTAACCATGTTTCCACACTTTTAAGCAGGTCGTGAATGGAAATGACTATATCAATACGAAGTTGTATTTTTCTAAACTTTTGGTGTATCATAGGCCTGTAGGAAAGCGCATAGCGCGTGCGATTTCACTAAGAACCAAGACTAATTGATCAACCTTCCGGTCATTTTTTCTCTAAAAAAATATTAAGTGATGTTATGGATTATATATGCATATTATCAGCTACTTGCCACAGCTCGGATGGTCATGGAAATAGGGTATGACAATATTCGCTGGGGCACAAGAATCATAGACCAACTTCAGCATCAAGCATTAGCAGGTACGTTCATTGAAAGAGGCAAAAAAATGTCAGCAAGAAACTGAACCAGTATTGACAGCTACTAAAACTTAAAGAAGCAAGAACGTGAAGCAAGGACCCTCTATTAGTACTACTACTATTGAAAACGTAATATTACTGAAATCCATTTGTTCTGGGTCACTACATATTTGGTCAAACTTAATGAACTAAACATGAGCTTACCGGTCAAGGTATTTCGTGTTCACCTGAAAGATTTCAACCTCACTTCGTCAACAACTTGGGGTGGCGTGGCTAAGGAGCTTAGCCGTAACCTGGATGAGATAACATGGAGTTTAGAAAATACAAGTGGCCATTGTTGTTTCATCAGCATATGTCAAACAATATGAAGGTCTGTCTTCTGCCCCATTATACCTAAGATTTGGCATTTCAAGCCAATTTTAGTCATTGGAAGCATACCATCTGAAGCTAACTAAAGTCGTCATGTACCCGTCAGTACGAAACACATAAGCAATTTTATATAGTTTGAGTCCTCATTGTCAAATATCGATACTGGAGGATACTGGAGAGACGTTGATTCTTTCACACTTTGTCAAAAATTTTCAAACAAAAATTTATTAAAACACTACTGGGAGATTTTGTTTCATTAAGAACCCTAGGTTAATACTACTGTTATTGACATTTTCCGGCCTATGTAGAAGCCACAAACATTTGTACCCTTTCACTTTTGTTGCTGCTGCAATGTTTGATTGTATATACAATATTAGTTTTCAATAAGATAGTGCATTGATTTAAACGAGCCTATAACTGAAGTTCTAATGGGTATTGTATAAGCCAATCATAGTTGGGAGTGCATAACCAAAGATGCATTGATGGATGTTTGGTGGTCTTTTGGTGCATGAGTACTTATACTGCGTTGCTTTCAATGGCGTAATTTTCCACAAAACTACTTTAGTTCGTTACTCCAATGTTTTATAGATTTTGCGACGTAAAGGCAAGTCAGAAGGTGCATCGCACGTGCGTCTTTGCTAGTGTGTATAATGTAAAAAGCTATATAGCTATATATTTTGTCTCATTAGAAGATAGAATAGAATAGACTTCTGAGTGATAGATAAGTTTTACTTTACACATACCTTTTTTTGATGAAGTTCCTCCAAGATCCTCAGTGGATCTTCTTCTTCAATTGGTGAACGTTGTGAAATCTAAAGGTCAACTACACATTCTATCCTAATCCGAGACATAGATATAAGTAGAGTAGAAATCAAGTATATAGTTTTGATCAACTAAACTTGACAAACAAGCTTGAGATAGCAACTCTTGCGAGTTCGACCGAGCAGTGCTCTAACAAGTTGGTTGTGTGAAAGACATCAACCCAATATGAGTCAGGTATACCTAATTAAACAAGAAAATTTCTTCATAAATCAAGTAAATATCTATGCTTGGCTCAGCAACACCATTTTTTTCAGGTGTGTGAGGACAAATCACTTTATGAGTGATACTATGGAAAGAAAGAAAATAAGAAAGAATGAAGTTGAGAAATTCTCCATCACCATCAGTTTGAAAAAACTTTTCAATGTAAGCTTTAAATTGATGGTCATAATATAAGTGTTAAGAAGCTTTTCAATATGAGCTTTAAATTGAAAGAAATTCAGATCTATTACAGAGGGGATTAATCCAATAGACTTTTGAATATTCATCAGTGATGTTGATATAGTATCTAAAACCATTATTTGAAATCACAAGAGAAGCTCCCCACTTATCCATATGCAACAATTCTAGAGGTTTTGTAGCAGTGCAACTAGAAATAGAAAAAGGAAGTCTATGACTTCTAACTAATAGACGAAGAGTACAGAAAATGGGTTGTTTTACAACACGATTTAAAGACAAAATGGAACACACTTTTTAGAGAGTTGTGAAAGTAGGATGTCCAAGTCTCTTGTGCTAAATGTCAGCAGAAACCTTGAGACTTTAAAAGGCAGCGGTAGAGGAGTGAAACTTGATAGGATAGAGACCATGCTCATTAAGCCCTTGTAAAAGAGTCCTCCCCGAAACATGATCCTTGACAAAAAAAAGCCATAAGAATTAAAAATTAATGAACAATTGTTGTCACTAGTAAACTTGTGAACAGAAAGAAGGCTATGAGATGCTTTGGGAATAAAAAGAAGATTTTTAAGGTTGAAAAAATTAGAGTAAACTAATTTGATATTTGAACCAATATTAGATATGATCATACCTTCCCTATTCGCAGTAACTATTATATTAGATCCACTATAAGGTGTTGATTGCTGCAGATTATCAGGCTCAGTAGTGATATGGTATGTGGCTCCAGTATCTGCAGCAATCAACACCACAAAAGTTACTTCCTAGGGAAGGTACTTGAACTAGAAAGTTAGGGTGTGAATATAATCACCTAAATAGAAGGAAAATCAAAATACTTTTAAAATTAAAATAAATAATAAAAATGTGTATTAATTACTAGTTGTAATATTAATATTAGTATAAATCTTATAACTAAAAGTTTAGAGAAAAAATGTTAGAAGTTATAAGAGAAAAGGCTAGGAGAACAAGAAGGAGATAGAGATAGAATTTCTTTTAGAAAAGAAGATTATGGAGAATCAATGGGATCAATGGAATTAAGGAAGAATGTGAAACCCTTTCTCTTTTGGTGTTTTTCTTTGGTATTTATTTCGTATGCCTTCGTATTATTAGATTTCTATAATTTATTTGAATAAATATATACCTCTTGTTTATGATCAGGCTTCTCCTAGTGATAGATAGCATGATTAGGTATTTCTTTTTAAAATTTTGAGAATTTTCCAACGTAAATTCACCATTGAATGTTTCTTGTAATGCGGATGATGATTTCTGAAATTCTAGACAGTTTTGTTTTCTCATAGTTTTGTCTATCTTAGGTAACCTACATGATAATAAAATGATTTGATCAAAGAACAAAAGTTGTAGATTTATGATTCATCCATCAATATGTTTTGGATTGTGAAAAATCGGGGGTCTAACAACCACACCCAATATTTTTCTTAGCAATCTGTATGGACAAACTCCAATATACTTTCTAGAGAATAAACTAGACAGTTAGACTCAATCAATAGAAAAATATATCAAAGAGTTTTTATCTAAATCTCTCGATTTGATCTATACTCAAGCAAATATAAATCTGCGAGTCTTTATCAAAAAGAGATAACTTGGATGGTACCAAAGACCAATATCCAAGTGTCAATCAATTTAAATAAACAACTAAAAGGTCGGATATTCTAATTGATTGAACAACGCACAACCTGTATTATTTCAATTATATAAACAAATGTAATGCGGAAAAGAAATAACACATACGCCAGAATTTTGCTAACGAGGAAACCACAAATGTAGAAAAACCCCGGGACCTAGTCCAGATTGAACACACACTGTATTAAGCCGCTACAGACACTAGCCTACTCCAAGCTAACTTCGATCTGGACTTTAGTTGAACCCCAACCAATCTCACACTGATCCAAGGTACAGTTATGCTCCTATGTCTCTGATCCTAGCAGGATGCTACGTACTTGATTCCCTTAGATGATCTCACCCACAACTAAGAGTTGCTACGACCCAAATTCGAAGCCTTTAATAAAAAAATCTGTATCACACAGAAAAGTCTATGATAATAGATAAATCCGTCTCCCATGAATATACCTATGAGTTCTGTTCCGTCTTTTGATAAATCAAGGTGAACATGAACTAATTGATAAACCGATCGTATATTCCAAAAGAACAGCCTAGTATTATCAATCACCTCTCAATAGTCTTAATCGACGCAGCGAAAAAAGATATTTTGGAATCACAAACGATGAGACGAAGATGTTTGTGATTACTTTTTATTTGCCTATCGGAGATAGAAATATGAAGCCAATTATTACAATTGTACTCGTACGATAGAAACATCAAGATCAGATCACACAACTACAATAAAAGTAGTATCGGTCTGGCTTCACAATCCAAATGAAGTCTTTAAGTCGTTAAACTGGTTTAGAAGAAAAAACCAAAGGTTAAAGGAGAATCGACTCCAGCTTAGCACAACTAGTATCACATAGAATGTGTGGAGATTAGGTTTCCCAGTTGCTAGAGTTATCCCTTATATAGTCCATCAAATCAGGGTTTGCAATCAATGTTAGCTTAGTAACAAAGCATTCAATATTCACCGTTAGATGAAAACCTGATTAGATTCAAGCTAATATTTATCAACTGTTAGATCGAAAACATATCTTGTTATAAACAAATGAAATGCACATTCCTGGGCTTGTGTAACCTTTAAACAAGTTCGTACACGACCAAATCTCAACCCTATGAAGAGTAGAATTGTTGATAGTACCCTTTCTTTTGTTTGATAGACAAAAAGAAGGAAAATATAAGAAAAAAAAAAACAAACTTTTCCTAAAACCTGAGAGGTAAAAAATCATTGTCTCTTTCGATTAGGCACATGAGACAAGATTTCAAAACACAACACAATCAAGTTGCGTTGTGGTGAATAACAATTTGTCCACTATTTTCCTCTTGAGAGGAATCTACAGACATCTGTCTATCAAAACGACTCGAACATACTTTCTTTTCTAATGGTCTTGGTTTATCCTTGGAAACTAATTTCTTAGAAGCAGATAAAATCCTACATACCTCAGTGGTCTTCTGAGCAAGTTTAAGCTTTCTTGCTAAATGATTTGCTTTTCGTTGAAGTTTGTTGACGTGCCTTCGTTGGTGTTTGTACTTGTAACACCTTGATAGTCCATGACCTTTTAATGAACCACGTCAAGTTAGGATAAAAATCAGGCTTTTGAGATGTGCGAGCAGCTAGGAACATGGTGGAACCTGAAACATTATAAACAGAGTTTCAAAGGATGGGTCAACTTTATCTTCCAGAATAGTTGGATTATCTTCTGAAAGAATATCAAGATTGATGTATGTATTGCTACAGTAATCAAAATCAATATTTTCACCAAGAAGTGCAACACTTGATTTCTCGTCTTCATTAGAATCATAGATGTCAGACATTTCATCAAGAGTTGCAGCAAGCCTTTGTTCCCATTGTATTTTCTACGATTTGGGCACTCGTTTGCAAAATGACTGAATCCTTTACACTTAAAGCACCGAGGAATATCCTTGTCATCAGTTTCATCAGTATCCCTATTTTTAGGAGTGACACGATTATGAGGTTTGACTGATGCCTTAGGCTTATCTTTGGAGAACCGTTTACTTCTCTTCAGCAGAAGATCCCTAAACTGTCTTGTGATCATCGAGACTGATGTCAAGATCTTCATCTGATGAATCTGTCTCAGAGTGATCATCTTCAGAGATATACACTTTTTTACTTTTATCAAGTAATTTAGTGTCCTTTAGTGCTTTGAACGCAACATCCTTAGATTTGGATTAATGTTCGTGATCAAAGATCTTAAGCTTCCCAACCAACATATTTCTGGAGAGATTATCCAGGTTATTTCCCTCAACGATGGCATGCTTCTTAGAATCGTTTCTAGATGGCAGCGATCTGAGAATTTTCATCACAATGTCCTTTTCAGGAATAGTCTTACCCAATGCAAAAGATGTATTAACAATTTCAGACACTTTGTGATTAAACTCATCAAGTGTTTCTTCATATGACATACGAAGGTTTTCCCAATCGGAATTAAGATTTTGAGGACTAGCTTCCTTTTCACTGGTATTTCCTTAAAATACGGTTTCTAAGATATCCCAATCTTCTCTAGACTTAGTGTAATTTGACACATGGTGCTGAAGATTTGGGGTAATGGCATGTATAATGGCACTCAAATCGTCGGAATTTTTGCTTTTCAACATTTATCTTGGCAGGGGTGTATTCACTCATGTCCCTGGGAACGTTTACATCTCCAACTGCCACAACATGAGCATTATACCCGTTAACTACATATACCTATGATTGAAAATCACATGCTTGAAAAAAAGCTCGCGTAGAAATTTTCCACCATTAGTAATTAGAGCCATCGAAGACTGGTGGTACGTTTATTGATATAGAACCTCTGTCCATAGAGTCAGATCGCTACAAACATAGACTTGTAAGGTCTTAAACGTGTTTGCCTGCTCTGATACCAATTGAAAAGCGGGTGTCTAACAACCACACCCAATATTTCGCTTAGCAATCTGTATGGACAAACTCCAATATACTTTCTAGAGAATCAACTAGACAGTTAGAATCAATCAATAGAAAAGTATATCAAAGAGTTTTTATCTCAATCTCTCGATTTGATCTATACTCAAGCAAATAGAAATCTGCGAGTCTTTATCAAAGAGAGATAACTTGGGTGGTACCAAATACCAATATCCAAGTGTCAATCAATTTAAATCAACAACCAAAAGGTCAGATATTTTAATTGATTGAACAACGCACAACCTGTATTATTTAAATTATATAAACAAATATAATGCGGAAAAGAAATAACACAGACACCAGAATTTTGTTAACAAGGAAACCGCAAATGCAGAAAACCTCGGGACCTAGTCCAGATTGAACACACATTGTATTAAGCCACTACAGACACTAGCCTACTCCAAGCTAACTTCGGTGTGGACTGTAGTTGAACCCCAACCATTCTCACACTGATGCAAGGTACAATTATGCTCCTACGTCTCTGATCCCAGCAGGATGCTACGTACTTGATTCCTTTAGATGATCTCACCCACAACTAAGGGTTGCTACGACCCAAAGTCGAAGACTTTAATAAACATATCTGTATCACACAGAAAAGTCTATGATAATAGATAAATCCGTCTCCCACAAATATACCTATGAGTTTTGTTCCGTCTTTTGATAAATCAAGGTGAACATGAACTAATTGATAAACCGATCTTATATTCCCGAAGAACAGACTAGTATTATCAATCACCTCTCAATAGTCTTAATCGACGCAGCGAAAAAAAGATATTTTGGAATCACAAACGATGAGACGAAGATGTTTGTGATTACTTTTTATCTTGCATATCGGAGATAGAAATATGAAGCCCATTATTATAATTGTACTCGTACGATAGAAACAGCAAGATCAGATCACACAACTACAAGAAAAGTAGTATCGGCCTGGCTTCACAATCCCAATGAAGTCTTTAAGTGGTTAACCTGGTTTAGAAGAAGAAACCAAAGGTTAAAGGAGAATCGACTCTAGCTTAGCACGACTAGTATCACACAGAATGTGTGGGGATTAGGTTTCCCAGTTGCTAGAGTTCTCCCTTATATAGTCTTTCAAATCAGGGTTTGCAATCAGTATTAGCTTAGTAACAAAGCATTCAATATTCACCGTTAGATGAAAACCTGATTAGATTCAAGCTAATATTTATCAACTGTTAGATCGAAAACATATCTTGTTATACACAAATGAAATGCACGTTCCTGGGCTTGTGTAACCGTACCCAAACTTGTATATTAGTTGGTTCAACAATAGTTAACCAAATGGTTAGCCATATGATCACTTTCATATCAACCATATTCTTCTTCTTCAGCATAACTAGTTCAAATGACTCAAACGAACTAGTTAGAGAGTTGTTCAATTGCAAGGAAATCGTATGTACTACACAAGACACAATTGTATCAAAAACGATTTGATTCACATGAATCGGTTCATGAACTCTATAGCCATGGTTTGGAATTGCATTCCTTAGCTTATAAAGATAAGTTCAGTAGACATCGTTTTTAGACATAACCTACTCAAGTTCGCGGACTTAAGTTCCCGGATGGAGTTCACAAACTCCAGTAGAAATTCTCGGGTTTGAGAACTTCGCCAGTTCGCGGACTGGGTTCGCGGACTGAGTTCACGGACTTAGCTCACGCACTTCTCCGGTTCACTTGATCAACAAAGTTCGCAAACTTCGGTTCAAGCAATAAGGACTTATACATATATGTGTTTCCACAACAATGCTTATATCCTCCAAATGGTGATATAGTCTAAACTCTCATTTTAATCATTGAAACATTCTCAGAAGACGTTATATAGTTGTTATTCACAAACCATTTCTCGTCAGAGCAATTTTCAAAATGATTGAAACATAACATGACTTTAGTTACTAGGTAAAGATGAACTTGGCTAAAGCGAAAGCTTTACCAACACATATTTCGAGAAATAGACAGGCGAGGTAAACTCGGCTCGAAATACCAAATGTGTATAATCTAAGTCTATATAGCAAAACAACTTTTGTCTCAAGATTAGAGATAAATAGACTTTTGAGTGATAGATAAGTTCAAGTCTCCACGTACCTTTTAGTCGATGAAGATCCACCAGTTCCTTGAGTAGTCCTTCGTCTTATATGATTATTTCCATGGAGTTCTTGAGCTCAACTACATTTTTTATCCTAATCCGAGACCTTAGCTATAGTTGACTAGAAATCAAGACTGATAGTTTTGATCACTAACATTGAAAAACATGCTTGAGATAGCAACGGATGCGAGTTCGACCGAGCAATGCTCTAACAAATTGGGTTAATTTCAGATTTATGATTTATCTATCAATATGTATTATGAATTTACCATGGATTGTTTGCTAATAACATGTAATCTTCCTAGTTTTTAGGATGCCATTATAAATTCAATATATATCTTGTTTGCGCCGTTGGTCTTATGTAAATTTTGGATATGTTGTTGTTTATTGACTCAACCATGTTGTTGTAAAATCGCAAGACGATCGGATCAAGTTATCACCATAAAACCTATAACATAACATTATGCAGTTAATGTGTTTTCTTAAATGCTAAAAAGATATACATGTTGTTTGTCATATGTTTCTAATCCATGATTTTCTTTTATTATTTGTGAAAATGGTTTAAGAATTCGAAATTATTTCATGTGTTTATCGTTAGATGGAACATGTTTCATGCTAACGGCGGGTAGTGATTCCCGAGAGTTAAATGGGTAATGATCCCCATGTAGGAACTTGTGTTTCCTTACCATCGATGGCGGTAGTTCGTGCCGGATAACGAAAAATTATACGGGTAATGATCCCTATGATCCCCATAGGAACTGTAAAGACCCTGAAGCTCGTCAACGTTATTAGACCAGTCAAATGATGAATTAGCCGATAATAACTCGATTAGTTTAACACAAAAATTAATTAATAGGAATTAATCTAACAACGATATAGATATGAAGCTAGTACCGTTGAATAGATCTCGAAAAGTTACGCAGAATGGACTACTCGAACATGTCATTCGGACACCGGACAAAGAAGATATCATCAGATTATTATGAAGGGCTGAATCGTCATTTTAATTTTAACCGCCTGGCTTCCCCCTTATCCATTTCTCGGGTTACTTTAGCGTTTGGGTCATCCTTATCTCCATTGAGAAGATAAATCCGTATTATTTCTTCTTACACTTTCTTGTTCTTATTCTTCTTTCTTCTTTTTCGTTCTTCTTTCTCTGTTTTTCTTTCTTCTTCTCTGTCGACTTGATATTCCAAAGAATTGAGTTGAAGTTTCGTGATTAAGTCATAGAGAGTCTGTTACTTGATAAATCAAAGATGAAGTGATGGTTCTAGGAGTTGATTTGGTTCTGGAGAGGAAGAAAAGATGATTATGATCTGAATTAGGGTTTGATATGAAATTGAGGGGTGAACTGAGTCATTGATGGACGAAGAAGTAAGGAGTTTTTATTGAAAAGATGAGTTGAAGCTGTCCTGGTGATGAATCTGCATATGAATATAATTAGGGTTTTCATAAGGGTTCAAAGAAGAATCTGAAGATGAAATTGAGAGTTTAAATGGAAGATTTGAGATGGGTTTTGATCAGGTATGAAGTATAATTATTGGTATAAGTTTAATTTTTATTTCACAGGAATTAGGGTTCCTCATGTTCTTCCTCAAATTGATTTAGTTGGGGTTTCATCTATTTGAATCTGTTTAAGTAGAATTGAGTAGGAATTCAAGAATTTTATATGGGTTTTGTGTTAATTGAAATAGTTAGGTTGAAATTATAAGGGGGTTTAAGTTCAGGTGAAGATCCGAGAATTAAATTAGAGTTTGAGTAAATGGGGTATGTGATGGAGATGAAATTGTTTATCTGTTGATGTTATTTTGAGATTTAATTAAAGTTAGCTTAACTGATAGATGGTTCAGTTTGATTACAAGTTTAATTTAGTTGAAATATTAAATGAACTGAGCAAGAATGATTCTATAAGAACTGTATGCAATGTAATGAGTTTGTAGTAGAAGTAGTGTTGATAGTAAAGGTGTTGTCGAATTTAAAGTATAGTTGAGATTGGTTGTGCTGAGAAAGATCCAAGATGTGCACTTGAAGTTTAGTGGTATTAATGGTTTGGTAATGGTGTTGTTGTTTGTGTTGCTGGTGTTGTTGCACAAAAATGGAGTCTGGTGATATGATTGTTGCAGTGTATGTGGTGGTTGAAGTTGATCAGCAGTGAGTCAGTTTGGTGGCCATAGCTTGGAGTTGAACCACAGTTGGTAGTGATAAACTGATATGGTGATGATGATGATGTGTTTTATTTGATTGTGTTGAGCTGAATTAACTGTGGTGGTGTTGTAAGGTGCAAGGGAATGTGTGGGTGATTGTATAGAATTATGAGTTTTAGTGGTTTTGTTGAAGTTGCAGGGATATGAATGTGCAGGTGGAGTTTAAATGCAATTGGGGTCTGTTGATAAAGGAATGGTGATACTTGTGTTAAGCTGCAGATGTAGATCTTTGAATTGGGATTTATGAATGAAGGTTACATTGTTGGAATTGAGATGTTGCAGAAGTTATGGTCTGGTGAAGTACAAGGTTCTGAGAAAGGATAATGAAACTGAGAAGTAAAGAAAGGTTGAATTGATAGTTCTAGAGATGCAGTGGCAGTTTAGTTGTGCTGAATTGTTTGAGTTAACTGAATTGGTAATGGTTCTAGTTGAATTGGGATTTGAAGTGATAGACCGAAAGATATAGTTGTAACTTAGTTATATCTAGAATTGCAGAGAATTGATGTTTGGGGAATCTGGTGATGATTTAGTTTAGTGGATTGTGAAAGCTTGGAACTGCAATTGTAGGTAACCAGTGCTTGTAATTGTATTTGAGTTTCAACGTTTGCTTATGAATTATTTTTGAATGATTAAGAATAGATTGTAGTTTAAAATGGAGTTGGAATTGAGCTATGGCAGGGAAGATTGGTTGCTCAGCTTGAGCTTAGTTTAGTTGAGTCTTGTGATGCACTAATATGGTGCAGTTTAGCTTTTGGCCTTTGCATAGGCTTTGGCCTTGAATGCTCCTGCCAATCAGATGTCAGACTTACTTATTTAGCTGACTCAGTTAATCTAACTGAGTAAAATATGAAACTGACTAACCTGAATCAGTCTTGTAGACTGAGTTAACTCACTGAGTTAACTCACTGAGTTTCCTTATCTTCACCTGAGTTGAATTATTGGCCGATTCATGTTTGAATCATTTGACCATTGACCCTGGACTTGACTTGACGTGGACTGTTAGTGGACCTGTGACTGTTAGTGACCGTTTGTTGGCTTAATGGACTGGGCCTTAGGTTAATGGGTTGGTTAAGTAGACTTGGGCTTAGGGCCATTCTTCTTATTAAACAAGAATTAGACCTTTGTGGCCTGAATTAGTCTTCGACTTCTCCTGCAAAGTTGTAGATATTCACAAGACTTATCTAGTGGACTAGAGAGACAATCTAATTGAATTAGTAAACCTTAGATGTGCTAAAGTAAGAGAATGGAAAGGTGTAGAAACATAACCATTAGATAGTTCACTAAACTTATACTTAGAGAATTGTATGAAATTATGTTATGAGCCTTGTATGAGCCTTTTGGCTAAACTATTAGAGTGCTTGTATGATTAACAGTTAGTCCTTATTAACAACGCTCGATTCAAAGGATGAACCAGTGGATCGCGGATCTCGAGGTAGGCGTGGCTTGTCATCAAAAGAGGTGGGAATACATTTGACTCTTTTGTAACCATTGTTGTTTCTTTTACAAAAGTTTATGCTTAACAAACTCATGCATTGTCTAGTGTGCATTCCATATTTTGTTTAAATTGCATTACTATATTTCTGTTGATTTTGTTAATCTTTCCATGGTTTGGAAAGGACTTGTAATGTTTGTTTGTCATATGAATTGTTATGGGAAATACGAATTTCCACTTGTGGTATATAGGATACGCTCCTTCACATTTATATTTACATGAATTCAGCTTTTATGCTTATATCGGTCGGCAGTTTGCGAGTTCGGAATTGTCGACATCCATATTTACGATTAGGTGTGGATTTGCGAGTTCGGAATTGCACAACCATAATATACATTGTTTGAAGAAGGAGTTTGTCCATATACATATTTGTTTACTTCTGTGAAGATATGCTTTTTCACATTTACATCTACATGAATTCAGCTTTTATGCTTATATCAGTCGGCAGTTTGCGAGTTCGGAATTGTCGACATTCATATTTACGATTAGGTGTGGATTTGCGAGTTCGGAATTGCACACGATAGTATACATTGTTTGAAGAAAGAGCTTGTCCATATTCGTGTTTGTGTATCTCAGTGACTTGGTCACTATTTAATATCTGGGAAAACATTATTGTTTTTCTTAATCTTGCTTATGATTACTTAGAAGTTAAATGTTAATTATTCCTACTTTCAGTTTTCAGAGACAGATCAGAGTTGCGCAGCGAAACCCACAAGTGTTGACTCCGTTAATTGGTTAACTTCTGCTATGTTTATTATGTTGTTTATTGTATTTGTAAACCAAATGACTATTGTATATGTATCATTTGAGAGAAGTTCATGTATATATATTCTGAGCGGGGTTAGTTTTGGGATAAGTTCTGTAGCAGATTTCTTAATTGATTGTTTAAGTAAATGATTTAGATTCGTAGTGCCTCTTTATTTAGAAATAATCTCTTGGATTAGTCAGTTGCTAGCTTAGGAGGCGCTACAGGAACTTTTGTTCTTAACCACCGATGGTGGCTGTCTGTGCCGGTAAACAATAGGTAGGTGTACGAACCAAGGCTTTCGTACCGTGAACTCATGGTTTTTTGGTGACAATATTAATTTGTGAATCACATGTTGAAATCTAGATTAAATGATTTGTTGAGAACATAATTGTGTTGTGAATCAATGATGTATTGAATCGTAAATTGGATTATTTGTCTGAAATATTATAAATATTCTGAGCTTGTTAATTGAACATATAATTGAATCCTCGAAGTTGTGCAAAGTCTCTTGTTGTATGTTCTCTTTGATTGGTTGATATTTCTTCACATCTTTAGAAAATGGGGGTGCATTTTATTGATCTGTCATCTCACCCCAATTGACATTCCTTGCAGATTTATGGAAGTTGTGTGAAGTTAGTTTAGTTATTCTATTGTTTTATTGTGTTGCTTGAAATGTAATTAAAAACAATAAGGTTTTTGAAAATGTTTTTACAAACTATTAGCGAATTCATATGTTTAAATTCATGTTAGAAAAATTAAATTATGTATGTTATAATAAATAAATTAAAAGAGTTGTATGCATAAGTCTCTTTCCGACCCATAATGTTTCGAGTTAGGATCTCCATATGGGTTTGACCCTGGCCCGGAACTCGGGGTGTTACAATGTCCCCCTTTAAACCAGTGCAATTGGGTCTGTATTGAGAATTGTGAGCAGCAAAGGACTTAGTAGTAAAATCAACTAGTAGAGACTTAGATATGTCTGTAATAGTAACTTCTTCACTAAGAATCGAGTTATGAAATTCCCTCCTAGTGACTAGCGGATAACGAACTATTATAGATGTAGAAAAAACAATATAATCACTATTAAGGCCTTAGAGAGTCGCTTCCAGCATTTAGATGTTATCATAGAGTATAAATTGTTTGTGCTATCATGAAGTTTTTTCACTTTGAAATCTCTTCTTCTAATGACATGTTTTTCTGCATTTGTAAGTCTATATGCATTGTTCAATGAGAGAGCACACATTTGGATTAAAACCAAAGGTTTTAAAGTTTTTAGAAGGAATTGCCAATTAACTCTATCAAAGGCTTTGGACATGTCTATTTTTACCCCTAAGCTGCCAATTCTAGATCTAGCCTTTTTGTTTTTGAAAGAGTGGATTATTTCATGTGCCACAATGATGTTATCTGAGACTTATCTAGAAAAAAGAAAAGCATATTGATAAGGGGATATAATTTCTCCAATAAATGTTTTATTCTAATAGCTAATATCTTGGTTATGACTTTGTAGATTGTGTTACAGAGGCCAATAGGTTTGAATTTACCTGGGTCTTTTGGATGTTTGACTTTAGAGATTAAATAAAGATTTGTTTTATTGAGGTCTAGGTTCATTTTCCTTGTTTGGGAGAATTCTTGGACTGTAAGAGCTACTTGATGGCCAACAGTTTCCCAATTTTTTTTGAAGATACTCACAGGGAAGCCATCGGATTCCGAGGACTTGTTAGGTTTCATACTTTTTAGAACTATGAAAATTTCTTCATTAGATGGGAAAGAAGAGATGGAGAGATTTTCAAGGTCAGAGATACAAGAAGGGATATTTTCTAGAACTGCTTCATGTAAGGAATGGCTAATGTTTTCTTCTGTAAAGAGTGTTTGTAAGTATTCATTCAGGATTTTACTTATTTTAGTTTTGTTATGAGTTACAATGTTTTGTTTATTTGTGATACACTCTATGTTATTTTGTTTCCTCCTTCTTAACGTGACAGTATGAAAGAATTTTGTATTTTGTTCCCCTATTTCTATGGTGTTGTCTGTAGATTCCTGTTTTGTTATGGCTTCCTGAGTATCATAGAGAGTTTCTAATTGATTCAGTCTTTCTTTTAGTAATTTTTCAGAATGTTCAGTGATTCCAATTGTTTCAATCCTTTATATTTCTTTGATAAGTCCGGGAATTTTCCTATTTGGTTGACCAAAAATGTTCGTTTTCGAATCTGAAAGATTTTTTCCTGAAGTTTTCAGGTTGGAGACTATACCGTTAGATGGATTATCTCCATCTGGATGGTCCCAAGATATTTGTATCAATTGGATACAGGAATCCTACTTAAGCCAAGTGTCATAAAATTTAAAAATCCATTCTCTTCTAGTATAGGGTAGTTTGAGAGTAAGGAGAATTGGGCCAGTGGTCTGAACCTATAGGTCCTATATGGGAGAGAGCTGCATTATGATATTGAAAATTCCATTCAGCATTATGGACTTCTCTATCAAGTCTTTCTTGGATATTCTTAAAAAAAATTTTTTTTGGTTGTTCCAGGTAAAATCATATCCTGAAAATCATAAGTCATATAGTCCAGCTCTCTCTAGTATTCTATGATAGTATTCACTATCAGCTTTCTTAAATGGCAGACCGCCTAGTTTTTCTAATTGCTCGAAAATCATGTTAAATTCTCCTATGACTATCCAGGGCATATCCCTAGTATTAACTTGTGCTCCTATTTCTTCAAGGAAATTCCAAACTATGTTTCAGTTAGCTGGGTAAGGACTCCCATAGAAGCATGTTAAGACCCATTTTTTTGAGTTAAAATTTGTTTTAACAATGATATTTATCATGTTTTATTCCACTGAATAACATCGAAAAATAAACCATCTAACCAAGCTACCACTAGTACCCTGCAAGGCAAATAGGATCCACTATGTGATAATTAGGGTAACAAAGATACCAGAGATTTAACTAATGACCATTAAAATTTAGTTTCAGACAGGAATAAGATTTCTGATCTTTCTTGTTGAATTAAAAGTTTTAAATGGTTTTGGGTGAAAGGGTTTCCATAACCCTGCATTCCGGGCTAGTATTTTCATTTCTAGGGTTTTAGGTTAAGATAGAGTTATGGTTTATAACAGGAATTAAAAAAAAATGGAAGTAAGAGCAGCGTAAGTAAGGTATAAATTGAGCAGGAATTATTCTAAGGAAGTAAAGAGTTTAATATGGCAGTTAAATGTAGATAAAAATCAGTATAGAGAGAAATACATGTATCGCGTCCTCTTGCATCGATGGAGGAGATATGGAGAATGATAATGGTAAGTATGATTCCTTTCCTTTGTTTTGTTCTTTTAAGTTTGACATGTATTGATCAATTGATAGTGCATTTTTGTTTCCCCGTGAGATACAGCAAAGTTTCTCATATGATGATGAAAATTCAAAATCAGGTATTGAAAATTTTAAACCGGATTTAGAAAACAGGATAGGTGATTCAAAATTATATTTGAAACCATAGAATTTGAATGTCTATTGGGCTCGAAATAGGGATTGAAACCAGAGAATTTGAATTTCTAATTAAAGAGGAAATCGAAGAGTTTGAAATAGGGGACTCTGCTAGAGCATAGCTCGGTTGAACCCACCAAGCGTTGGTATGTCAAGTTTGGTTGTCATATTTTAGTATCAAAACTCATCTAGAGTCGCTTGATTAAATACTAGAGACAACTTTGTTTATGTTAGACTAGAAAGTCTAGGAATGTCGAGACTTACTCCGAAAACCTTAAGAATGTGAAGAAGTAACGACTACAACGACAACATCATCCTTCCACTTGAGGTTAGTAATATTGACTTGATCTTGTTTCTATTCCTAACGTATCTTTCAAGTCGGATTATATTGAAAACATAACATGCGAAGATGTATATAAATAATACTCTTAGACATGGTCATGACATTATGATCAAGGTGTCAAGGAATTTATTGAATTACGAAGTATAAACACTTATCTTTTGGAACTTCGTAAATACGACATCAACATAATCTTTGTATACATTTTATTGATTATGTGTGCATGATATAGTTATGATTTCACCATAGAAAAAAGTGTTTTATAACATTTGTTTAAAGGAAGTACATATATGAACTTGTTTCTTAATCGAAAGGAAATCATGATTGGTCAGGTTCTTTATTGAATATCTTTTGAATGTCCAATATAAGATGACAAGGAAGAACCTATCTTAACTTGTTGAGATTTATGGTATAAACGGTCATAGCCTATATAATATAGCTATTTGTAATCCGTCACAAATTACTTTGGAAATCAAGGTGTAACCGATCACAATCTATATTGGAATGCAAGTTGTAACCGGTCACAAGTTACTCTGGAAACCAAGGTATAACCGCCATAAGAAGAATTTGGAAGTTAGTTGTAATCAGTCACAAGGTACCTTTGGGAAACAAGTTGTAACCGGTCACAAGCTACTTCGGGAAGCAAGGTGTAACCAGTCACATACTACTTTGTGGAGCAATGTGTGACAGATTACAATCTATCTTGGGAATCATGTTATATTCGCTCACAACATATTTTGGAGTGATGTATAATCGGTTCCATGAGAAAAACCAAGTTTCCATGATTCACATATTTCTACATGATGTGTGTGAATCAGGGTTTTGGGTTTTCTAAGATGAGAAGATTCTAGATTTTGTATAGCGACTTAATTCTGAGAGTATTCAAAACTGAAATAGGTCCCGGGGTTTTTATGCATTTGGGGTTTCCACGTTAACAAAAGTTGTTGTGTCATTTAATTTGTTTTCTGCATTATAGTTGTTATTATAATTAAGTAAATTACACATGTATGTTAATCCTTATCACTTGATAATGATCCTATAGAGTTTCAGTTTAATACTGTACAAAATATCAAGCGAACACTTCATTGTCGTATCATCTCGATCTTGTATCCGTAGTCAATCACATAAGTGATCTTGTTGTTGTATTGTATCGATGTCGTATTGATAGACGATCACACGAAGTGTGTACCGAAGTTGTTGTATTGTCTCGACTTTGTCCATAGAGGATTACACTTGGTAAAGGACTTATAGGTTAATAAATAAAAGATTGTGGTGTATTTGGGTACCCTCGTGTTTTCATATTCAAATGAATCCCTAGCATTTTAATTAAGATAGTTTTTTAATAGCAGATGAAAATGAACCAGTTCCGACTTGAACTGGTTTGAAGATATGTTTCTGGCTTTGACTCATTGTTTCTGATCGTTATAATGACTAGATATATTTCCGAGTTAGTGGAACGAGCGGACCCATCAACGGAGTGAAATGAAAGATTCAAATTTTCAAGTACATTAAACGTAAATGTATGCTTTCCTAAGATGGATTCATAAGCTAGGGCATATCAGAATCCTAATCTGCTGATGGATTTGAAATTGAGATAGGCTCTCTCCAGAAACTCAATTGACATTCAAATGGGTTGAGGTTTCAAATAAATATTGGTATGTTTCTTGAACCCCAGGAATAGCTAGGAAGGTATCAACAGAAGCAGAATCACCCTGATGGTCTACATTGTCCCTTGGATTCATATTTGAACAAGCACGTCATTAAGAAAAAACAGATCATCACTAGGAAAAGGAGAGTCCATGGTGATATCATAGATGTCTTATAGATTGCAAGATTTCACAACTTTCCTTTTTGCGACCAAACCTAAGGCAGTGATCGCAAAATTTAGAGGGGAGGTTTAGGTAGTTGTATTAAAGCTCAGTTACAGGGTATCTCCAACTTTGACTAGCAGTTTATCCACTAAAGTTTTTTCAATGTTTACCCAGACTAAGACTCTTGAAAAATAATCTAGGAAAGAAGCATCACTGCCTACATAAACCCTTCTCACCGATCCTAGCTTGATTGCTATTAAACATATCATTTCCTGGCTTCTATGTTCATGTTTTGTATTGAAAATGATAAACCATATGGGTAATTCCTTGACCGAGTCTGTAGAAATATTCATTCCTGGATAAACTGTTGTAGCAGCTAGATTAGCACTACCTTCTATTAGCATCGGTGTTTTAAGACCCGACCCTGACCGGCCGGTTCAATAGGTGAAGCGGTATAAAAAGAGGGTTGGGTCACCCTTGACCCACTAATTTAGTCAAAAATCATGCTCAGATATCTGAAACGGGTGAACCGGACGGCCCAACCAGTGAACTAATTGACCCAGCTGGGTTTTATCCGGTTTACCCGGTTACTTCTTAATCTCGTTTCTCTTAACAAAGCTTAGTAGGTTCAGTTTTTACCCACCCCGTGATTCTCAACTCTGATTATTAATGTCTTATCGCTTTCATTTATCAAAGATATCGAGAAGAAAAATACTATAAATATCTACTCCTGAAGGAGCTATAAATGACGATCAAAGTCTGTTATAAAACATGATATATCACGGTTTTAATCTGTCATTCTAACCGTTATTTATTTGGTGTAGTTTAGGATCCAAAGTTTGGGTGATAAAGGTGCGTAAATCTGTGATCAATTTTTATTGTGATATTGGGAAGAATAAGTTAACACAAAAATAGATTGTTGGAAAGGGAATATAGTAAAACATAAATTGTTGTTGAATAAATAAATTAGTGGTTTAATTTCTTTTATTAATTAATGGAAGTAGTATGGAAGTAGTAATTTTTTGTTGTTATGGTTTGATTTTGAAATAAGGGGTTTTGATCAAAATTTTTTTATCATTAGATTTAGGGGATGGTGTATATTGTTGACATCAAGAGTTTTCTAATTTATTAAGTGATGTTATGATGGATATTATGGAAAAAAAGTTAAGTATCAAGATGAATTTTATATATTTAAATCTAAATACCATGGGTATAAAGTAACAGTTATATATGCCAAACAAGATGGCTTAATCTGAGAACGGGACCTTGACTTTGGACGGGCAACTTTAAACAAAAGTCAAGGGAATTAGGGTTTCAATTCCTACTGGTTTTTATGGTTCTCCATCATCATGGATAATGATGAGAACGGGACCTTGACTTTGTATCGGCTTCAGTTTCTACACCTCTATCTTCTACCTCTAAGGGGATAGAGGGATCTGTCGCGAGAGGTTCTAAGGTTAAAAGTTTAGAGTTTGTTTCTTTTTGGTCAGATTTTTATGTGAAGATGAAGGAAGCATCTTTAGAGTGTTCTCACCTGGTTTCATTGGTGGTAAGAACATAGCTGGCATTATTGAAGATGATGTGGTGGAAGATTTAAAGGATTGTGAGAAATTAGTTATTGGTAATTTTGTTGGTAAGAAATTTATGTACATGTTAGTGAAGAATTCTGACCAAAGAGCATGGAGGGTTAAGGGTCCGATAGAATTAACAATTTATGGTGAGTCCAATTTTGTTTTTGAATTTGAAAACGAAGAGAATCGTATTTTTGCTCTTGAATTTGGTCATGTGTTTATTTTGAATCAAGTATTCTTTAATCATCCTTGGCATCCTTTAATTGAGCA
Organism: Papaver somniferum; assembly: GCF_003573695.1. Classification (NCBI taxonomy): domain Eukaryota; kingdom Viridiplantae; phylum Streptophyta; class Magnoliopsida; order Ranunculales; family Papaveraceae; genus Papaver; species Papaver somniferum. The sequence continues at coordinate 11,407,706 of NW_020622492.1, read as the reverse complement.
AGAGATTGCTGAAATGAAATCAGTTCCAACTTGGGTTAATCTTAGGAAGATTCCTATGCATATGTGGAATGCAAAAACTATTTCTAAGATTACTAGTTTGGTAAACTAATTATGATGGATAAATTACCTCTTAGCAGAGCTAGAATGAGTTTTGCTAGGGTTTTAGTCGAGATTTATATGGATTGTGAATATCCGACTACTGTTCCAGTCTATTATAAAGGTAAATTTGTTTTGGATGTGGAGGTAGAGTACTCTTAGAAACCCACAAAGTGCACTGAATGTATTTCTTTTGGCCATGTAGCAGCAAAGTGTCCTTTTGCTAAGCCTAAAGTTTCTCCTATTTCGAAGAGTAGAAAATAAATTTTTAAAGGTAATATATGCAGGAATGGTAATAAAGGGTTCTAGAAAATCTGAATCAAAACCTCGGGTTGAGTTGAATAATAAGAGTAATCTTGTAATGAACCAAGATTTGATGGAGGAGGGTGTTATTTCTCCATGTGGTAACAAGGAAAATGAGCCTATGATTACTGAGTTATTGGTTATACCTACTACCAATATGTTTGATATTCTTGTTAATCATGAAAAGGATGCAATGGTTTCTGATGTAGTTGGACCTGTCCAAGTAATGGTTCAGAAGATTAATTCTGATATGAAACAGCAACCTCTGGTTTCAAATGTAGCAGGCATTAGAGGTAAATTTCTATCAAAAAGTAGTTATTCTTCTTCTATTAATGTTTATGGTCCTAAGAGTTTGGAGCTTAAGAAACCTAGGCCTAAGAGGTCTCTCTCAATTAGTAATGATATTTAAAATAGGTTGCTGGAATATTAGGGGACTTAATGACCCTCTAAAACAACGAGAAGCATGTAGATTTATAAATTTCAATAAAATATCCATGTTTGGTGTAGTGGAGACACATGTTCAGGAAATCAATAAGGATGCTATTAGGTTATCTATTAATAAGAACTGAAAGTTCATTGAAAATTATATTCATAATAACTATGGTAGGATTTGGATAGGTTGGAATTCTCTAGAGGTTAATTTTTCCGTGATTCATTCTTCTTCCCGAGCTATATTTCTAGAAGTTACTACTAGTAGAGATTTGAAGTTCGCGGTTACTTTTGTTTATGGGGAAAATGATAGTATAAATAGATTGACCCTTTGGCATGATTTAGTTGTTTTTTCCTCTAGATATGATCTACCTTGGTTGGTGTTGGGGGATTTTAATGAGATTCTGAATTCTAATGAAATACTTGGTGGTAGTGGAGGGCATGGTTCTTCTAAGAATGATTTTATCCATTGCATTAATGAAACTCATTTATTTGATTTACCTTTTTCTGGGGATTTTTATACTTGGTCTAATAAGCAAGTGGGTTCTGGAAGAATTGTTTCAAAAATAGATAGGGCTTTGCTTAATATTGAATGGGTTTCTTATTTGACTTCTTCAAAAGCTGACTTTGTCCCACCTGGTGTGTCAGATCATTCTTCAGTTGTGCCCTCCCACTCCCCCTTTCCGTTTTTATAACTATTTAACTGATGGACCAGATTTTCTAGATATCGTTAGAAATGCTTGGAAGGAAAAGATTAAAGGAAATCTACGTTTATTCTTGTTTCAAAGCTTAAGAAAGTGAAGCATAAACTTGTAGAGATGAGAAGATCAAGATTTTAAAATTTATCTGAGTCTATTTTGGAAGCTAAAACCGTTATGCATAATGCTCAAGATGTTGTTCAGTTGCATCCTCTTAATGCTTCTTATGCTTCTTTAGAAAAGAAAGATGTTTGTGACTATGCTAGAGTTACTATACATGAGGAGTCTATGCTAAAGAAAAATCCAGAGTTCAATGGATGGAGTTAGGAGATTCTAATTATAGTTTTTTCATGGTTCTATTAAGGAGAGAAGGTGCCGAAAAAATATTCTCACTTTTAAGGGGTTCAATTGATAATATTCTTGATGAGGATAAAGAGATTGCTTTAGAGTGTCCTCAATTTTTCTATTCTTTGTCCAATGGTTCTTTTCAGCCTAATCTGGATGATGTGGATTCTTCTTTTGTGAATTTTACAAATTTGGTGAGTGAGACTGATGTTGCTTCTATTATTATGCATGTTACGAGAGATGAAATTGTTTATTCTTTATTTTGTATTGGTTCAAATAAAGCTCCAGGGCCTGATGGCTTTTCTAGCCACCTTTTCAAGTCTTGTTGGACTATCATTGAAGATAATTTTGTGAAGGCTATTCAAAATTTCTTCACCAAGTGTAAGCTGTTGGGGGAGGTAAATAGCACTTTTCTCACTTTAGTGCCTAAGATTGAGAATCCCTCCAAAATTTCTGACTTTAGACCTATTTCATGTTGCAATATTATTTATAAATGTATAACCAAGATTATTGCTATTAGGATGAAACATGTGTTGAAAGGTATTATTATCTCGAACCAATCTGCTTTCATCTCGGGGAGATCTATTCAGGATAACATAATGCTAGCCCATGAGATTGTTAGAAACTATGATAGGACTAATGGGACTCCTAGTTGTTCGCTTATTAAGATTGATCTTAGGAAAGCCTATGATACTGTTAGTTGGGAAGCTATTGTGTTGTGTTTAAGGAAAATCGAGTTTCCGGCTCAATTTATATGTTGGAATTTCCTTTGCATTTCCTCAGCAAAATTCTCTGTTTTAGTTAATGGTTCTCCATATGGATATTTTTCTTCCAGTAGGGGTCTAAGGCAGGGTTGCCCTTTATCTCCCTACTTAGTTTTCCTGGTTATGGAGATTTTGAGTGTTTCTCTGAAAAATCACGTTGCTAAAGGTGATTATGGGTTTGACCCTAGATGCAGATTAACTCAGCTAACACACTTGTATTTTGTTGATGATGTTGTTATCTGAAAAAGGGGGGGAGTACAACAACCACACCCAATATTTCGATTAACAATATGTATGGACTAACTCCAATATACTTTCAAGAGAATCAACTAGACTCAATCTTAATAAAGTATATCAAAGAGTTATATCACTCTTTCTAGATTTAATTCTTACTCAAGCAAATAGAAATATGCGAGTCTAATTGAATACAAGAGAAATCACTTGAACGTTACAAAAGACCAATGTTCAAGTATCAATCAATTTCAATCAACAACCAACGGTCGGATTTCCAATTGATTGATTCTAACACACAACCTGCGATATTTCAATTATATAAGAAAATATAATGCGGAAAAGAAATAACACAGACACCAGAATTTTGTTAACGAGGAAACTGCAAATGCAGAAAAACCCCAGGACCTAGTCCAGATTGAACACACACTGTTTTAAGCCGCTACAGACACTAGCCTACTACAAACTAACTTCGGTTTGGACTGTAGTTGAACCCCAATAAATCTCACACTGATCCAAGGTACAGTTGCGCTCCTTACGTCTTTGATCCCAGCAGGATACTATGCACTTGATTCCCTTAGCTGATCTCACCCACAACTAAGAGTTGCTACGACCCAAAGTCGAAGACTTTAATAAACAAATTTGTATCACACAGAAAAGTCTACGGTAGTAGATAAATCTGTCTCCCACAAAAATACCTAGAAGTTTTGTTCCATATTTTGATAAATCAATGTGAACATGAACCAATTGATAACCCGGACTTATATTCCCGAAGAACAGCTTAGTATTATCAATCACCTCATAATAGTCTTAATCGACGCGGCGAAAGAAGATATTGTGGAATCACAAACGATGAGACGAAGATGTTTGTGACTACTTTTATATCTTGACTATCGGAGATATTAATCTCAAGACAATCCTTACGATTGTACTAAACACGATAGAATATGCAAGATCAGATCACACAACTACGAGAAAGTAGTATCGGTTTGGCTTCACAATCCCAATGAAGTATTTAAGTCGTTAACCTGGTTTACAAGAAGAAACCTAAGGTTAAAGGATAATCGACTCTAGCTAATACAACTAGTATCACACAGGAGGTGTGGGGATTAGGTTTCCCAGTTGCTAGAGTTCTCCCTTATATAGTCTTTCAAATCAGGGGTTGCAATCAATGTTAGCTTAGTAACAAAGAATTTAATATTCACCGTTTAGATGAAAACCTGATTAGACTCAATCTAATATCTTTCAACCATTAGATCGAAAACTTAGCTTGTTACACACAAATGAAATGCACGTTTTTAGGTTTGTTTAACCGTACCCAAACATGTTCATTTGTTGGTTCAACAGTAGTTAACCAAATGGTTAGCCATATGAGCACTTTCATATCAACCATATTCTTCTTCACCATAACTAGTTCAAATGACTCAAATGAACTAGTTAGAGAGTTGTTCAATTGTATAAATCTTATATAACTATATAATACACAATTGAAGCAAAAACGATTTAATTCACTCGAATCGATTCATGAACTTTATATCCACGGCTTGCAATTTGCATTCTTTAGTTTATATAAATATAAGTTCACAAATAATCGTCTTTAGATATAACCAACTCAAGTTCGCAGACTTAGTTCGCGGACTTAAGTTCCCGGAAGGAGTTCACAAACTCCAGCAGATATTCTCGGGATGAGAACCTCCGCCAGTTCGCGGACTGGGTTCCGGACTGAGTTTGCGGACTGAGCTCACAGCTCTTGTTCCGGTTTTCCTGATCAATAAAGTACGCATACTTTGGTTCAAGGAATAATAACTTATACATATATGTGTTACCACACAATTATTATATCCAACATTGGTTATATATAATCTAAACTCTCATTTCAATCATTGAAACATTCTTAGAGGACGTTATATAGTTGTTATTCACAAACTATTTTTCGTCAAAGCCATTTTCAAAGTGATTGAAACATAACATGACTTTCGTCACTACGTAAAGATGAACTTGGCCAAAGCGAAAGCTTACCAACACATATTTCGAGAAATAGACAGGCGAGATAAACTCGGCTCGAAATAATAAATGTGTATAATCAAATTCTATATAGCAAAACGACTTTTTTCTCAAGATAGGAGATAGAGTAGATAGACTTTTGAGTGGTAGATAAGTTCAAGTCTCCACATACCTTTTAGTCGATGAAGTTCCACCAGTTCCTTGAGTAGTTCTTCGTCTTGTATGATGATCGCCATGGAGTTCTTGAGATCAACTATACTTTCTATCCTAGTTCGAGACTTAGCTATAATAGACTAGAGATCAAGACTTATAGTTTTGATCACTAACATTGATAAACATGCTTGAGATAGCAACGCATGCGAGTTCGACCGAGCAGTGCTCTAACAATCTCCCCCTTTGTGAATTTTAATGACAAAACTATCAATACATATGGAATACAAAAATAAATAAATAAACTTTTGTAGCTCCTATACTACATGCCTAATCTTCAACATTACTCGAAATCTTCATCACTTCCAAGTACTTCAATGATCCCAAAGGTTGTAAGTTCAGCATCATCGTTGCTGAAAATCCGTAGCTATAACAATGAGAAAACAAGTATTCTCAATCATCGTTATACGGTGTCATAGTATTATTACACGGCATCAAAGTTCAATTTTATCACAACTCCGAAAATAATACTATGGTGATATGTATCACTCCCCCTTAGTCAATACTCCATCTCACATGGAAAGCACTCCCCCTTACATAATGATCCGAAAACCATATGTATTTGTAGTGTGAATTACATATTAATTCTCCCTCTTTTTGTCAATAAAATTGGCAAAGGTACGAAAATGGGATCCTAATGAAATTTCCAACAGAGACATTTCATGACCAAAAGAAAGCGTATATCATCTTGTTTAGATGCAATCATAAAGCCGAAGCTAAATGCTTTCATCAAGGAGTTTATAAAAGATAACCCCTATAATATTCCACAGCCGCATTTCCCACAAAGATTTGGCAATTAAGCACAAGTTCAATTAAGAACTCTCCCCCATAAAATGTCATTCCCGAAAGAACAACAAGAGCGACCTTAATTTCAAAAGAAAAGAAGGATTTCTTTGGACATAACAAATCACATACGAATATGAATTTGAATCCAAAAGTACTCAATTAGATTAATCACAAGAGAACCCATAATTAATCTAATCGGAAATATACAACCAAATTAACCACAAAAAGTGATGAATTTAATTGATCATGCTCGACATAAGAGAACTTACGGAGCCTCACAGTAATACATAAAATTATGGATCATGGAAGATCAATACTGCGGAATATACAAGGATCCACTCTATTTTCTATCACTATTCGCACAATGACATATAATAGACATAATCCTTGTCAACAAAAGATTTTAACCTATCTTCCATCAATAAATGACATAATAGGCTTAACTTTTGTATTTTTCAAAAGTTCATTCATTCTTTTGTCAATACATGCATATCAACATATAAACGAGATAACTTTTGACATCAAATCTGTGCTTCTTATGGTACTAACACATGTAGCAATTTTTAATTGAAAGGTAAGATTTCAAAGCTAAACATGTAAGTTATTACAGCCAATAAAATAGCAGTTAAGAGTAGTTCCACGTAAGAAGTTTAAAAGATAACAATAACTTTTCACAGGAGTCATTCTCTCCTCCCATAAAAGTCGCTGGCAATATCATAAAATTTCTTGATTAGATTTGGATCTTCTGCTTCAGCATATTCCAACTGTTCTTTCATACAGTCTACTTCATTTCGAAGACGAAGAAGTTCAGAGTTTGTAGATGTGGCAGAACTTGTTGTAGTATTAGTTGATTGCATCATCTTGTTGACGCTGGACTGACTCAGAACCTTTGGACCACCACTCTCAGTCCAAATAGGAGCAATGTTGAAGTGACTGCAAATCCTTGAAATGAGTCAAGGAAAACCTGGAGTTTTACTTGGAGTCTGTTTCACGCTTATCATCTGATTGAAAATAAGTCCACAAAAACCGATGTCTCTTTCTTCAACAGTATAACAGATGAATTCAGCCAGAGATCTCGTCCAGAGATTGTTGTCAACAGTGTTGGGCATCATATTTCCCACAATAAGCTTTGCGGAAACTTTAAGAAATAGACTATCACCTTCAACATACATTTTACCATCTCTCCGAGAGACATCTTTGTTAAAAAGACGACTTAAAATCACTTGTGGCGTCAATCTTCCATTCTCAGGAGGAGGAAATCGAGCATTACCAACATGAGACAAATTCAGCAAGTAAGCAATAACCTGTCGATCCACACTGAAATAGACACCACGTACTACAGTTTTGAACATGCAATTGACTGGGTATGTATCATGGATATTGGCATAAAATTGAGCAGTCATCTCAGCAGAGGCAGTTTCTAATGGTTTGTGAAAAATACTCCAGCAGTGTTTTTTAAAAAAATCAGATAAATCAGGTACATCAAATTTTGACTCATCATAATTTCTTTCACAGATAGGTTGTTTATTCTTGTACTCGAAATAAAGTACACGAGCAGCAGGGTTAACTGATGCGTGTCGTAACCACAACAAATTAGTGAATATTTTTCCAATCAATTAACAAGTAATATGGTGGTAGTTAAGTTCGTTCCCATGAGGAGCAATAGGTTTTAGTTGCCTTATAATGTCACAAGGGGGGGTGGGGGGGTGGTTGGTTTTATAAAGCAAGATAAATAAACAAAGAAATTAAAAGATAAAGTTGAAATCAATAAGAGAGACAAGATCAAGGAATCGTTCTTCGTTGCAAAACAATGATTCAAGTTATGTTTTTCTTCCACGTGTTGTTAGTCACAGATTATCACCAACCGTAGGATAGCAGGTTCTCTTAGCTAACCCCAAAATTCCTCGTTTCACTGAGTAACAGGTCCGCTTAGTTATCAGATTCTATTCAAAAGAACCACCTTGAGGTTCGCTTACAAGGTGTAATTCTCCCGAATGCATTAAGATTTATGAATTTAGGTTTAGTACTAGTAGTTAGACTCGGTTCACTTGGTCCACTTTCTAGCGTTGTTTTCACACATAATTGCTCCACAGAATACCTCTGCAAGGTATCGTGTTTTCTACTTGTGTAAAGTGTCGAGAACGATTATGTATTCCCTAACTTCTACTATCTTTAGGTTGAGTTTACAAATCAATTCAGCATACACTCTAAATAATCTATCAAACAACCATGAATGTATAAACATTCCTATTAGTAAAAACAAACGATAATCATGTGAAAACTTCAAAGTAGGTTTAAAACAAAACTCAAATAATATATTAAAAACTAGGAATTCATCCTCAATCAATAAGAAAATTAGCTACTCATGCTAAGAAGTTCACACAAAGAATAAAGAAAAGAAACATGTTGTGTATAGAGGTGTAAAAGTGTACAAGTGTATAGAGAACTTCTCTATTTATAGGCTTCAATGCTCTTCAAATCCTCCATGGAATAGAATCCATTTCCCACTTCCAAATCCAAGTATTTCTCAACTCCTTCCATCTTCTTTCCAAATCAAATCCCAACTCTTCATCCAACTCCAAGTCTATGTCTTCATACCCATGAGAAAAATCCTCACAAAATTCCCCACAAATTGGTTCGCCGGAATATTACATCTCTTAGGCCAAGTTCAGGCCATTTTTTCCCTGCAAAATCCTACACATACATCTAATCAATAGCTTCAATCCATTTAGCAACAGATATTCAACAGCATCAACAATACTATCCATTACTTCTTACCTTGTTATCCCAACTCAACTCACTGCAGACACCAACACAAAACCCATCTTCCTGCAGAACTTGATTTCAATTCCATCCACAATTGCATATCGATAACAGCCTTGTTCTTCTTCGTCAACAGCAACAGGTCTTCATATCTTTGGCCATTATTTGTATCAACCAATCCTTGAATTCAGACTAAACCCCATTGCAGAACCACTATATCTGAGCATCAAACCTCAAACCTTGTCTTCACCCTTATCCATTCCATATCTCACTGCAATTTTGAATTCATCAATTCCATCATAATCTTCAATGTCAGTAACCACAAACCCTAGCCTGTGGATTTTCCTCTCAACAGCAGCAACACAAAATCAACTTCTCTGCAAAACCCTAACTTCAATTTCTGGCATTAGCCCATCACAACAATTTCTTGTTCTTCAAACAGATTCTTCCATCTTCGATTTCTGTAAATCTCAGATCCCCTTTCTTGATTCAAACCCATTAACATCATCATCAACTCAGTCTCTCAATTTCACCTCTCTGTTTTCCCGATTTAAACAGCATCAATACTCTCCCTAATTTCTATATTATTATCTCAATCACTAACATCTTGGGCTTCAATTGTCGGAGATTCTCACAGAAACCCCGTCACTAACTTCTCCTTCTGAATTTCTTCTCGATCTCTTGGAAGTGCGGCCGCTATAAAGTTTTCAGTTTCAGGGGAAAGAAAGAATGAAATGAATGAGAAACGGATTCTCTCGAATATAGGGTTATAGAGTGGGTTGGATTTATCCACCCAACTGTGGAAGAATCAACCAACTGGCAGCCCCTTTAACCTCAGTTGGCCTTTTTTTAGTGCTCCTCCAAAAGAGTTTCCCCTTAACATTGACTGTGCTCCAGATAGTGTTCTCCCATGAAATGACATTTTTTGCCCTTTTCTCTCAAATTGGGTGATTTCTTCTTCTTTTCTTCCGCATGACTCCAAAGTAGCTACAAAACTCAAAACATGATTAAAATACATAATTTACAAGAAAAATAGCAAAGAAAGCATAAACTCTAGATAGTAAATACGGTGTATTCTACACCTATCATTAACAAACCTAGTACAGATACTTGAATCGTAGAAAGAATCATCCTTAGATTGTCGGCTTGAGCTTACAACATGCCTTGTTCTTTTATGATCCATTGTTGACTGTGAAATTACAAGAATGAGTTAGGACGCTTACTTGGTTCGTGAACTGTTTCTAATGGCAGAGATGCAAACGGTTGTCCACCACAAAAAACGTTTTAAACCCAAAGTACGCGAGCTTCTCCTGAGTTCAATGGAACAAACCAGTATCAATTTGGTTAAGAAACGAAGAATCGATGAAGCCAGAGGTGAGTGAACTGTTTGGTTTCTTCTTCGTTTACAAACTGGAGAGGCGAGGAAGAAGGGTGAAAGAATAAAAGTGATTCATTTTTCTCTTTTATATGTCGAGTGAACCATTTTGACACGTTTGAGAACTGGATTAGTTCATGAGACGGTTCTGGTTCAGGGTATGTGAACCACTCATGTGCAAGCCAAGGGCTTGTTTGGTACAAACAAGGAGCAATAGCTCAACATTTATTTGTTTTGAATCAATTTTTGTAGAAACAAAAATTGTTCTTGCACAGCATGACACCAAGAAAGAGCTTCTTTCCAACAGTTTTTACAACTCACAGTATTGAGAGAAACCCAAGGAACTGTTTCTATAAGTTTTTCAAAGAACATCCAGAGAGCACAAGAAAAAACGTGTTTCTGATTTCTTATTTTACACCTTACAAAAAACAGTTTATGCAGGTAAATTTCAGTATCGCACAGGGAAACTCTTTTGATAAAAAGAGACATCCTAATTTCTTCATAAGAAGGGACAATACTGTTATCTTGGTAAGATACATCAGAAATTGTCCAATGAATTGATTCATGTTTAGAGGTGGTACAGTAGGAAGTATTAGACTTAAACTCTTCTTGTAAACCGCTTAGTTTGCTACAACTAGTTGGATTACACAGAGGAGGAGCATTGCTCTCACTGATTAATAAATCAATGTCAAGCTCAACATGAATATTATTCATCATAACTTGATTTATCCTATCAAGAGATTCTTGTTTTTTTTGGAGAAATAAATCAACATAAGAAGTTAAGCTTTCAATTTTCTTTTCAATTCCTGAAACAACTTCAAGGGAATTTAAACCTGTTGGAGGTTTAGACAAAATTTCTTCTATAGATTTAATTAAATCAGACATGGAAGAGAATTCTGGAATCCCTGGATTTGGTGGTGCATTTATTGAGATGGCACTTCTGTCCATAGAGTCAGATTGCTGCAAACACAGACTTGTAAGGTCTTTAAACGTGTTTGCCTGCTATGATACCAATTGAAAAAGCGGGGGTACAACAACCACACCCAATATTTTCATTAGCAATCTATATGTACTAACTCCAATATACTTTCAAGAGAATCAACTAGACTCAATCTTAATAAAGTATATCAAAGAGTTATATCTCTCTTTCTCGATTTAATTCTTACTCAAGCAAATAGAAATCTGCGAGTCTAATTGAATACAAGAGAAATCACTTGAACAGTACCAAAGACCAATGTTCAAGTATCAATCAATTTCAATCAACAACCAAAGGTCGGATTTCCAATTGATTGATTCTAACGCACAACCTGTGATATTTCAATTATATAAGAAAATATAATACGGAAAAGAAATAACACAGACACCAGAATTTTGTTAACGAGGAAACCGCAAATGCAGAAAAACCCCGGGACCTGGTCCAGATGGAACACACACTGTATTAAGCCGCTACAGACACTAGCCTACTACAAACTAACTTCGGCATGGACTCTAGTTGAACCCAAATCAATCTCACACTGATCCAAGGTAAAGTTGCGCTCCTTACGTCTCTGATCCCAGCAAGATACTACGCACTTGATTCCCTTAGCTGATCTCACCCACAACTAAGAGTTGCTACGATCCAAAGTCGAAGACTTTAATAAACAAATTTGTATCACATAGAAAAGTCTACGGTAATAGATAAATATGTCTCCCACAAAAATACCTACAAGTTTTACTCCGTCTTTTGATAAATCAAGGTGAACAACAACCAATTGATAACCCGGACTTATATTCTCAAAGAACAACCTAGTATTATCAATCACCTCACAATAATCTTAATCGACGCGGCGAAAGAAGATATTGTGAAATCACAAACGATGAGACGAAGATGTTTGTGACTACTTTTATATCTTGCCTATCGGAGATATTAATCTCAAGCCAATCGTTACGATTCTACTCGACACGATAGAATATGAAAGATCATATCACACAACTACGAGAAATTAGTATCTGTCTGTCTTCACAATCCCAATGAAGTCTTTAAGTCGTTAACCTGGTTTACAAGAAGAAACCTAAGGTTAAAGGAGAATCAACTCTAGCTAATACAACTAGTATTACGCAGGAGGTGTGGGGATTAGGTTTCCCAGTTGCTAGAGTTCTCCTTTATATAGTCTTTCAAATTAGGGTTTACAATCAATGTTAGCTTAGTAACAAAGCATTCAATATTCACCGTTAGATGAAAACCTGATTAGACTCAAGCTAATATCTTTCAACCGTTAGATCGAAAACTTAGCTTGTTACACACAAATGAAATGCACGTTTTTAGGTTTGTGTAACCGTACCCAAACATGTACATTTGTTGGTTCAACAGTAGTTAACCAAATGGTTAGCCATATGAGCACTTTCATATCAACCATATTCTTCTTCACCATAAGTAGTTCAAATGACTCAAACGAACTAGTTAGAGAGTTTTTCAATTGTATAAATCTTATATAACTATACAAGACATAATCGAAGAAAAAATGACTTGATTCACTCGGATCGATTCATGAACTTTATAGCCATGGTTTGCAATTTGCATTCCTTAGTTTAAATAAATACAAGTTCACAAATAATCGTAGTTAGATATAACCAACTCAATTTCGCAGACTTAGTTCGCAGACTTAAGTTCCCGGAAGGAGTTCACAAACTCTAGCATATATTCTCGGGATGAGAACCTCCGCCAGTTCGCGGACTGGGTTTGCGGACTTAGCTCACAACTCTTGTTCTGTTTTCCTGATCAACAAAGTATGCATACTTTGGTTCAAGGAATAAGTACTTATACATATATGTGTTACCACACAATGTTTATATCCAACATTGGTTATATAATCTAAACTCTCATTTCAATCATTGAAACATTCTTAGAGGACGTTATACAGTTGTTATTCACAAACTATTTTTCGTCAAAGCCATTTTCAAAGTGATTGAAACATAACATGAATTTTGTCACTAGGTAAAGATGAACTTCGAAAGCTTACCAACACATATTTCGAGGAATAGATAGGCGAGATAAACTCGTCTCGAAATAGCAAATATGTATAATCAAAGTCTATATAGAAAAACAACTTTTGTCTCAAGATAGGAGATAGAGTAGATAGACTTTTGAGTGATAGATAAGTTCAAGTCTTCACATACCTTATAGTCGATGAAGTTCCACCAGTTACTTGAGTAGTTTTTCGTCTTGTATGATGATCTCCATGGAGTTCTTGAGCTCAACTACACTTTCTATCCTAGTCCGAGACTTAGCTATAGTAGACTAGAAATCAAGACTTATAGTTTTGATCACTAACATTGAAAAACATGCTTGATATAGCAACACATGCGAGTTTGACCGAGCAGTTCTCTAACATTATCTTCTTCAAGGGTAGTGTTTCAGCTGCAAATTCTCTCAAATTGGCTATTTCGGATATTAACAAGATCTCTGGTTTGGAAATGAACCCTCATAAAACTGCTCTTTTTTTTCTTCAGTGGATGATGATGTGCTTAATCAGATAATACTTTGCCTGGAGTGTAGCACTAGAGAGCTTCCTGTCATGTACCTTGGTTTACATATTTTATCTACTAAACTTTCTTATAAGGATTGTCTACCCTTAATTTCTAGAGTGTCTAAGAGATCTAGGTCTTGGAAATCAAAAAGGCTCACTTATGGTGGCAGACTGGTGATGATAAAATTTGTTTTTACTGGAATGATTTTTTTCTGGTTGTCTTGTTTTGTTCCTCTTAAAAGATCTATAAATGAACCGAACTCTATTTTTAAAAGATTCCTTTGGGATGGTGCTGAAATGGGTAGGAAGTATCATCCTATCAGTTGGGATATTGTTTGTAGGCCTTACTTAGAAGTTGCTCTTGGAGTTAAAAATATTGAACACTAACTCCGATGCAAAACTTAGACACATTTGGGATTTAATTAGTAACAAGAGCAATATATGGACTGATTGGATTCATAAAACCTGATTAAGAACAAAGATTTTTGGATTTTAAATGTTCCTCAAGACTCCTCTTGGTGCTGGAGAAGAGTTCTGGAGCAGAGAGATATTGCTAGAAACTTATTTTGGCATATATTGTTGATGGAGAAAACACAAAGTTCCTTTTTAATTGTTGGTATCCAAATGGTAAGCTCACTAATTAGATTAATAGTGATATTCTAGAAGATCTTTGTGATAATATTGATTGTAAAGTGGCTGAATTTATTGAGGATAATGATTGGCTTTATCCTGATGTTATGGATGACCCCATGATGCAAATTGTCAACAAGCTGAAGGAGGTGGAGTGTGATAGTAGTATTTCAGATATCACTATTGGGAAACCTAGCTCTTCTGGTGATTTTACTATGAAGGACACTTATTGTTGTTTAGCGGGTAAAAGGAGTACAATTCCTTGGTAGAGATTGGTGTGGTTTAAATGTCATGTTCCTCGCCACTCTTTTACTACCTGGCTTGGCCTCCATAGAAGGTTAAAAACAAAATACAAGATGGTTAAATGGGTCTTAATCCTCGTGGATAGATGTTCCCTATGTGATGGGAGTATTGAATCTGAAGATCACCTTTTTCTGACCTGTCCTTTCTCTGCTTGCATCTGGAAGGGGATTTTACTTAAAATAGGTTATACTAGGGAAGCTTGTAGCAGTTGGATGGAGGATATCATGTGGTGTGTTAGGGATTTTGCTGGTCAGGGCTTCATTGTTAAAGTTAATAAACTCATTCTGAATTGTTTTGTTTACCATATTTGGAGGGAGGGGAATAGTAGAGTGTTCACTATTAAGTTTACTTCTGTTGACCATGTGGGTTTTATGATTGTTGAAGATGTCAAAATTAAAGTGCTATCTCTTATGGGGAAGCTGGATGATAATTGCTTGGCCAGGGGTTTCGTGGAGAGACTAAACCTTAATTGTATCTTTACTAGTCCTTCTTTTTTATTCTGTACTTGGCTTGCTCCAGGCCCTAATAAGATAATGGTAAACACTGATGGTTCAAGAAGGGATTTATCTGGTGGTTGGGGTGCTATTCTGCGAGACCAGTATGGAGATGTTATTGCAGATGCAAAGGGTGGGGGTCCTCCCATTTCTTTTAATGTCCATGAATTGTAGGGATTTGAGCTGGGTTTAAACCTTGCTTTAGTTAGAGGCTACAGACGCATTCACCTGGCTATTGACTCTATGACCATTTACTTATTACTTATGCAGAAAGATGGTAAACCCCCTAGAATATGCTGCAAATTTGGAGGAGGGTAGTGAAATTAAGAGAGGTCTTTAAAGTTTTCAAAGTTTCTCATGTTTATAGAGAATAACAGAGCGGAAGATCTGTTAGAAAACTACCATCCTCCCAGAAAATGGATGGATGTGAGTATTGAAGAATTCACACCTGAATTACTTAATATTGTGAAGGAAGACAAGTAGGGCAAGATGTATAGACGTAATTGTTAGTTTTTTCTTTTGTAGTTGTTAGTTGTTAGTTTTATATTCTTTGCTTTGTTTTTGTTTTGGTTTTTCCTTTGTTCAGGGGGGGTCCCTTTAACCCCAGCTGTCTGATCAAAATAAAAAAGAAAAATAGATGGCTTAATCTGAACAAATCAACCAATCGGTTGATGATGATTATAATGATGTTTCTTTGTGTGATTGACTTTTGGTATTTTTTGGTACACATCTGTTGATGGTTGTTTTTAGTTTAGGGCGAAAACTGTAAAAGTCTGTCTACCTGACCTGGCATCAGAAGTAGTAGACCTTGATATGTCTGTATTCCGCAAGGAATTTGAAGAATATATCAAAACATGATGAGTACCTATGCCTATCTTCATATTGTATTGAAACTCAAGATCCTAGATGAATTGCTTACTAGTATAGAGCCTAATGAGTATTTAAAGATCTTAGCTGCATTATTCACTAATGCATGACCTGCTTAGTATTTTCCTATGCTATGTTCCCCAGCTGAACTCTTAATACTGAAATGACATGACAATTAATGTTCGCTCGCAGGGGAGTAGCATGACTTTACCGAAGTGTCAGGATCAAGATGTGCATGGAGGTACTCAATCAGATGCACACAAGTTGCGCTGCCCTTTGAGATAAAAAAATTAGTGATTTTGTGTCAGCGCGCAAAATTCACCAGAAATTGATTAATTTTGTGTCAGCATGCAAAATTCAATTTTTCTAACCTAATTTTATCAATTTGCAAAAATTAGATTTTCGCGGCCTGGGAAATATCTCGAACCCTATTGGTCGAGACCAAACCTAGGCAAACTAGGAAATTGATCCACCGTGGAACTAGTAGGATAAAATCCTACAAAAAACGGGAAATAGGAAGAAAAGAGGAAACCGCGACCGACTGGCCAATTTGCTCTAACTCGAGCTTCCTTTGGCCGTCGCTACTTCTTCTATTTCGTTGGTTGTCGGCCCCTTTTTCCCATCGACCAATCAAATCGCTCTAAAGACGCAGCCTACACTATTAATTAAAGGTGGTCAACAGCCCGTCTTTGGCTTTGACCAATTATATCTCTCCAACTTGGTCAGACGATATCCAAAAGGTCACCAAAGATTGGACGAACATCTGAGAGCATTTGGTAAATAATTAGAGTATGAGCTACATGCCAAAAGTTTCTTATGGATGTCTAGTATAACATAATAAAAAATCACATCAATCGGATCAACGAGATAAAAGATACAGCTTAAAAGGCGAGCTGGGTCATGGCTGAAAACTGACAGAATTCCTCCTGAATTCTTCCTGAGTTTTTACTGTCGGGATGTTTTCTCCTCCTAAACGAGCTCAAAACTTAAATATTCCCGCGTAGGAAGATAGAAAATTATTTTCTAATAAGAATGGAGGGAGGATCATCAAAATCCGAATTTGTATGAGAATTATACAGCAGTTGTAGTGAGGGTCACGAAATTTCATGAATTAGCACAAACTTCTACAAATCATCTCAGCCATCCAACTTGGCTAGCCAATATAACCGGTTTAGATTTAATTTGGGACAACCTCCTGAATTCTTCCTGAGTTTTTACTGTCGGGCTGTTTTCACCTCCAAAACGAGCACAAAACCTAAATATCTATGCATATGAAGATAGGAAATTCTTTTCTGATAAGAATGGAGGGCGGATCACAAAAATCCGAGTTTGTATGAGAATTTTACAGCAGTTTTAGTGATGGTCTCACATCTGAATTTTCTGGTTACGAGATTTCATGAATTCACATAAACTTCTGCAAATCATCTCAGGCATCCAACTTGGCTAGCCAATTTAACCGGTTTAGATTTAATTTGGGTCAACCAATATGATGTCAAAATGGCTATCATCCATCATTCTCCTATAGGGACCGACCACCACATTTTTAATGTACATGGATAGCTCCTGGCAGCTGCTCAAATATGACCGCCCGCCGCCTAGCTTGCGCGTGATTGATCAAAATAATTAGGTCTTGGAAGCAAGACCCACTTAGCAACTTGATACATATTTTCCACGAAAATACTCAAGACATAAAACATGTCACAAACTGGGGGATGTTCATCAGGATATTGGTCTGACGATTTACAGCATGCGCCGTGCAACACGCCCATTATGAGAAAGTGTCAGGAAAGGCGGACGGTTGATAGCAGTAAAGCAGTAGTGGGTGTAAAACTGACCGGTCTTCCCTTCATGACAAGACATGGTTTTCACCACTCTTGCACGATCCCCACTTCTCCACTACTTAACTACCTCCACTTCCTACGAGATCAATGTGATCAACTATGACTTGTATAAATAGGTTTTCAATCTATTTTCAACCGACAACAAGTGTTATCAACACAAGTATCCATAAAACACCAAGAACTTATAGCTTATATTTCGTAAGCAAGTTCCACATTATGATACGAGTCATAAACAGCCACACCTTCAGAGTTAACCATTATGATCTCAACTCCTTCTTCGCTTCCCTCCCTAAGATCAACCGTTCTCCTTCATTTTGTGACCGAAGCAAGACTGGAACGGCCATTTCTTGGTTTAGGCCAGAATTGTACAGATTGATCTCTCGAATCTAAAGTACTCCCGTGCAGTGCATTTGTTTAGGCTTTAGATTCGTTTCTCGGTGGCACACCCAAATTTACCATTTCCAGCAGAATCAGTTTTTATCCCAAAACAACATCTCAACAAATCCAAGAAGAAAATTCAAAAATAAATTAATATACAAGATTAGTAGCAGCTGTGCTAATTTTTTCCTCTTAAATTTCTTGGTATTCTGATTAACTAAATGTTACTCCCTTTGTTTCAAAAAGATTGTCCTCTATTCCATTTTCTTCAGTTTCAAATTGTATCCAGCTTCCGCTTATAGTTATATTTTCCCAATAAACTCTCTATTATACTCTTAAACTTCTACATTTATAAATTCATTTTTAACGAGACCCAATTTAAAACATTAAAGAAATTTATATAATTAACGAAACAAATATATTCTCCATTCCTTTTAAAAGAAAATATATTTGACTCCACAATTTAAATTTCTTAAATAGTCATGATTTATAAGGGCTGATACCAAGTATACTAGGGGTTGATCCTGACGATCCTGACCATTGGATCGATGGACTGGTATCAGCCCATAGTAAAGCTGGTATCAGCCCTTATAAATCATGTAAATAGTTTATACTCCATAAGTATGTAATCTTTTCATCTCTATAATCTTTTAGGTAGTTTTGATTATTAGCATTTTTATTAAAATAAGATAGGTATGTAACTAAGGATGGAAAGTAATTTTATTTTTATTTTTGTAAGTAGAAATGTATTCAAAAGACTAACTTTGGGTGTTAGAAACCCTTACATCCAAGTGAGTAGAGCCATCTAATGATAGGATAGAGTAGTCCTTAGCATTAGATTTATCTACTTCTAAAGCATTTGTTATACAAGTAGGAGGTATAGTCCTCCAAATGTTAGAAGCTTTCAGAAATTTTGCTTCTTTAGCTAGAATGTCGGCTACATTGTTTGCCGATCTTGGAACAAAAACAAAACCCAAAAAGTTCGGACAAGATAGAAATTTATGCTTCACTTCATCCATTAGTGCCTGGTTCTGCCAACTGATTTCCGAAAGAATACCATTTAATTAGTCAAAAATATTTTTGCAGTCTCCCTCAACGTAAAAGTTTGCGATCTATTCTTCAATTGTTCACTGCGCCGCCTGAATCAAACCTAAAGCCTCTTCTTCTTCTGGTGTCGTTGCTGAGATTGGTCCTGCTTTTCCTTGTTCAAATTGACCTGCATCATTTCGAAGAATTAAAGAGAAACCTGCAGACACCTTTTCAGAAATCCACGCCGCATCCAAATTGATTTTCCTCTGATATTTTCTTGGTAGTTGTCATTGTTCTTCTTGCTTATGAACTATATTCCTTATACCTATGTATTTTTCTTTATGCCAAAAGACTAAGTGTCTCTGAATTTCTAGACTGAGTTGTTCATGAGATTGAAATTTGTTATCATAAACTCTGTTATATCTTTCTTTCCGTATGAACCATATCTTGGTTAGAATGATCTCTAATGGTATAATTAGGCTTGCCTGATCTAAAGATTCTTTACATATGTCAAGAAAGGTAGTTGAGGTACTGAAGTGGAAAGTTACTGGATAAGGACTAGATGCCCATATTGATTTTGCGTAATAGCAATGAAAAAGCAAATGTTCTAAGGATTCATGTTCTGTATAACCAAAAGTAAAGTAGGGAGAAACATCATATAAGAATCTAGCAAGTTTGAGATTCGTTGACACAACATTTTGTACACATTTCCAACCAAAAAATTTAATTTGTTGTGATACTTCTAGTGACCATAAACCTTTCCAGAAGGCATCATACATACCTAGGTTGTAATTGTTAATTGTTCTTTCATTTAACTTGGCATACATAGATTTAACAGTAAACTTACCTGAAGAAGTTAGGAGCCATCTCAGAGTATCAGCTTTAGCTGTTCTATTGTTTCCTCTTGCCAAATGTATAGAACAAATTTGCTCAACTATGTTATTTGTAAATAAAGATCGAATTAAGGAAAAGTTCCACTTCTTAGTGTTAGGATCTATGAGGTCCTTCACAAGTGTTAAATTAGTGTTTGCAGTGGTTTTAAATTGACTTAGGTTCCCCCTCAAATTGGGAATCCAGTTATCCTCCCAAATATTTATACTACAGCCATCTCCAACTTCCCAAATACTATTCTGTTCCACTAATCGAATTCCCTTACATAGACATTTCCAAATGCATGAACTAGATGAATTTTTCCTAATTCTAAAAGCAGACTGTTTTCTGAAATATTTTGGTTTCAATTGAGACACCCATAAAGCTTTGGGTTCAGTAAGGAGTCGCCAAGATAATTTTGCTATTAGAGCTAAGTTGAATCTATGGGATTTCTAAAACCTAGACCTCCCTTAAAAATGGGTTTATAAAGGCAAGCATAAGAGACAGGGTAGTAACCTTTGTGGTTGGTTTCCTTCCCCCACCAAAAATCCCTTTGTAAGGCATCAATCTTATTTGTAATTTTCTTGGGTAGAATGAAACAGCTCATCTGATAACTAGCCATACTAGCCAAAGTAGATTTATTCAAAATCCTTTTACTTTCCTGTGCTAAAAGCTTACCTTTCCAACCTTGAACTTTACTTTCCATTTTTTCTACTATACCTTCAAACGGTTTTATTTTAGCTCTATCTATGAAGAGAGGGGCTCCTAGATAGGTATCCTTAGCATAAATTTTTTTTAATTTTCAACATCCTAGATAACATTCGTTGATGTTTAGGTTGCACTTTTTTACTAAAGAAAACACCTGATTTATCAAAATTTATCATTTGTCCTGAGCCTTTACTAAAAGTATCAACTATCTAAAGGATATAATGGCGTTCTTAAAGATTGGCTCCAAGGAATAGAAGATAATCATCTGCAAAAAAAAGATAGGATATTGGTTATTCTTAGGTGTCAATTGTACTCCATGAATATTAGCCTCAGATTCATTAGAAAGGAGAAGTCTAGAGAAGATTTCCATGAAAATTATGAATAGGTAAGGAGATGGTGGGTCTCCTTGTCTAAGCCCTCTATTAGGTTTAAAAAAAGGTACCAGGATTCCCATTAAGCAAAACAGCTATTGAAGTGGAAGAGATACATTGATAAATAAGATTGCAGAAATATTGGTCGAAACCAAAGGATTTCAGGGCTGAGATTAAAAAATCCCAATTGACTCTATCAAAAGCTTTAGACATGTCAATTTTAATTCCATTCCTGCATGTTTCATTTTTTTTTCTTTTTAAAGGTATGAATAATTTCTTGTGCTATAACTATGTTATCAGAAATTTGTCTATTGGATAAAAAAGCAGCTTGAAAGGGGGTATTAAAGTGTCTAAATGAGATTTAATTCTATCGTCTAGAATCTTAGCTATGCTCTTATAAGTTGTATTACATAGCCCAATAAGTCGAAACTGGCTTGGTTCTTTAGGGTTTTTTTTGTTTTGGGTATAAGGAATAGAAAGGTTTTATTTAGATCTGGTTGTAATTCTCCAGTCCTAAAAATTTGTTGGATTGAGGAAATAACCTGATCCCCTACAGTATCCCAGTTATGTTTAAAGAAACTAGCAGGAAATCCATTCGGTCCTGGTGATTTATTTTGTTTCAGGTGTTTTAAGACTTGGAATATTTCGTCAGCTGAAGGGATTTCATCCAAAGCTATGTTATCGGAAGGAGAAATAGATGGAAGAATATGTTGGAATAGAGAAGGATCATGAAACTGAGATTCTGGAGTTGCGGAGAATAAATTAAGGAAATAAGAGGAAAGAGTATCTTGCATTTCTGTTTAGTTAAAAGCTATTTCTCCTAGGTTGTTCTTAAGACATTCTATTGTATTTGTAAGGAAGCGCAAGCTCGTCAACGCCATTAGACTAGTCAAGAGACGTATTAGCCGATGATAACTCGATTAATTTAAAACGAATGTTAGTTAATAAAAATTAATCTAACAACGATTTAGTTACGAAACTAGTACCGATGAATAGATTTCGAAAAATTATTCAGAATGGACTACTCAAAACGTGTCATTCGGGCATCGGGCGAAGAAGATATCTGTTATTTTAAGTGAAGGGTAAAATGGTAATTTCAAATTAAATTGTTATCAAGGCATCCGAATTTTCTTCTCAGGGCACTCTATGTGGATAACTCATAAGCAAATAAATGAGATCGAAGAGTTTCTATTTCTCTTTCATTTTCTTGTTTTCTCTTTTCTTCTCTTTTTTCTTCTTTCTTCCCTCTCATATTCTTCTTCTCTGCAAGTGATTTAGAGATCATATGAGATCTTTGTGATCGGCAGGAGGTGGAGAAGTTCATGTAGTAGTTGATAGTGATGGTGTTGTGGTTTGCTGTTGATTCAGAATCGAAGGAGAAAGTAAATCAGTGAGTTAGGGTTTCTGTGAATTCGTTGGAGTTCGATTTGAGTAAGGATTAAGAAGAGTTAGACAGAATTACAATATGAGGTTGATTAATTGAAAAGTTTAATTGATGTTTTGAGTTTGAACCTGAGAAGAAGAAGATTTAGTTGTTGTTATAAATCGAGGTTAGGGTTTACGTTTCTGAGATGAAGAAATCAAGAACAGTTGGTGATGATGTTTAGATGATGAAGGGCATATGAAGACGTGAATCGTGATGAATACCAATTAAGGGATTGTTAAGATTCTGTTTGAGATGATTACCCAAAGAGGATTAAAATTAGGGATTTGGATTATTGAGGTTTGAAATGAAGATGGAAAGAACTATTGGGCGTTAGTGGATTTAGTTGATGGGTTGTTGAGTATGAGATAAATTTCTGAATCCAGTTAAAGAAGAAGAAGAACCTAAATTCAATTGCTTGAGTGAAATCTTCTTGAGGTAATTGTTTTCTCTAACAACTTAGTAAATCTATGAATTTCAGTTAATAATTTTATGGATTATGGATATTGTTAAGTATGAATTGAAGCTAAAGATTATAGTTGAAGTATGTTGAAGATTGGTTCTGTGTTTAGTCTCAACTGAAATTGATGAAAGATAGGAGTATGAATGTTACATATTATAGTGATGATTGTTTTAGAATGGCTAATTGAAATGCAGAGTTATTTGGGCTGAAGTTATGTATATCTGAGTTTAGAAATTGAGTTTAAGGAAGGTGGTGCTGCTATTGTTGTTATGGTTTGTATGAATTAGTGATTTTAAGAGACGGGTATGAGTAGTTATGGTTATTGGATTGAGTATGATCTCAATTGAAGTGGCAGTATGACTGAATTGCAGGTCCAGTGGACTGAATTGTATATGATTGAGCTGGTGGTGGTAATTGGAGATGGTGGTGTTGTCTGTGAAGATGAATGGGGGTTATGAAATAGAATCAATGAGCTGTTGGATGAGTCGCAGTTGAGTTGTTCAAGTTTTATGATTAATGATTATGGAGTGGAGATGTAATTTGATAGTAGCAATAGTATGAAGCTATTGGAGTTGGGTATGGTGCTATTATTAGAATCTCTGAGTTTGTATCTCAGATGGTGGAGTTGTGTGTTGGTTGGCTAGCTGTTAGAACTTGCTGTTAGTGGTTGTTGTAAAGCTTGGAACTGCATTTGCAGGTAAATCTAAGTTTGTAGTTGAAGTTAAATCATGAAGTTTTATTGAATTGTATATTTTTGTTGTAATGAGGATTGTAGTTTTAAATTGTTTGAAATTGAAATATAGTTAAGAGTTTTAGTTGTGTGAGAACCTTTAGTTTATCTGACTGAATTTATTCAGTCTGACTCGGTCTGACTCAGTTATCTGACTGAGTTGAGTGAACCTTGTTAAACCTGAGTTGACTCACCGATTCACTTTGACTCAGTGGACCATTTGACCAGGACTTTGACTTGACTATGGAAGTTGACTGTTAGTTGACCCTTGACCGTCACTTCGACCGTTAGTTGACTCAGATGGATTGGGCCTTAGATTAAGGGGCCAGTTTAATAGACTTGGGCTTAGGGCTAGTTTTCTTAATTAGATATTTTGGACCTCTTGTGGTCTGAATTATCCTTTGGCTTATTCTACAAAGTTGTAGATATTCATTAGACTTACTTAATGGACTATAGAGAAAATCCAATTCAATTAGTAAATCTTAGATATGTTGAAGATAGAGAATAAGATACCATAACGGGCTTATAACCATTAGATAGAATTGTATGATTCTTGTGTAAGACTTATGGATAAACTTTTAGAGTTCTTGTATGATTAACAATTAGTCTATTAACAACGATCGATTCAAAGGATGAACCAGTGGATCGTGAATCTCGAGGTAGGCGTGGATTGTCATCAAAAGAGGTGGGAATACTTTTAACTCTTTTGAAACCGTTGTTTGTTTCTTTTACAAAATTTTATGTTTAACAAACGCATGCATTGTCAGTTTGTGCATTTCATGCATTGTTTAGTTTGTATTATGATTGTTCTGTTGATTCTTTGAATCTTTCCATGAATTGGAAAGGACTTGTAATGTTTGTCATTATGAATTGTTATGGGAAATAAGAATTTACATGTGTGGTATATAGGATACGCCCCTTCATTTATATCTACATGAATTCAGCTTTTATGCTTATTAGGTGTGGTACAACCCGGCATCAATATAGCTATGTAGGTGTGGAAAAACCCAGCATCACTAATATATATTGTTTGGAGAAGGAGTTTTTCCATATACATTGTTTGTGCATTTCCAGTGACTTAGTCACTTTGATATTTGGGAAAACATGTATTGTTTTCCAAATCTTGCTCATGATTTCTTTAAAGTTAAATGTTATTCCTGCTGGGCACCCTTTCTTGGGATGATGTGCTCACCCTTTCCCACTTTCAGTTTCAATGACAGATCAGAGTTGCGCAGCGAAAGCTTCGAGTAGTTGACTCCGTTAATTAGTTAACTTCTGCTATGTTTATTATGTTGCGTATTTTGTTTTATAAACCAAATGACTATTGTATATGTATCATTTGAGAGAAGTTCTTGTATAGATATATTTCTGAGCGGGTTAGTTTTGAGTTAAGTTTTATAGCCGTTTTTTTAATTTAATGTGTAAGTAATGACTTAGATTCTCAGTGCCTCTTTAATTAGTTAATCTTCTGGATTAGTCAGCTGCTAGCTTAGGGGGCGGTACAATGTTGGTATCAGAGCTCACTGTTAGATCTTATATGGGTGATAATAGGACTAGCCAGTGTCAGTTAGTGAACTACATTTGTTTAGAACTGGGTTGGGTTGTGAGATAAATCTTAATCATTAAAAGCTATCATTAATTAAAAGATTTATTTGATTGATTGATTGCTTTGTTTGTTTGGTTGTTTGTATCTGTAATGAAGTAAAAATTGCAGGTTGAAACCAATTATATTATAGTTTAGAAATTTCAATAGAAGTTTAGAGATTAATTAGTGTTAAATGAATCATATTTAGACAATCCAACACTGGGGAATAGTGAGGTTTGAAATTCTGGTGTGTTTGTGTTGTCTTTGTTCGTAAGAAACCATCGTCGGGTCTTGTTAACCTGGACAGGCCAACTACAAGCATGGATTACTATTCATATTAGGAGGACTTGTTTCTATTAGTGGACTGATAGAACCCAAATTTTACTTTGAAACTTTATTATAGAGTATTTTATCTCGTATTAGAACCAGTAACTTATTGAAATGGAAGTTAGTATTTTGAACTTAGAACCACAAATTTTAGTTGTAGAAAGCCATATAGGTACCAACTCTAAACCCACCGACAATATATCCGAAAATGATTTATATCTTGAGGGTTTAACCGTGGGAGTTATACGAGTGAGTGGGATGGGACCCACTCTAAACCCACCGAAACCAATGATGCATTGCCAATCATGTATTCATTTGGGTTAATAGCGCAGGAAAGAATTTCAGAGCAAAAAGAAAATGAAAAACCGTAGACGACGAATATGGAAGACGATGGGTGGTTTGTACCCACGTAAAAATAGAGGAAGGTTTTATTTAACATATGTGTGTTGTATTTAGTCACTACCTATCTAATTAGACTATTAATACTAACTAAACGAGGATTGTTTAGACATTTTTGAAAATATTTTAGATAATGGCTCTGCATAACCGTTTTTTCTTTTTTTCTCCTTCTTCCCAATCTTTCTTCCAAATTAGAAAACACTTTGAATAAAAGTTTAATCTCCTTCTCAATTAAGTTTTTGCCCAGATTTTAATCATATATCTCTAAAAATCTGGGCAGAATTTAGGGTTTATAAATATACTAATTATTATTATCTAAATAAAGTATAATCCCTAGTTTGGTGATTATTCAATTTCATATAAGCCTTTTAAGGCATTTCTATCGATTGATTCAATCGTTTCAAATACATTCAAGCGCAATTAACACTGGAGTGACATAGATCTGCATACTTATGAAGATCCATGGCTGCTGGATGTGATTGCAATTTCGATGCACCGCCCAAATTACTCCTTTTTGAAGCATCTTATCTTCATGAAGAAGAGAAAATTGTTTTTATTGAAGAACGAAAATTCAAATGGTGGAATCAACAGTTTCACACCATCCCTCAATCATCGTCATCGACCTCATCAATGGAATGCATGTATTTAGTACTTTTGTTGTATTCTATAATACATAATATTTGTATTTCTTCATGTATTTCCATTACAATGTATTTGATTGATGTAAATCTTCTAGAAAATATATGAAATTAGGGAGCAGTTTTGCTCTTGTTTTCCTTCAAAAAAAAAAAATAGATAAAGGGTATTTAAAAGAGTCCAAATTTATGCACACTCCTTTAAAGAGTTTGCACGTAACAAACCAATCACATTTTTCCTTCTTAACCAATGGTTATCCCATTTAATTAAATTATTTTAAAATTGAGTGGGTTTCTTCCAATTCCTCCTTCTTTTTTTTTGAATGTTTGGGTATAAGTTTATCTTGGATTATTGTTGATCTCTAATTTTAGAAGTCTTGGTACAATATTGTTCGAGTGCGACAAGTTAAATACCGGATTTAATTGATCGGAAGCATAGTTTGGAAGATAACAAGAAGGCGTCATGAGATCAGCTTGATGCCTAGATCAATGATTTTGAATCATTAGTCGTTTCTAACTGATTTTTCTTAGACGTTCTTAGAGAAATTCACGATTATGATGTAGAAAATGTAAGAAAAGTAACTAAAATATATAATACCAGTGATATGAGATTTCTTACTTATTGCCTGATTGAATAGCTAATTCATCGTGTACGATTTGGATTTCTTTAATATCAATCAGCTTTGTCAATAATGCATTAAAAATAGATTTTTATTATAGGGAAAGCTGATTTGTTTAGGGGGGAAATCTATAATTATTTGACTTCGGTGAATCTCTTCTGACTTTGGGTTATTAAAGGGGAGGAGTAAAAAATTGCCTTTCCCCCTAACAAAATAATAAAGTTTGCCAATATGTCCTCAAATTAATCTAATCCTATATTTGTGTGTAACGCTAACCCTAAATCGTTTCCCTGACCAAATACAATTGTTCTTTTCTCCATGGAGTTTTAACAACTAACATGAACAATGAATATGCTGATTGGAACGATTAAACATATATCACATAAGAGGAAAATTTGTGTGTTGTTGTCAAATACAGACTATATAAACGAAAAAAATAATACTGGCGTGCAACTTTTTTGACGTCATATAAAAAAGCGTAGGATCAGTTACAATTTGATAGGTATCTGTTGATGGTGGTTTTTAGTATAGGGTGAAAACTATAAAAGTCTATCTACCTGAACGGCATCAGATGTAGTAGACATTGATATGTCTATATTCCGCAGGGAATTTGGAGAATATATCAAAATCCGATGAGTGCATATGTCTCTCTTCATATTATATTGAAACTCAAGCTCCTAGATGAATTGTCCACTAGTATAGAGCCTAATGAGTATATAAGCTCCTAGCTGCATTACTCACTAATGCCGGAGCCTGCTGGATATTTTTCCTATGCTATGTTCCCTATCTGAACCCTTAATATTGATATGGCATGACAATTTGTGTTCACTCTTTGCAGAGTAGCACGAATTTCCAAGTATCAAGGTTAAGGTCCTTGCATAAAAGTACTCAATCGGAAAGCATACTGCTCTCTGGCAATAAACTTAAAGAACTCTGTGTCAGCACATGGAATTCAATCAATTTCGTGATAATTCACAAGATTCAGATATGACCCTGACTAATTTACAAAAATTAGGGTTTTGCGCCCTGCGCAGTATATTAGACCCCGCCGGTCGAAATTAAGCTTAGGCGAACTAGGAAATTAATCCGCCATGGATTAGTAGGTGCAAAATCCTACCCAAAATCAGAAAACAAGGAATAAAAGGAGCCACAGAATATGAGTAGCAACAAAGGGAGGTGTGGCCATGCCATAGGCCAGCCGGCGCCACTTGCAAGTGGCCACACCCAATGTTTCCGACCAGCCCCTATTTCCCTTCGACCAATCAGATCGCTTTAAACCCACCACACACACATGAGTTGTGGTTGTGCCCATACTTGTCGGCCTTATTTCCCATCGACCAATCAGGTCGCTTTAAATCCGTTACGCGCACTAGAAGTGTGGCCACGCCCATTCTTGGCCAGACCCTCTTTTTACCGACCAATAAGGTCGCTCTAAACCTGCCACAGTATTAAAAGGGACAAAATTGCGCTAGATGGTCACAACGCCAAATTGGCTTTCCAAAACGGCGCCAACATGCCAATGGCATGCCAAAGGTACATGTCAAACGTGCCATCCCGCTCCGCATGCTAATGGCATGCCAAACATGTCATGCCGCGTCAATGTACTAAAAATGCATCCCAAACATGCCAAACGTGCCACTTTGCCGCAGAATCATGCCGAACGTGCCATAAATAGCGCGCCTACGTGCTAACCCACCTTCTGTTCGTGGCCAACGGACTTCAATTAGAGTATCCTAATCAGAAACACGACCTTGCTTTAGTGGCGTTAGTCGAAACCCTAATTTCCAGTCGTGGCCTAAATTACGCCACTTCGGGCCCCACAACATGCCACGAGCAATGCGAGACCTAGGAAACCCTAGGAATGGCGCCATACCATGGACACTCATAGCAACCCTTGCTCTTATGGTTGTTCTCGCATTATGGCCTTGCTATAGTTCCTTTGGCGTGGCTATGGCACCGTTTGCACAAAAAACGTGTCGCAGCCACATGCCACACGCACTAATTAGGGTTTCGGAATCCCAAACCCTAATTTAGGTAAAGTTGTTGCGACAACCAAGCCAATTAATGCTACCAAGAGCATTGAGATTGATGTGGCAACTGGAATTAATGTTTCCAACCTATATTTGGGTATAACACCAATGTGCCAAAATCTAGTGGCCATGGCTACGCCAGACGCTACTTGCACCACCGTGCCGCTGGCATGCGCTAACTATTCCAACCATGCCATTATGCCACTGGCATGCGCTAAATATGCCACGCCATTGGCATGTGCCAATGGTGCCAATGCGTTATTATCAGGCACCAACAGAATGTGGCCATAATCAATGGTCACCCTCTCTCATGAGTCACAATATCATCCGTCCAAATTCGCCACAGAATTGACATGCCCATGGCAAGTCTTAGGCAACCAGCCAAGAAAATCCTAATAGCGTCACATGCTATTCTCCTGTGGCAAGTCTCCTGACTTTGACTTGCCACATATAACACTCTGCTACATGTTTTCCACGAAAACACTCGAGACATCAAACATGTCACAAACTGGGGGATGCTCATCAGGGTATTGGTCTGGAGGTTTACAGCGTGAGACGTGCAACATGTCCATTATAATAAAGTGTCATAAAGCAGGGCAGTTAGTGGCGGAAAGAAGTAGTGGGTGTAAACTAACCCGTTTTCTTCATAGTGGGAACGTGGTTTCTGGCATTTACACATTACCCCACTTCTTCATCACTCAATCATTCCCACTTTCTACGAGATCAGAGTGCGCTCAATATGACTTGTATAAATAGGTTTTACCTATTTCGACCAAACGGCAACAGTTTGGTTAACAACAACACAATATCCAGAAAACACCAAAGAACTGATAGCTTATATTCCGCAAGCCAGTTCCCAAATTCTGATACAAGTCATAAAATAGCCACACCTTCAGAATTAACCATTCTAATCTCAACACCTTCTTCGCTTCCCTCCCTAAGACCAACCCTTCTCCTTCACTTTGTGACTGAAGCAAGACTGGAACGACCATTTCTTGGTTTAGGCCAGGATTGTACAGATTAATCTCTCAAAGCTAAAGTACTCCCATGCAGTGCATTTGTTTTAGGTTTAGATTCGTTTCTCATCCACACACCCAAATTTACCAAAACCAGCAAAAAAAGTTTTTACCTATAAACAATTGGCGACCACAGTGGGAGATTAGTCTCTCGGTTGCAAAAAATCATTTTCTCTATTCCATTTTCAATTTCCTAAATTTCTCAAGATGGATGATCTTAGGAATGGTTCAGAAACCCTCAATCCCAATTTTACTTCTCCTAGCACCGAAAATACTTCACATGTTATCCCTGAATCCGTTCTTTCATTCAAAACCCTTGTCGAGGCTATGGAGTCTCGATATTTAACAACTATTCACGATTTGACGAAAATCCTGAATGATATTGTCGGGAATCAAGATACTATTGTTAAGACGCATGACAAAGTATTTACGCTTTTGAAAGCGCTCACGAATCAACTATTAAAGGAACCAACACGTTTTCATTCTGGAGGAAACGCTATCAACAATTTATTTTGGATCAATGCTGATGGTAGTATTCTTTCTTCCAAGATTCATATTCCTACTTCTAGTGAGGAGGATGAAGCCTATGGTCACGCTGAATGGAAAGGTATCCACCAACCTAACTTGTCTTCTCATGAAGATCAAGAGATGTTTCCTCAAGATCAGAAAGAAGACTCGGGGGATTTATCACGTTCTCATCAGAGTCCTCTCAATGAAAAGGTGATTTTATTATGTGCGTCCTTCTTGGAAAATATCAATTCCTATATCCGTTGCTGCTTTACTCAGTCGATCTGAACCGTTCCAGAATGAAGAAGCTCGTAAAGACATTCAGGAGCAGCAGGTGTCCTTCCAATAAAATATCCAACCTCCAGTCAATTGCTAATGAATGAAGAAAGAGAAAAACTCCAGCAGTGGAACAACAACCCAAACGTGTGGCACCAGCGCATCAGACGGCTTCACCCCGGAAGGTCGCGGCTAAGATTCCTGCGCAACAACAAGAAACTGGAGATGCTGCTCCAAACTTCCCGTTCCCGATCGAGGAAGTAATTGAACTCCTGGAAGTATGGATTCAAGACGTTGCCATAAAACTAACTCCTGTTAGGCGTCTACCAACTGAGGAACAAATGGAAGATCCCAAGTATTGCCATTACCACAGGTTCGTAAATCATCCAACCAATGAATGCAACAAATTAAAATGCATTTTCAAGGAGAGGGTAGATGCAGAAGAACTTCAATTAGGCACCCAAGGAGTTCAAAGAGACCCTCTGATGAGTGCTAAAAAGTGCATATTTCTATATCTTTTTCTTGGCAATTAACTCATCTTTTGTGCTCTAATTCTCCATTTTATCCCATATTATGTATTTTTATTTCTTTCAAGAATAAATACTTTTCTTAATTAATTTTGTATTTTTAGGTTCTAAATAAAGTTTGGATGGAATTACGGAGCGAAAAGAGCAGAAAAGTGGTGGAAGCCGAGAGGAATTACGCAAGGAAGCCGCGAGGAATGTTGTGCACAAGACCAAAAGGCTAGAAATGGGCTTAACAAGGAAGAATTGTTCTTAAAGAAGATATGGGCTTGGCATACCCAAGGTCCAAAACCCTTACCCAAACCCATTTCCTATATCCATACCCGTTTCCCTTTCTAGCCGTCAGATTGGATCATCTCAGCATCCTACGGTCGCAGCATTTTCAGTACATCAAAGTCTGAAGCTCCTGTCTAACACTACAGCACCTAACCCCATCTTGAGCCGTCAGTTTCGTTGTATCAGGCATCCGACGGTCGATACCAGCCTATTCACTTATAGCCGTTAGATCTATCTATCATTTCCGCATCCCACGGCTCATCTTCGCTGGACATCGAATTGGCTACACCCGCTTCACACTGTAACAACCTACACCTATACCCATTGCCAAACACTCCCCTCCTTCTTTCCATCGAACCCATCTTCTTCCTCCCACTCCCTCTGCAACTACTCCACTTCCACCACCAACTCCGTCTGCACCTTCCATACCGCCACCACCTTCATCATATCACTCTAACAACCAACACCCATCACTCTATCTACCTATTACATCAACCTCTCGACCTTTTTCTCTCTGAAACCCTAGTTTTAGAGGTTGATGAAATAGGTTAGGTTAAAGATGAAATTGGAAGCAACATGAGATGTAGGAGACGCACAAGAGGGATGGGTCGAAATCAAAATCAAATTTCAGAGAGTTGGTCTGATTTAATTTCGATTTAGGTGAAACCCTAATTTTTGGGGATTTTGATATTTTTATGTTGCAACTATAAATAGGGATGTGTGGGTGTTGTAGAAGGTATGCCTGGATTAGCCAGAGCATCAATAGGAATAGTTTAGGTTTTATTTTATAATTTACATTTCCATGAACTGTTAGTTTTAGGGTTTGTCAATCTTTCAGTTTCACAATTTTCAATTCAAATGCACTGTTAAATATTTGTTGTTCAGAACTCCAACATGTTTTGAATGTGATTGTGTGATTGTTACAATTTTCATTAAGCTCATGTTCATGTTATGTTCTTATGTTAGCATCAGTAGGATAGTTTTATACATTGTTGTCTGACAAACAACATGTTTAAGAACTTCATCATGTTTTAATTCTACTACTAAGGCAGAGATGAAACTCTAGATAAATATAACCCTATTGTATGAGCACTTCTTCTCCATGACAGTTTGATGACAATCATGTTTTAATTTCCGAAAAGGCTATATGAACTGAATGTAGTATAATCTTAGATTGCTTGTACCTTAGAAAGACAAGTAATGCTAGGGATTGACATATGATAGCTGAGATTAAGGCATCGCTGTGATAGGAGAAGACTAGTATATCATCTTAGAGAATTATATGCAGCTAGGGGTGCAATTGAAGCCTTAGTTCTCACCTTATCCCTTAGCTTCCATCACTGCCCTTGGCTCACAGCCTTGGTTTGTTTGTCTTTGTTTCACTGTTTCTTTGTTCTCTATCACTGTTACCTCATTGCTTTACTTACTGCCTTGTTAATTTAGATAACTAGCTTAAAAACTTCAACTATACACCCTAGTCCCTGTGGAAATGACCCGTTCTTGCACAAGCTACAATCGACACCGTGCACTTGCGGTTAACAAGTAGGCTTCCTCTTGCTCTTATTTTCTGTCCCCTTTCAAAGCCTACCACCCTCTTCCCATCAGGAGTTGCACGATTTCTGGGGACTCCGTCCACAAAACTGTACAGTCTTTGATGGAGCATTTATGTGAGATTCTGTATTTCTCCAAGGCGCAACGTCAAGACATATTTGCAGCACTCAATCGTGTTGTGTCAGGAAAGCGGTTGTTGTCATTCGGGGAAGCCGCTCAAAAATACCAACCTCTTCTAGAAGGTGTCTCCGGTAAATGAAACTGGGGACTGCTAACCACTGCCCACCTGAGGGACGTCGAGTTCGACATCATGCTGATTGAAGCGGCCTATGAGTTCAACATTTCTACCGTCAAGACTCTGAGAGCCGCATGAATTTCAAAGCAGGAAGCAGTGCATTTCCCAACTGTGATAAAAAACCTAGAAGAATAATAAAAAAATTCTTACAGGTACATTAATCTCGAAATCAAGGTGGGAGATGCTCAAACGCACGTCAAATTTCATATTGTTAAAGAATGCCCAAATTATGATATGGTTCTGGGGCACTCATGGATGCATAGAAACAAAGCAAAACTAGGAGTATGTCCTTTACCAGTTTTACCTAAAAGGATTTGCAACAAGCCATCCAACCCTGAAGATTATTTGTTGCCGCACTAACAACTTGCCAATGTGACCGAATTGCCTGGAGAGAGCCCGGCGACATATGTTCGCAGATCCCTAACACAAGTAAGTTTCATTGAACAACCCTTTTTCCAACCAGTCACTCCTCCATTCTTCAAAGCCTGGGGACTCGAGCCAGTTATTAACCCAGCTGTCACTAGGAGGTATGAATGGGATGATGGTCCTTTCAAATATTTTATCAAATGTTT
The DNA here is from genome assembly GCF_003573695.1 of Papaver somniferum. Classification (NCBI taxonomy): domain Eukaryota; kingdom Viridiplantae; phylum Streptophyta; class Magnoliopsida; order Ranunculales; family Papaveraceae; genus Papaver; species Papaver somniferum. Next base: position 11,373,476 of record NW_020622492.1, on the reverse strand, counting down.
AGAAGCTGTCTTTGTCAATGATGATGAGTTTAAGAACCAAGTTATTGAGCAACGCCCAAACCCATTCCAAGTTGGAGATATAGTTGTAAGGATTGCTGCTCAACCCCCACCCGGTTCCGCAGAAGGAAAAGATGATTTGTACCTAGTGGCAGAAGTTATCTTAGGAGGTTACTGCAAGCTCATCAATGCTGACAAACTAGAAGTCATGGTAATGCACTCACTATGGCTCAAGCCTTTCAATACCTAATATGCCGTACTCTTCTTTTCCTCCAGCGTTCTGATTAGTGTTTCCTTTAGCAACTTCCTTTTTCATGCAATATTTGTAATTCCTCCGAAATGATTGCACTGCTTGCATTCATAATTAGGGTTTCAATTTGTCAATTAATCAAGTATAATTTCCCTTTTAGAAATCTCTTTACTCCTGAATCATATAAAGGAACAGTATCGAGTAAACCCAAATCCTCACAAAAATCATTACATATTAATTAGAAACCAGAAAAAATCAAGCCATGTAAGAGATGTCTCAAAAATACCGAAGAGGGGTGTTAGAGCATTGCTCGGTCGAACTCGCATGCGTTGCTATGTCAAGCATGTTTGTCAATGTTAGTGATCAAAACTATAAGTCTTGATTTCTAGTCTACTATAGCTAAGGTCTTGGACTAGGATAGAAAGTGTAGTTGAGCTCAAGAACTCCATGGAAATCATCATACAAGACGAAGGACTACTCAAGGAACTGGTGGATCTTCATCGACTAAAAGGTATATGGAGACTTGAACTTATCTATCACTCAAAAGTCTATTTATCTCCTATCATGAGACAAAAGTCGTTTTGCTATATAGACTTAGATTATACACATTTGGTATTTCGAGCCGAGTTTATCTCGCTTATCTATTTCTCGAAGTATGTGTTGGTAAGCTTTCGCTTTAGCCAAGTTCATCTTTACCTAGTGACGAAATTCATGTTATGTTTCAATCACTTTGGAAATTTCTATGACGAAAAATGGTTTGTGAATAACAACTATATAACGTCCTCTGAGAATGTTTCAATGATTAAAATGAGAGTTAGATTATATAACCATTGGAGGATATAATCATTGTTGTGGAAACACATATATGTATAAGTCCTTGTTCCTTGAACCAAAGTTTGCGAACTTTGTTGATCAAGTGAACAAGAGTAGTGCGTGAGATAAGTCCGCGAACTCAGTCCGCGAACCCAGTCCGTGAACTGCCGAAGTTCTCAAACCCGAGAATTTCTGCTGGAGTTTGTGAACTCCATCCAGGATCTTAACTCCGCGAACCCAGTCCGCCAACTTGAGTAGGTTATATCTAAAAAACTATGATTATGAACTTATTCATATTAACTAAGGAATGCATTTGCAAACCGTGGCTATATAGTTCATGAACCGATTCAAGTGAATCAAATCGTTATTTCTTCAATTGTGTCTTGTGTAGTACATGAGATTTCCTTGCAATTGAACAACTCTCTAACTAGTTCATTTGAGTCATTTGAACTAGTTATGGTGATGAAGAATATGGTTGATATGAAAGTGATTATATGGCTAACCATTTTGTTAACTATTGTTGAACCAACTAATGTACAAGTTTGGGTACGGTTACACAAGCCTAGAAACGTGCATTTCATTTGTGTATAACAAGCTATGTTTTCGGTCTAACGGTTGATAAATATTAGCTTGAATCTAATCAGGTTTTCATCTAACGGTGAAAACCTGATTTGAAAGACTATATAAGGCAGAACTCTAGCAACTGGGAAACTTAATCCCCAACATTCTATGTGATAATAGTTGTGCTAAGCTAGAGTCGATTCTCCTTTAACCTTTGGTTTCTTCTTCTAAACCAGGTTAACGACTTAAAGACTTCATTGGGATTGTGAAGCCAGACCGATACTACTTTATCATAGTTGTGCGATCTTATCTTTTTGTTTCTATTATAAAAATTGGCTTGAGATTTCTATCTCCGATAGGCAAGATAAAAACTAATCGCAAACATCTTCGTCTCATCGTTTGTGGTTCTACAATATCTTTTTTCGCTGCGTCGATTAAGACTATTGTGAGGTGATTGATAATACTAGGCTGTTCTTCGGGAATATAAGTCCGGATTATCAATTGGTTCCTGTTCACCTTGATTTATCAAATGACGGAACAAAACTCGTAAGTATATTCGTGGGAGACGGATTTATCTATTACCATAGACTTTTCTGTGTGATACAGATTTGTTTATTAAAGTCTCGAATTTGGGTCGTAGAAATTCTTAGTTGTAGGTGAAATCAGCTAACGGAATCAAGTACGTAGTACTCTGCTGGGATCAGAGACGTAGAAGCATATAGTCCAGACCGAAGTTTGTTTGTGTAGATGGGGAAAAACGATTTACTGGTTTTTACGGGATTGAGTAGATGACCGTGCGGAGGAGACTCCTTGAACCGAGCAAATGCTCAACTTCACACAGATGCACTGCAAGAAGGGAGTGCTTTAAGTTCGAGAGATCAATATGTAGGACTCCGGACTAAACCAAGACAATGGTCGTTCTAGAGTCAATTCGGTCACAAGAGAGGATGGGTTGATCTGTATGAGGGAAGCTGAGAAATGTGTGAGATCAATGGTGATCAAAGATTGTAGGTGTGTTGTGTTTTCTGCGTAAAGAAAATAAGATAAGTTCTGATTGATTGAACGCTGGGTTCTTAATCTCTTTTTTGTCTGCTTTGAGGAGAGATTGTCCTGTTCTTTCAATCATAATTCAGAGACTTGTTTATATTGCCAGAATCGTAAACACCTTGATCACATGAAGTGTGACAGTTGCTAGAGTCAAAAAGTGGGAAAGTGGGGAAATCGTGTCAATACCAGTTGCTCATCGTGCGGAGACTTGGTTAATTTTCCACCCACTACTTTGCTAAATCCTCCAACTGATTGCACGACTTTCTCACATTCTCATCGTGTGTATGAACACACGTGCCATAGACCGCCAGACCAAAATCCTAATTAATATCCCCACATATGACATGATTGACATCTCGTGATTGTGGACTCAGTTGCTGACTTTATGGGACGATGAGTCCTTGTATTGCTGAGTTGAACGTGATTTGTAAATGTTCTGAGACTCATGAATCGAACATGCCTGCTGAGACAAAAGTATATTGTCGAATAAACGTTGATAACTTAAGGTGAGCAAATGTTGCCGAATTGTTGAATATTGATAGTTGAATCAATATTTCTTAGTCTGAGCAAATATTGCTCGTATGAGCAAGTGTTGCTCGTCTGATGAATTGTTGGTGTCAAGACCAGATAAAATAAAATATTAATTTAAGATACTGGCAGCTAGGCAGAGCATAATTATTAAAGTGTCGATCACGGGATCAACGTAAAATTATTAATGTTTGAATCTGCTCAAATTATGTTTTTGCAGAGCTCTGGATTCGAAACCCTAATTTTGATCAATTGATGATTTATTGAAAATCAACCGCAGTGAAGGAGGGACCAGATACATGGGATGACGAGTCGACCATGTAACGCCCAGATGTTCAGATGAGCAAAATACCAAAGTCTCCTGAAGACTAGTCGGTGAAAAGATGATTAAATGCTGGTTAAATTATTTATTAAAATAGTGCTGGAGAGATGAGGGATCGACCAAGGGGGCATGAGACCGTCCCTTGGTGGTCATGGGACCAGCTAATGGTCGTTTGAGCAAACTCCAAGTTGTTTGAGAAGAGTTTGGACCCAATATGAGCAATTGAGCAAATTAGGTCAAAATTGTTAAAACACATGGGAACGGCTCTTTGCAAGCCTCAGGGGCCAGCCTTGGTCGGTCAAGGAGACATGCCGTGTCACCATAATGTCCGTGTCTCAGTCCTGAGAGTTTCGATATTTTCCGGTGTGCGTTTGAGCAACATTTTGAGAAAATATGAAGAAATCAAAGATTTTTACTGAAACCAGGAAAACTTCATGAGATGAAGGAATAAATAATAAAATAGTGAAGGAATCATGAAGTGTGGGACCGGATATGTCCAAGGCAGACCTTCCGTCCAAAGAGCCCGGTCCCAAGGCACTTTTCCTAATTTTATAATATTTTTCATGATTTTAGGGAAATATCATAAAATTAAGGAGTTTGTTGAAACCAAGGAATTTGTTGATACCAAGGAGTTTCCATGAGATGAGGGAAACATAAAAAATAATAATAATAAAATAAGGGGCGTGGGGGACCGGCTAGGGCACGGTCCCACGAGTTTCCCTAATTTTATATTATTTTCATGACTTGAGGGAAATTTCATGAATTCAAGGAGTTTGCTGAAACTAGAGAGTTTCCTTGAAGTGAAGGAGTTTCCATGCGATGAGGGAAACAAATAATATTAAAATAATGAGACAAGAGCGTATGGGACCGGCCACGGCTAGGGCATGGCCGGCCGGCCAGCGAGCCCGGTCCCGTGCGTTTTTCCCTAATTTTACATAACTTTCATGAGTTTAGGGAAATATCATGAAATCAGGGAATTTTCATGAGATAAAATAATAAGGAACCATGAGGTGTGGGACCGGCCACGGCTATGGCATGGCCGGCCGGCTAGCAAGCTTGGTCCCACGACACCTTTCCTTATTTTTATTATTTCTTTGACATGAGGAAACACCATGAGATTAGGGAGTTTCCTTGAGACGAATGAGATTTGCTCAAATGAAAAGACTTTCATGAGATCAGGGAAAATAATAAAACATGATAAAATATGAAATTAGGCGTGGGACTGGCCACGGCGTGACTGGCCGGCCGGTGAGCCCAGTCCCCTAGCGCCTTTGCCGATATTTTATTATTATTATTATTTTTCATCCCATTTTTCATAGGTTCATCGTTCCTTTGTGTTTTGGAATGCTCGTTTGTGCATTCAGATGCTCGTTTGTGCATTATTGCTGAGTACACTTTCACCGTTTTAGTCGGGGCTTACTCGATAACCGCTCAGATGCCCGCACGTTGAGTATTTGTCACTAACCCGTGGAATTCTGCTGGGAAGAACCTCAAATTGAAGTGACAAAATATTACGAAGAAATTAGAATATTGTTGAATATTCGGTTAACGATTAGAGATAATTAATTGATGGCTCTATACTAGCATGCATGCAGTCTAGGAGCATTAATTATATGAGAATTGAGAGATATGAGCTTGTTGAAACGTCATATCTCTTTTATATAGTCAGGGAAAACCTTGTCGCATCCTGAAGACGTTATTGCTCTATACTAGCAGGCAAGCTATCTAGGAGCCGTCCAATCTTTCGATTCTATATAGAAGTAATTACTGAAATTGCTCAGTATTCATGAGATATGTCGTTTCCTCAGCTGAGAGGCTACACATCTGCATATACTCTGAGAGACAGTATTTTCAGTCAAATATTTCATGGCATGAGCTTTCATGCTTCAATGAGAGACATGAGCCTCAATATTTATCTGCTTGCTGGATTAGGAGCATGTACAATTATGGTTTTACGATTTTGGCCTTTGTCGAAAATCCACCATCTACAGTTTGGAGTAGGCTAGTGTCTGTAGCGGCTTAATACAATGTGTGTTCAATCTGGACTAGGTCTCGGGTTTTTTCTGCATTTGCAGTTTCCTCGTTAACAAAATTCTGGTGTCTGTGTTATTTCTTTTCCGCATTATATTTTGTTATATAATTGAAATATCATAGGTTGTGCGTTGTTCAATCAATTAGAATATCCGACCTTTTAGTTGTTGATTTAAATTGATTGACACTTGGATATTGGTCTTTGGTACCATCCAAGTTATCTCTCTAGTATTTGATAAAGACTCGCAGATTTCTATTTGCTTGAGTATATATCAAATCGAGAGATTGAGATATAAACTCTTTGATATACTTTTTATCTAGATTGAGTGTGACTGTCTAGTTGATTCTCTAGAAAGTATATTGGAGTTTGTCCATACAGATTTCTTACCGAAATATTGGGTGTGGTTGTTAGACCCCCGCTTTTTCAATTGGTATCAGAGCAGGCAAACACTCTAAACCTAATAAGTTTGTGTTTGTTCGTTCCTTAAAAATTATTCCATGGGAAGTTTCTTTGGAAAACTTTTTCTTGGCATCTGTAACGCGCACCAGAAGTCCTTAAAGATTGCTCAAGGATTATTATGGTTAAAATCTCCGGGTTCACATGACAATCTCATTTCATCTAAAAAGGAAAATTTAGATGATGAGAACCAATCTAAAGGAAAAAATAAAAATAAAGAAAGATTGAGAAAACGTTCGTTATACTCAAGGATATGGAACCTCACTAGATTAACTCTTGCTCTCTTTGAGGAATACTGTCGTAGTGGATCAATTGACAAAGATCTATTTAGAGCATTCGAAGGCGTTTTTAAATTCTTAGAAAAACTTAATTTTGTTAATCCTAAGAATCAATCCGAAAAAGGTCCTGTACATCTTAAACCATGGAATAATATTGTACAACCCAGGAGTCGGAAGAATCTTCCTTCTAGCCAGATCAAAAAAAGGATAGAAAGCTCCAACTGCCCTGATTATTATCATTACGTTGATTACATTACGGTAACTGTTCACACATATCAACCTGAAATGCTGCATGAGAATTCCTCTGCACATTATGCCTCTTGGTAACAAGCCTCGCACTACCCCCTGTATATATCTTGGAATGGGGCAAGAAATGGTTTGAGTTATGTACAATTTTGTTATTCCCTTTTAGAGTATCAAATAAAGCTTTCTATTGCATCCATCGTCTCTCATAAATTGTGTTGTCACGGGATGCATAACCTTTGATGTGCAAACATCTAAGAAAACCCCACTTTCCTTTTGTGGGTCGCGGTTCACAAACGGGTCCGAGCCCATTAATGATCTCTTAAAGAAGAAGTTCTCGTACGTGAACCTCTAGGGTTTTGTGTGCTTCCTCCATTGAAGTTTCTTTGAAGAAATTAAAAGAAAGGGTGTTCAAGATTCACTCCAAGTAAGTAAATTCCTCTTGTTCCTTTCAATTTCTTATATCTAATGATGAAGTCTAAGGGCTCAAAAAGATGTTCCAAAAGCTCAAATACCTCTAGCATGGATTTCCCCTGTGACCAAAATTCTCTTAGGATTAAGTTTGTGGATGATTCTTGTGCTAGAATTTTTAAAAACATCTCATCTACAGGTTTTATCCTAGAAAAGAAATTGTATCTATCTAGTGGGCATGAAGAGGATTTAGTTTGCTTCAAAAAAATCAATCTTGGAAACATCTTTGATAGTCTTGGTCAAGGATTTGATTATCTCACGAGAATTTTCTGTGCCAACATTCATGATGTTGATCTTAATAAGATGGAATTCAAATCCATGATAAATAGAGAAATATTTCTTGTTGATAGAGAATTAATTTCAAAGATTACCAACATTCTGTTGGGAAACGTGCGTCATCCTAGACCAAGTGATGAATGACCATTACAAGATGATATCTCTCTTGGGTTTTGCGGTAAGAAGATGACTTGGAATCAAGGAAAGTTTCCTACTAATGATCTTAGTATTGCTTTAATGGCTTTTGGAAAACTTGGTATCTCCAATTTGTGTCCCTCCACAATTGAGAATTCTTGGTGGAGTCATGAGTTTGCGGAATTGGTCTATTTCCTTGAATCGGGTGTTGAAAATATCGATATTTGTAGTTTTATCATTTTTCAAATGACTTCGATGACTTCACCCATCAAGATGTTAGGTTACCCTTGCTTGATTGGTCAAATTTTCCGTGATCGTGGTTTGATTCAATCGGCAACTCTCTTGAGGTTCCGAAACCGGTTCGTCCCTGTACCTTCAGACGCATATGGGAGAATGTGTGCAAAAGAAAAAGAGATGCTTCCCTTAACAATAGTGACCCTACCTCCTTGAGTCTTCTTCAAAAAATTCACAAGGGTGTGTGTAAGGTCAATTCAAGGGTGAAGTATGTCCAAGAACAAGTGTCATCAGTTGCAACGAAGTTTCCCGAGCTCAAGGAAGAATTGAACACAATCCAAGCATCTTGGAGTATCTCCGATGAAGAAGAGAATGAGTAAATGGTGTTTTTGTTTGCCTAGTAAATATTCTATTTTTCTTGTTTTAATTAGAAGAATAACTAGAGTTTGGAATAGCCATTATTGTGATTACACATACCTATGTCCAACGTGTTCATCTTTATGTTTTTAAGTTTATTTGTTTAAATTCTAAAATTGTTTGGAAGATGATTTTTGCAGTATTAATCTTTATGGTTTTATACATTGCAATATTGTTATTGGATATGTGTGTTTACGTCCGTGAACTTGATTGTCCCATACTTTGTCAAAAGTAAAGTCGTTCATGAGTTGATATGTATGTATTGATGAAAGAATGAATCGACTTTTGACAAATACAAAAGTTAAGCCTATTATGTCAATTCTTTATGGAAGATAGGTTAAAATATTTTGTGTTCAAGGATTATGTCTATTGAATGTCATTGTGCAAATGGTGATGGAAAATAGAATGAGTCCTTGCTTATTCCACGGTATAAGGTCGATCTCCAATCCACAATTTTTGTGTACATACTGTGTTATTCCATAAGGTGTCTTATGTTGAGCTCTATCGACGGAGTCATTTTTTTGACATAGTTGGTGTTCCATGAGATACTTTGTGTCGAGCATGACCAATTAAATTGATTACTTTTGTGAGTTTAGTTATGTATTTCGATTAGATTAATTATGGGTTTTCCTGTGATTAATCTAATTGAGTGTTTCTAAGTCTCCATAAGTTTACTTATGTTGAGCATGTTTGATTAAATTAATCATGGGCTCTCTTATGGTTAATTTAATTGAATATGTTGGATTCAAATTCATACTCATATGTGATTTTTTATTTCCAAAGAAATCCTTATTTTCTTTTTGAAATTAAGGTCGCTCTTGTTGTTATTTCGGGAATGACATTTTATGGGGGAGAGTTCTTAATTGAACTTGTGCTTAATTTCCAAATCTTTGTGGGGAGTGCGGCTGTGGAATATTATAGGGGTTATCTTGTATCTTTATAGACTCCTTGATGAATGCATTTAGCTTCGGCTTTATGATTGCATCTAAATAAGATGATATATGCTTTCTTTTGGTCATGAAATGTCTCTTTCGGAAATTTCATTAGGATCTCGTTCTTGTACCTTTGCCAATTTTATTGACAAAAAGGGGGAGAATTAATATGTAGTTCACACTACAAATACATATGGTTTTCGGATCATTATGTAAGGGGGAGTGGTTTCCACGAGAGATGGAGTATTGACTAAGGGGGAGTGACATATCACTATAGTATTATTGTTAAAGTTGTGATACAATTGAACTTTGACGCTGTGTAATGATACTATGACACTGTATAACAATGATTGAGAACTCTTGTTTTCTCGTTGTTATAGCTACAGATTTTCAACAACGATGATGCTAAACTTACAACCTTTGGGATCATTGGAGTACTTGGAAGTGACGAAGATTTCGAGTAATGTTGAAGATTAGGCATGTGGAATAAGAGCTACAAAAGTTTATTTATATATTTTTTGTATTTCATATGTATTGATAGTTTTGTCACTAAAATTGACAACGGGGAGATTGTTAGAGCATTTCTCGGTCGAACTCGCATGCATTTCCATCTCAAGCATGTTTGTCAATGTTAGTGATCAAAACTATAAGTCTTTATTTTTATTCTACTATAGCTAAGGTCTTGGACTAGGATAGAAAGTGTAGTTGAGCTCAAGAACTCAATGGAAATCTTCATACAAGACGAAGGACTACTCAAGGAACTGGTGGATCTTCATAGACTAAAAGGTATGTGGAGACTTAAACTTATCTATCACTCAAAAGTCTATTTATCTCCTATCTTGAGACAAAAGTCGTTTTGCTATATAGACTTAGATTATACACATTTGGTATTTCGAGCCGAGTTTATCTCGCCTATCTATTTCTCGAAGTATGTGTTGGTAAGCTTTCGCTTTAGCCAAGTTCATCTTTACCTAGTGACGAAATTCATGTTATGTTTCAATCACTATGGAAATTGCTATGACGAAAAATGGTTTGTGAATAACAACTATATAACGTCCTCTGAGATTGTTTCAATGATTGAAATGAGAGTTTAGATTATATAACCATTGGAGGAGATAAGAATTTTTGTGGAAACACATATATGTATAAGTTCTTATTCCTTTAACCAAAGTTTGCGAACTTTGTTGATCAAGTGAACCGAAGTAGTGCGCGAGCTAAATCCGCGAACTCAGTCCGTGAACCCAGTCCGCGAACTTGAGTAGGTTATGTCTAAAAAACGATGATTGTGAACTTATTAATATTAACTAAGGAATGCATTTGCAAACCGTGGATATATAGTTCATTAACCGTGGATATATATTCTTCAATTGTGTCTTGTGTAGTACATGAGATTTCCTTGCAATTGAACAACTCTCTAACTAGTTCATTTGAGTCATTTGAACTAGTTATGGTGATGAAGAATATGGTTGATATGAAAGTGATCATATGGATAACCATTTGATTAACAATTGTTGAACCAACTAATGTACAAGTTTGGGTACGGTTACACAAGCCTAGAAACGTGCATTTCATTTGTGTATAACAAGCTATGTTTTCGATCTAACGGTTGATAAATATTAGCTTGAATCTAATCGGGTTTTCATCTAACAGTGAATATTGAATGCTTTGTTACCAAGCTAACATTGATTGCAAACCCTGATTTGAAAGACTATATAAGGGAGAACTCTAGCAACTGGGAAACCTAATCCCCAGACATTTTGTGTGATACTAGTTGTGCTAAGCTAGAGTCGATTCTCCTTTAACCTTTGGTTTCTTCTTCTAAACCAGGTTAACGACTTGAAGACTTCATTGGGGTTGTGAAGCCAGACCGATACTACTTTATCGTAGTTGTGTGATCTGATCTTGTTGTTTCTACCGTACGAGTACAATTGTAATAATTGGCTTGAGATTTCTATCTCCGATAGGCAAGATAAAAAGTAATCACAAATATCTTCGTCTCATCGTTTGTGATTCTACAATATCTTTTTTCGCTGCGTCGATTAAGACTATTGTGAGGTGATTGATAATACTAGGCTGTTCTTCGGGAATATAAGTCCGGATTATCAGTTGGTCCTGTTCACCTTGATTTATCAAATGACGGAACAAAACTCGTAGGTATATTCGTGGGAGACGGATTTATCTATTACCATGGACTTTTCTGTGTGATACAGATTTTTTTATTAAAGTCTTCGACTTTGGGTCATAGCAAATTTTAGTTGTGTGTGAGATCAGCTAAGGGAATCAAGTACGTAGTATCCTGCTGGGATCAGATATGTAGGAGCATAACTGTACCTTGGATTAGTGTGAGATTGGTTGGGGTTCAACTACAGTCCAGACCGAAGTTAGTTTGGAGTAAGCTAGTATCTGTAGCAGCTTAATACACTGTGTGTTCAATCTGGACTAGGTCCCGAGGTTTTTCTGCATTTGCGGTTTCCTCGTTAACAAAATTCTGGTGTCTGTGTTATTTCTTTTCCGCATTATATTTTGTTATATAATTGAAAAATCACAGGTTGTGCGTCGTTCAATCAATTAGAATATCCGACCTTTTGGTTGTTGATTTAGATTGATTGACACTTGGACATTGGTATTTGGTACCATCCAAGTTATCTCTCTAGTATTTGATAAAGATTCGCAGATTTCTATTTGCTTGAGTATATATCAAACCGAAAGATTGAGATATAAACTCTTTGATATACTTTTTATCTAGATTGAGTCTGACTGTCTAGTTGATTCTCTAGAAAGTATATTGGAGTTTGTCCATACAGATTGCTAAGTGAAATATTGGGTGTGGTTGTTAGACCCCCGCTTTTTCGAGGGGAATATATAAAGGAAAAGAACATAAGATCATCAAGCAGAGGCACATTCTTTCTGGGGCAGGCATATTTCACATCCGAAGAGCAGCCTGTTTCAACCTTCGCCCGACGAGATTCCTATAAGAAGTTTTGTTGTCTGCAGTTTTCCGGATTTTGGGAATCCTCTTCACGGAACAAAGAAGAAATGAATTTTAAGTCAGCACACATGACACTTCTGGTTTGCAACTACCTCTTCAGAAACGACGCATTGAATTACGCGCCACTAATTGGAGATGAAACCTCCTCACCTAACAAGCATAGATTTTAGATTTTTTTTTTCCGTGGAAATGTGTTCATGCTTCTACGTACCTAGCCGGCACGCCACAAATATTCAGGAAGCATGTAGTCTGCATCGTGGATTATCAAGAAAGGGAAGAACTCGTTTTTCGAAGTCAAGGGTTAATGGATCCCTCACTAGATTTCCCTCCAGAAGTCGCTTCAACGTTCTCTCCAGAAGCCGCTTCAACATTCTCTTCAGAAGTTGCTTCAACGTTCCCTCCTAAAGCCGCTTCAACGTCCTCTCCAGAAGTCGAAGCCGTTTCAACGCCTCAGCAAGCCACACAGACCAACCGCCTCATGTCTGCCACATCGGCCAACAAAGTCAGATTGGGTGTTTCTAGATTTTCAATTTCCTATGGGAAGGGTGGATGGACGTCCAGATGTTTGGATGCAATATAGGTCTGTAAAGTGTGACTCCCAAATTGATCAATAAATGACGGATCCAAGAGATTTCCGCTTTCGTCAATTCGCCAGTCACCTTACCAACAAATGCAATGTAAGTGCATCTTCCAAGAGTAAATAGGCTCGAGCCACAAGAATTTCTCAACATGAAGTCGTACACGCATCAAAGACACCAAAGGAATATTCAGAAATACTGATCGTCGTATCACCTTTGAACAAAACCAAACACGACGTCAGCTACGGGACCTGCCTGATGATCAGCAGTCCAGACTCCAAGCAACTTAAATTTAAGGCCTTTTACAATTGAGCTCCATGGAGTTCGGTAAATTTTGAAATCCACTGGAGAGGCCAGATACTCATTTCTCTGGAGGCATGACCTTATCACACATTCCGGAGAGGATCGATGGAGTTCACTCAGGATTTGATGAAATTTCAAAACCATGAAAGTTATGCGTACAACTAAAGTTCATACTTACGAAAAGAAGAAGAAAGAACAGGATGTACTTACCTTGTCGCTGACGATTGGCACACTCGTGAGGGAGCTGCTGACAGCGACGTAGAGGAGCCGGCTGCTGCAGACGAAAGCACGGAGCCAGACGAGCAACAAAAACAGAAGAGGATCGAACATAAAAAGGATTCTTTCTTGCTCCATGGATGGGAATGGATGGATGGGCCCACAACACTCATACCCGTAGCCGAGCTAGCAACACGCTACTGCGAAGACCTAGCAATACGCTACTACGAAGACCATTGGCCGCGGGGTCCCGTTGCTGAAGGCCGATTGGAATTTTCCTGGTAATATCTACCTGCTTCGTCTTTTCAATTTTAATTTCGTATGTCACCATCTAATGCTTGCCCCGCAACAATGTCACTGTTACGTGCTAGCAGGGGACTTAATGTTGATGGTGGTTTTTAGTATAGGGCGAAAACTGTAAAAGTCTATCTACCTGACCCGGTATCAGATGTGGTGGACATTGATATGTCTATATTCCGCAGGGAATTTGGAAAATATATCAAAATCTGATGAGTGCCTATGTCTCTCTTCATATTATATTGAAACTCAAGCTCCTAGATGAATTGTCCACTAGTATAGAGCCTAATGAGTATATAAGCTCCTAGCTGCATTACTCACTAATGCTAGAGCCCGTCGAGTATTTTTCCTATGCTATGTTCCCTAGCTGAACCCTTAATATTGATATAACATGATAATTTGTGTTCACTCGCTGCAGAGTAGCACGAATTTCCAAGTATCAAGGTTAAGGTCCTTGCATAAAAGTACTCAATCGGAAAGCATACTGCTCTCTGGCAATAAACTTAAAGAACTCTGTTTCAGCACATGGAATTCAATCAATTTCGTGATAATTCACAAGATTCAGATATGACCCTGACTAATTTACAAAAATTAGGGTTTTGCGCACTGCGCAGTATATTAGACCCCGCCGGTCGAAATTAAGCTTAGGCGAACTAGGCAATTAATCCGCCATGGATTAGTAGGTGCAAAATCCTACCCAAAATCAGAAAACAAGGAATAAAATGAGCCGCGGAATAGGAGCATCAACAAAGGGAGGTGTGGCCATGCCATAGGCCAGCCGGCGCCACTTTCAAGTGGCCACACCCCATGTTGCCCGACCGACCCCTGTTTCCCGTCGACCAATCAAGTCGCTTTATACCCGTCACACGCACATGAGTTGTGGCTGGGCCCATATTTTCCGGCCCTATTTCCCATCGACCAATCAGATCGCTTTAAAGCCGCTACGCGCACTGGAAGTGTGGCCGCGCCCATGCTTGGCCGGCCCTTCTTTTTATCAACCAATCAGGTCGTTCTAAGCAATCAGCAAACTAGAACCTGTTGAATAAACCACACAACTACTAATTCAAATAGATAGAGCATGAGCCAATTGGGCGAAAAGTATTTTAGTTTTGCAATAAATTCAAAAGTGGTTCAAAGTTCATGATGAAATTTACATCTCCAGAATTTTCAATTTGGTATTTCAAATAATAAATTTTCATTATGAAACATGTCCTTAGATATCTGTGCAACAACAATTGTAGGGTGATACCAGAAAACCAACTAAACCAAGTAATCATCTATCATGTAATGCTCTTGTTTCAATAAGCAGTAGTAAAATACGACGGCTTTGTAACTGCAATGTTATCATCACTACAATGTATATGAGCCACGAGTAGTCCCTTCTGAGGTGCCGGGCCTGGTGGCCGGCCGAGACCGAGTCAGGTTAGTGTCTTTATTTGGGTATGTTTGAATAACTGCAATTGATGGATAATATTTTTTACATTTCTTTCCCGGCTTGTTTGTTATGCTTCTTTTGTGCATCTTTGTTGAAATATCTTATTATAATTTCCTCGCTTTTTATGGATTTATGCTTTTGGGTTAGCCTATTTCATGTTTTGATCCTTTGTTGAGTCGTTATTTAAGCTTTTCCTTAAGAAATAAGGTTTTTAGTCTTAGTCAATGTCCCCTGGTTTTTCCGCTTAATTTTATGGTGACTGTTCGGATTAGGTTTTGTTGCTTAGGTGGCTGTTTAGTTGGAGATCATTTTTGAAAGGAATAAAAATATAAGTTTAATGTTTAGTTGTCATCATCTGTTAAGAGATAGGTTGAATTAGGGTAGTTTTTGGATGAAATTCCTGTGTCTGTATCATAGCCATCGGGGAAGATGATTGAGTAGAATCGGCCGTGTTTATTCACTTGGACTCGGCCCTTTCGGCTTGGAAGAAAATATCAGCGTTTTCTTGGTTTCGAAGTTCTACCTCGAAAATGTCTAGTGAAGTAAATTAGCCACGTGTTAAGGCTGTCGGTGTTCAATAGCTGTGTAGTCAGTGTGGAAGAAAATGTTCTTTTTTTTCTTGGAGTCGAAGCATTACCTCGAAAATCGCGCCTGTATGTTTTCCAGTTTTGCCTGGGAGGCTTAGTAAACACTTGTTGCTGTCGATGAATCTTAGCCCTTTAGTCAAAACATTAATTTTGAATGGTAGTTAAAATTGAAAAGGTAAATGTATAAAACAGTCCCACTATTAAGACCCGATTTACAAAAGGGTCGTACTGTTACGAACTATTAACAATTTAGTCGCATTTCCGTTTAAAGGAGGGTTAAGTCTGTGGTACCCATAAAATCAGAGTTAAATAGATTGGTAAAGTTATCAACCTGTACCTAACCTAACTATAATAGATCTGATACCGTAAATCATGTTTATGTTACATCTTGAGGATCATTTCGACGCATAAGATTAATCACAACTAAACAGGTTCTGTAACACCTAGGGTTTTCTTCTCCTCTTCATTTTTTGCCGCCTCTCTGTTTCTATTCTTGAAGCTTTGCAAAAATGGAGATTGAGTGAAGAATGAGAGATTTCGAGTGAGTTGTATCATCAACAGTGAGGGATTTGTTCACATAATTCGTGTTAGGGTTTGATTTGATGCTTACTGAAATTGAGAAAAAGATGGAGATACTGATTGAAGTAAGATCGAGAAGATGATGGTAGATAAATCGATATTTGTGGTAAGATAATTGATGGGTTGTATGAATTAAGGGTCTGAGTTAAGTTCTGGTTTTGTTGATTGATACTGCAGTGAGTAAGGAATGGATGAATAATCTGATTGTGGATGAACTATAGTGGTGTTTTTGTTAAGATTTCAGAGCAAATCAGGTAACTGTTTGTTGAATATTGGGTATGTTTTGATTAACTGATTTTTCTCATAAACCCTAATTAGGAAAAATTGGGTATTTTGTATTTTATCTGATGTTGTCTGCCGATTGGAGTTGACGGTCTTTATGGGTATTTGAGGAGAGTTTAGACATGAATTTGAAATTGGGAAAACACAAAAGAAGTAGGACAATGATGATGATGTTGGGTCGAGAAGATCCAGAAGTTGATAAAGAAATTGAGTCCAAAGAGGAAATCAGAGAAGATGAGGTTGAATTCAGAGGTTGATGATAATGGGTTTTGTTGGATATGTTTTGAATCTCAGAAATAACAAGAAGTTGTTGCCGTGCAGTTGGCTTGTGGTTATGTTGCAGCTGAGTTGGTGATGAAGTAATAGTGGTTGAAGCTAGGGTTTGACAGTGAGCTCATGGAACATATGTTGGTGGTGGCTAGAAGAGTGGGTTTGAGTTGAATCTGTGTTGGTGAGCGTTTATTGCTTGTTTGCAGTGGATGGAGTTTGAGGTTGAGTTGCAATGGGAAGTGGTGAGCTATATAGAAGAAGGTGGAGCTTGGAAGTGATTCAAACTTGTTGTAGTATGTGGAAGACAGGGAAGAGATGGCAGAGAGAATGAGGTGGTGATTGTGTTGGTGGTAGTGAGATTTAGAAGCCAAAGCTAATGCTTCCAATGGTGGAGACTCAGGTGCAGGTGCAGTGCTGAGAAATGAGGAAGTTGGTTTGAGTAAGAGATGTTGGTTCAACTGGTTGCAATGGGTTTCATGATGGCTGCGAGCTAATGGAGTCTACTAGTTGGATGCAGTGCGAGATTGTTGGTCAGACAGAGAAGATGGTGATGAGTAGGCAAGAACTGATGGTGCTGATGAGTTTGTGCTGCAGAGAATGGAAGATTGTGGTTGCAGCTGTTGTAGTGCAGTATTGTGGAGCTGACGGAACGGTTATATGTTCTGGTTCCTGGGATGGAGGAGATTTTGATAGGTGCTTAAAACACCTTAATATTTATCTATTGTTTATGCTTTCTTTGCTTAGTTTTCTTGTAAATTATGTATCTTATGTTTGCTTTTGAGTTTTAGGTACTTTGGAGTCATTTGGAACAAAAGAAGAATAAATGTCACTTAAAAGGCAGAAAGGTGCAAATGTTGTTGGAGGCAGACCTATTTCTCATTATCTTGCTTCTATTTCTTCATCTCTGGCTGAAAAGCATGTCGGATTTAGTGATGCAAATTCATATGTCTGAAAAGCATGACAGCTTTAGTGATGTTTAAAAATTGAAGAGTAAAAGTGGATATGAGAAGTAAGAGACGGCTGTTGTTGGTGGAAGAATTCAAGAGAAGAAAAGAGCAATCAAATTTTGGCGCCGCCGGGGAGACATACGACTGGTTATTAAGTTTTTAGTTTCTTATCATCATTTCTGCTTTTATCTTTGCTTCTTATTTTTTGTTTCGTTTTTCTGACTTAGTTTGTGAGAATTGTTTTTTAGGTACTAATCCCTGGCTCCCAAGAATTGGAATTATCAAAGGTGCAGGGATAACTACTCGTGAAGGAACAATACTCCAAGCAAGAGTTGACGAGGCGGAAGAACTAGAGTTGGAATTAGAGGAAAAAGTTGTAGAACAAGAGGTTCCGGTTGAACAAGAACCACCTTTTGAAGAAGAAGAAGAAGAAGAAGAAGAAGCAATAGGTGATGCAAATAGTACACTCAAGGACTTGGCTTCTCACAAGATGGATACACAACAATGGTGTATTCAAACAAACTCTACTTTCGAGATCAAGCCGGGGTTGCTTAGAGAATTACCAAAGTTCCATGGCATGGTGAATGAAGACACAAACAAGCATCTTATGGACTTCCACACCATTGTCATGGCCATGCTTCCAGCGGACACTGATGCTGATGGTGCAATGTTGGAAGTTTTTCGATTCCCTTTGGCGGATAATGCTAAGGATTGGTTGTCTTATTTTCCACCCGGAAGTGTCACAACATGGAATGGGTTTAAGAAACTCTTTTTAGAGAGATATTTTCTTGCATCAAAGGCTACTCAAATTCGCAAGGAGATTTGTGGGATGAAGCAAAATGTGGGAGAATCTTTATATGAATGTTGGGAACGATACAAGAGATTGGTGGCAAGCTTCCCTCACCACCAATTTAGTGACGCTATGATTAACCAATACTTCTATAAAGGACTCCAAACAAGTAATAGGAATCTTCTTGACGCTGCGGGTGGTGGTGCACTAGTGAACAAGACGGTGGCACAAGCTAGAGAGTTGATTGAAAACATGACATCAAACTCCCAACAATTCTTGAGTCGTGGTTCAGATGTGCTTCTTAGGAGAGTAAATGAAGTGAGCGAGGTCGAGGAACTTCGTCAACAAATGGGTAACATGACAACAGTGATGCAACAAGTTGCATCCGCGGTGATACCAAGTTCTCCTCAAGGGTATGAAGACGCCAATGAACAAGCTAACGTGATTTTTCCAAATCAACAAAGACGGTATGATCCCTACTCCAACACTTACAATCCGGGATGGAGAGATCACCCCAATTTTAGCTATTCTAACAAGCAAGGAGCAGTTCAACAACCTACTTTTAACCGTCCAAGCGGAATTTAACCACAACAAAAACAATTTCAGCAACAACAATTTCCACAACAACAACCTCAAAACATGGGGTCCAATATGGAAGAGTTGTTGAAATATTTTATGAAAAGAACGGAGAGTACGGTTAAGGAGTTGCAAACTCAAGTTGGTTCTATGGCTATTGAGTTGAACCAATTGAAGGCACAAAATGGTGGGAAACTCTCTTCTCAACCTATGAACCCAAAAAGGGTGTCAATGCAATTGCGTTGAGAAGTGGTACACAACTTGTGCAACCCGAAGTTACTAATTCAGGCAAGGTGGAAACACCAAAGGAACCTGTTTTGGAGGAGAAGAATGAGGATTCTCCCCAAACTTCTGAAGTACCTGTTTCTAACTCTAAAACTTCAGTTTCTACTTATGTTCCTCCTTTACCTTTTCCTCGTAGATTTGCAAATTCCAAGAAGGCGGAACTAGAAAAGGAGATGTTAGACGTTTTTAAAAAGATCCATGTGAACATACCACTCGTTGATGCTATTAAGCAAGTTCCAAAGTATGAAAAGGTGTTGAAAGACTTGTGTACCAATAAGCAAAGGCCCAAAGTTAATGAAGTGCTAAGTGTGGGGGAGAATGCTTTGGCAATCTTACAACACAAACTTCCACTAAAATGCAAGGATCCCGGTATCTTTGACATTCCCATCAAAATTGGTAACACTACATTTAATAAAGCAATGTTAGACTTAGGTGCATCCGTAAATGTCATGCCTACATCCATGTACAACTCACTTGATTGAGGTCCTCTTAAAAAGGATGAAATTGTGTTGCAATTATCCGATCGTTCTAATGTCTACCCAATGGGTATTGTTGAGGACGTTCTTGTGCAGGTTAATCAACTTGCATTTCCAACTGACTTTTGCGTGTTAGAGATGAATGAAGGTTCACCGGATTCGTCTTTTTCATTGCTACTTGGGCGTCCCTTCATGAAAACGGCGAAAACCATTATTGATGTGGACAATGGAACGCTAACTATGGTGTTCGATGGGGAAATAATACGTTTCAACATTTTCGAGACGATGAGATATCCTAGTGATGTCCATTCTTGTTTCTCCATTGATGTTATGGATACATTGGCACAACAAGTGATTGAATTGAATATTGAAGATGCTTTGCAAACCGTTTTAACTACATCCATGGATAATGGTGTAGAGGTGGTAATGAAGTCAAGGAACCCCATGGTGATCTTAATACACTATAAGGATGCACGGAAACTCATAATATTTCTTTTATTTCTTTACCATGCAGTGATAAAAAGCTTGTACCTTCTATTGTTAAATCTCCAAAGTTAGAATTGAAAACTCTTCCCGATCACCTAAAGTACTTGTACTTGGGTGACAAGGAAGATTTACCTGTGATTGTTTCTAACAAGCTTAGTGAATTACAGGAGCAAAAACTTCTAAGGGTGCTAAGAAAGTACAAGACGGCCATTGGATGGACAATTGCTGATATCAAGGGTATAAGCCCTGCCGTTTGTATGCACAAGATCCGTTTGGAGGACGATGCAAAGCCTACAAGGAAAGCGCAACGTCGATTGAACTCCCCAATGATGGAAGTTGTGAAAAAGGAGATACTCAAGCTTTTGGAAGTGGGTGTTATCTACCCCATATCCGATAGCAAGTGGGTGAGCCCGATACAAGTAGTACCAAAGAAATCAGGTGTGACGGTGGTGGAGAATGATAAGAACGAACTTGTCCCAACTCGTGTGCAAACCGGTTGGAGGGTTTGTATTGATTATATAAAACTGAATTCCACCACTAGAAAAGATCATTTTCCATTGCCTTTTATTGATCAAATGCTTGAACGTTTAGTTGGACACTCTTACTATTGCTTCCTTGATGGCTATTCAGGTTACAATAATATTGTGATAACACCGGAGGACCAAGAGAAAACCACTTTCACATGTCCTTTCGGTACTTTTGCTTATAAAAGGATGCCTTTTGGCTTGTGCAATGCTCCAGCTACCTTTCAAAGGTGCATGGTAAGTATTTTTTTCAGAATATGTTGAAAACATAATCGAAGTGTTCATGGACGACTTTAGTATCTTTGGTGATTCATTTGACCTTTGTTTGAACAACTTGTCACTAATCCTTGAACGATGTGTTGAAACAAACCTTGTGCTAAATTGGGAGAAGTGCCATTTTATGGTAACTCATGGCATAGTTTTAGGCCATATAATATCTTCAAAAGGCTTGGAAGTTGATAAATCTAAGATAGACCTTATTCGTGCTCTAACCCCTCCCACTACGGTGAGGGAGATACGCTCTTTTCTTGGTCTTGCAGGTTTTTATCGAAGATTCATCAAGGATTTTTCCAAGATAACATCACCACTTTGCAACTTATTGCAAAAAGATGTGGTTTTTAACTTTGATGAAAAGTGTGTGGTGGCATTCAATCGTCTGAAAGAACTTTTGATATCAGACCCTCATTAAACCACCGGATTGGAGCAAGCATTTTGAGCTCATGTGTGATGCAAGTGATTACTCGGTTGGTGCAGTGCTTGGGCAGCGTGTGGGGAAGATACCTCATGCCATTTATTATGCTTCTAGGACGCTCAATGAGGCCCAGCAAAATTACACCACCACTGAAAAAGAGTTGTTAGCTATTGTATTTGCATTAGAAAAATTTCGCTCTTATCTAATTGGTACAAAAGTTGTTGTCTTTTCTGATCATGCAACACTTAGGTACTTGCTAATAAAGAAAGAAGCGAAACCAAGGCTCATACGCTGGATTCTACTATTGCAAGAGTTTGACATAGATATCAAAGAAAAGAAAGGAATTGAGAACACCGTTGCGGATCACTTGAGCCGTCTTGCTGTGGACAAGGAATCTATCCCATTGCGTGAAAGTTTCCCGGATGAGCAACTATTCTCAATTTCCTTCGGAGAACCATGGTATGCTGACATTGTAATTACTTGGTGTCTAAAAAAATCCCAAAGAACTTGTCTCGTGCTGAGAGGGACAAACTTAAGAGGTTAGGAAACCAATACATATGGGATGATCCATACTTATGGAAGCATGGTAATGACCAAGTAATACGAAGGTGCGTTCCCGAATCTGAATTTAATTATATCTTGTCTTTTTGTCACTCCTATGCTTGCGGAGGAAATTTTGGGAGTAAGAGAACCGCTCACAAGGTACTTGAAAGTGGTTTCTTTTGGCCTACCTTGTTTAAGGATGCACATACATTTTGTACAACTTGTGATATGTGCCAAAGAACATGCAATCTTGGTGCTCGAAATCAAATGCCACAAACTTTTATTCAATTTATTGAAGTTTTTGATGTATGGGTTATTGATTTTATGGGTCCTTTTGTCAATTCTCATGGAAACTTTTATATCTTACTTGCTGTTGATTATGTCTCGAAATGGGTAGAAGCTAAAGCCACCCCAACTAATGATTCTAAAGTGGTTTCAGATTTTGTGCAACTTAATATTTTTGCAAGGTTTGGAATTCCAAGAGCCATAATTAGCGATGGGGTTTGACACTTCAAAAACAGGTTCTTACAAAGCTTGTTGAAGAAGTACAATGTGTCGCACAAGATTGCCACACCTTATCATCCCCAAACAAATGGACAAGCCGAGGTTTCAAACCGAGAGGTAAAATCCATTCTTGAGAAGACGGTGAATCCAACAAGGAAAGATTGGATCATGCGATTAAATGATGCTTTGTGGGCTTATAAAACTGCATACAAGACACCTATTGGGATGTCTCCATTTAGGCTTGTTTATGGTAAACCTTGTCACTTACCCGTTGAGATTGAGCATAAGGAGTTTTAGGCTATTAAACAATCCAATATGGAGATGGATGGTGCTGGAAAGCAAAGGAAGTTACAACTCCAAGAGATAGAAGAGCTTCGCAACGATGCATTTGAAAGCTCACGCATTTACAAGGAGAAAACGAAGGCATTTAATGATACTATGATTTCTAGAAAACAATTTTGTGTTGTGCAGAAAGTGCTTTTGTTTAATTCTCGCTTGCAATTATTTCCGGGTAAATTAAGGTCACGTTGGATTGGACCTTTTATTGTTACTAATGTGTTTTTTCATGGTGCAGTAGAAATTTGTAGCATTGCTACAGGGAAAGAGTTTAAAGTGAATGGGCACTGGTTGAAGCCATATTATGAGAACTTCTCTTTGGAAGTCGTGGAAGGAGTCAATTTTGTGGAAGATCTCCCTCTGGAGGAGTGATTGGAGCTGAAAGTCGGGCTAACGACTTTAAACCAAACGCTTAGTAGGAGGCAACCCATCGGTTTTGTATCTTTATCTCTATCTTTTTATTTTTAAGCATTTTATCTTTGTTTTTGCATATCATTTGCGTAATTTCCCACCTTGAACTTTACTTTGAATGACTAAATTTTACATTGAGGACAATGTAAAGTTTAAGTGTGGGGGAGCATTTATATGTTTGTATAGTTTGTTTGATGCCTTTAGTAAAAAAAATGAAAATAGAAAAATGAAAAATGAAAAAAAAAATGTTTTACTCACTCCGAAATATAGAAATATGTTCCTTTAGGATGACACTATCAATCTAAATGGATAGAACCATCTTGGCTGCAAGAGTTGAGGAACCCATTAACTAAAAGGACAGAATTATTCAAGTGTTAGAAATAATATGATAGTTGTTACCATATCTCGTAATGTCACCATATCACCTTATATTTTTATTTTTCCATATTTTCTATTGTTTCTCTAAGTGAATTGGTGGGGCACGAACATCGAATTGTTATTACTGCTAGGATGAAATAGAGTGATTGAGTTACTAGAAAAAAAATACCTGACCAATTAGACCAATCGGAATAAAAATATGACACTTGGATATCAATATGTGTGTGTTCTCCCTGTCTCCGTCGCCTATGCAAGCGTGGAATGCAGGATCCATGGGAACTATCATGTAATCTACTGACAAGAAGCATGCGCTTGGATCCAAAAGATCTAATCATGTCGTCAAGAAAAAAAAATTATTATTATTGTTCAATGAAATCGACTCCTAGTTCCCTTGTATATGCCAGTTGAATTGATCTAGAATTAAGATTGTTGACCGCTGGTTCCCTTGTATATGCCATCTGTGTTGATATTAGAATTCAGACCAGTATCTCAATCCATTAGGTCATGGGTTCATCTTGGCGGTGACCTTCAGACAGATATGGGAAACACCGTTCACTTAGTCAACATTCACAAACATCTATCTCTATATCCATCTTCTTAATCTATTCATGTGTGATTGTGGTTAGTCATATTCCGAGTATTGTGGTTTGTTCAACTTTCTGAGTAGAGTATAATTTACATATTTATTAATTTGGATTTGCAGCAGGGTACCTCCTCCAATAGCCATTTTGGATTCGTTCATAAATTTGTCACAGGTAGATGGAGTTGAAAATATAGATTTTGTAGGCAGACCTCTTGTAAACCTTCACGAGACTATAACTCGTCCACTAGTGACACCTAGGGGTTCAAAGGCATGTTATTCATGCTAAGAGTAACCGTAGCCTCGACGACACGGAGTTGTATGTATGTTTTAGAATTATTTTGCTTGATTTGCTCGAGGACTAGCAAAATCTAAGTGTGGGGAAATTTGATAGGTGCCTAAAACACCTTAATATTTATATATTGTTTATGCTTTCTTTGCTTAGTTTTCTTGTAAATTATGTATCTTATGTTTGCTTTGAGTTTTAGGTACTTTGGAGTCATTTGGAACAAAAGAAGAAGAAATGTCACTTAAAAGGCAGAAAGGTGCAAATGCTGTTGGAGGTGGACCTATTTTTCATTATCTTTCTTCTATTTCTTCATCTCTGGCTAAAAAGCATATCGGATTTAGTGATGCACATTCATATGTCTGAAAAACATGACAGCTTTAGTGATGTTTAAAAATTGAAGAGTAGAAGTGGATATGAGAAGTAAGCGACGGCTGTTGTTGGTGGAAGAATTCAAGAAAAAAGAGCGCTCATTTGGAGCAAGGAGGGCAGAATCACCATTACACAGACAAGCATTATTGGAAGCATAATGGAGGAAAATGAGTCGTCATCCTGTGACGGCTCGTATCAGTTCTTTGGGTGCCTAGAGTCATCTGGGTACCCCTTACCTACCTCATAAGGGTGGCTATATCTGTTAGCCTTATTCCTACACAACCCAAAAAGTCAGAGAGGAAATGATTATCTATCATCAGCTTTTATTCCTCTCTGACTGCGCCTAAAACTCACAGAAAGAAAGAAATTGATGCAGGGAGATGAATTAGATCGATAAGGGTTCTTTTCCATTTCTGCAACTGAAACTGTTGATGATGATCGGGATTGAAGAGAGCTGCAGATTCAGTAAAATTTTAGTTGGAGATCAAGAAATTGATGCTGAGAAGAATCGAGATGCTCGAGAACTGAAATTGATGAAGTTATTTTACTGAAATTGAGACAGAAATGAAGATTGTAATGGGGTTGAAGTCAGATTCAATATTGAGGATGTGTTAGAAGGATTAGGTCTGGATTCAAAGATGGTTTTACTCAAATTGAGTTTTAGTCCCAAATCTGTTAGAGAATGAGGTGATTTCACTGAGCTGATGTTGCTGATGAAGATTGAGGTTAGGGTTCTTTTGGTGGTTGTTTACAGGGGTGTGATGGTCATGAAAAGAAGACAAAGATCCAGTTTCTGGTGATGAATCTGAGTTCTAAAGAGAAGCTGCTAGTGTTGGTTGTTTCTCAGATTGGAATTTGAACTGAAGAATGGGTTACTGTGGATAAGAGATGTAGTAGCTGCTGGTGATGGGATGAAGAAGGAGGTGGAAATGCTGGTGGTATTAAGAACTGAGTTGAGTTCATGAGTTGATTGCAGAGAAGACCAAGGTGGTAGCTGTTATGATGTTCTTATGAAGATGGCTTGTGATGGCTGTGCAAGAAGAGTAAGGCATGATCTGAATGATTTGTAGCAGTTGGGTTGCGGCTTAACTGAATTGCAGGAAAGGGATTGTGTGCCTGTAGAGAAGAAAGTATGAAATAGCAGATTAAGGAGGCAGTCTTGACAGTAAAGAAGCTGAGTTGCAGCTGTTGCTCAGATAAACAATTTTGTGCTGGGCAGGTATTGAAGCTGCAAAGTGGAGCAGGCAAGGAACGGAGTTAATGGGATCTGGTGGTTCAAGATGGCAGGTGCAGCGGCTGTGAGCAGTGACATTTGAGTTTGCAATGCAAAGGAAGATGGATTGCAGTTGAGAACAAGAGAAACTGGTGGAATGATTGAGATGCAGATGGAAGTATGTTGCTACCGTGTTCGTCTGAGTTGCAGAATGCGGCTGAGAAGAATGGGTGTGGCTGTGTTGGTTCAATGGAGTTGTAATGCAGCTGAAACTTTAGTTCGTCTCTGGTGGAATTGAACTTGTAGTCACAGAATGGATGGACTGGTGCTGTTGATTTGTGCAGTCGAAGCTACAGGTGGTTGAGACTGATGCTCTGTGTGTGATTCAGAGCAGCAAGAGGTTCAATGGGTTCTGGTGGTTGAGATGGGAGATCGAAGCTACAGAATAAGCTTAGATGAATGTCAAGTTTGCTGCTGCTATGGCTGTGCTAGTCTCATGCCGTTGTGTCGCTGTTTGTAGGCTGAAGGCAGTGCAGTTAGATGAAGAAGCAATTGCAGATTAAGTGGTTTGCAGTGGGTGTTTCTGAAATGGGCAGCTACAGATGGTACTGAGATGCTGTTGTGGTTTGAGATGTTGAGTTGCAGTTCAGATGCAGATGGTGAATAGAATGATGGAATGGAATTGAGGTAATGGAGCAGGTTGTGCTGTTGAAGCTGAGTTGTCAATGTAAGTGGATCTGAAGCCGAGAGATGAGAATGGCTGTGTGTCGATGGGCTTAAGGAGGTGGTGGAACAATTGCAACAACAGTGGGTTTAGAAGTGGTGTAGTCGATTGGGACTGGAGTTGGGTGTAAGCTTCAGATATGCAGAATGAACAGCCATCATAGCCGCACCAAAGGGGTGAGGCGCAATCATTGCGCGGCACTGAGTTTGGCCATTGCAAATGGCTCAGGCCTGATCAATTCAGCCATCCAGCCGAGTAAGAACCACCTGATTCAGATCTGACTCATTGACTCGGCGCGACTCAGTTGACTAGTCTGACTTCGGTTGATCGGGTGGACTTTGCCGGCTACCTGAATTGGTTCCCGTCGACTTTCAGGCCAACTTCCGACTACTTTGTGGGACCTCCGGTGGCAACTTTTCGGTACAATTTCTACATGGGTTCTTCTCACACATGGGCTTTGAGGACTTCTATCTAATGGACTTTTGAGGATATGATCTAGTTTTGGAGACAAGAAAGCTACAAAAGGAAAGAGACTTCTACAACTTTGGATATCACGTATTCTATTATTCTACTTGGAGCTTTGGAGATAGCGGCGACTAGAGTTTGCTTTCGTTATTTTTCATCTTCTTTATTATTGATTATAATTATAATGAACTCCATTAATATGAGTAACTAAATACAATTATTGGTTATGGGATAAAGTTGATTTCTCAACATGATATTTGATTCAATGCATTAGTTTTGTCTCAACTTTATTGTTTATGATTCATTATTAATATTGTCATATGATGATTGCTTGTTTGGTTGAGTCCGAAATCAATTGGATTTGCATTCATCTCTATTGCTAGATTAAGTTTTATTATACGAAAAAGTGAGAAATTCCTGATTACAAGTAGCATAAATGTGAGTAGTGCTTGTAGTGATATATATCCTACTAGTCACATATGAATCATAAACTTAGTTAAATCGAATTTGTGCTTTTACACGTTCGATTGCTTTGATTAGTCTATTCCATAAAGCTTATTGCTCTTAGGGAGTTAAACTTAATTATGCTTTTACACTTTAGGTTGCTTTCTAGGTAGAATTCACATATGCATCTTTTAATGTGGTTGTGATGAAATTAGGGAATTAGCGGGATATTCTTGCGATCAAGGTATCCTAGGACTTTTAGTAAATGAGAGATTGAAATTTCAATTCTAGTCATTGATGAAAATACATGTTTGTGAATGATATTATCCCGTGACCAATATCTTCTCCTTATTGATTATTCCAATCATTTTTGGTTATTTAAGAATCTGAAAATTGCATAACAACAATTGCCTCTCTGTGGATACGAACTCTTTCTTACCTTATACTGAATCCATATTATTTGTGAGTAAGAAAGTGAAATTATTTTTGACGCATACGACAGCGATCAGATTTGTAATGGTGATGGTTATGCTGAGACTGGAAGTAAGAGACAGTTCTGGTGCTTAAGTTATGGTGATGGCTGACAGTTACAAGGGAAGCTGTCGCAATTGTAGAACAAGGTTTGAATTGCAGTTGCGATGGTTTTAGCTGAGTTGATGTCTTAATGAAGCTAAGCTTGATGTTTCTATGAGGCGGAAAT
The DNA here is from genome assembly GCF_003573695.1 of Papaver somniferum. Classification (NCBI taxonomy): domain Eukaryota; kingdom Viridiplantae; phylum Streptophyta; class Magnoliopsida; order Ranunculales; family Papaveraceae; genus Papaver; species Papaver somniferum. The sequence goes on along the minus strand of NW_020622492.1, from coordinate 11,345,217 downwards.
GCTATTTTAGTGAGCTACAAATGATATGGTGTTTTAGTGAGCTGCAAATGGCATGATGTTTACTGATGGAAGGATATAGAGCAGCGGTATGCAACATTAGGCATAGGCCGTGCAAATGGCTCAAGCCTTGGAAATTAGAATAGTCAACCTGAGTCATCCTTGGCAGTTGAGTTAACTGCAGTCAAAGAGCTTGAGTTAAGAGGAGGGTATTTTCGAGACAATCAATAACGTTTTTTCCCCAAACCGTTATGTCGGCCAATATATGATCATTTTGTAAGCAAATTACAAATGTATGATCATTTTGTAACTGAATTACAAAAAATATGATCATTTTGTAAATGACCCAATTTAAAATTTAATGTGTAGTCAACCTTTTTATTAAGTGGAAACTTGGAGGCGTTCTTGACCCTTAGTCGGATAATATAGACTCTTGCCACTCTTGTCTCATTACCTTCTCTTTTTATCCCTTTAAGAAAAATAAAAAAAATCCTCTTTAGTTTTTGGGCTCTTCTGTCGAGATTAGCCCTCCTATTTTCTGTTAGTGATTTCAATCTTAGGTTTATTTGGAAGAAGCTTTTTATCCGGAAAAAATTGATTTATTTATTTTTACTATGTCAGGGTGTTTTCCTGGTTCCTTATCCGTCACTGTGCAAATTTCTACATGCTATAATTAATTCGCAATCGTTTCTGGTCCTGTTATGGTCACATGTATGGCACCTTTGCGATCCTAATTAATTTTATCAGTAATTTTATATGTATGTTTATTTCAACACTTAACACAGTCTGCATACATTTTCCTAGAGTTGTTTGCATCTGGATTTTTTCTTACCAGCTGACCATCTTTACCTTGTATTACGTTTTCACCCACCTGTCTTCTTCTTGCTTGTGAACTAGCCATCCATAACTTACAATAGTAGGCACACTTCTACCGGCTCCATAAGTCTACCACCTTATCCCAAGCCATTACCCGCCACATTTACCATTCAATCAAAATTGATATCATCCTATATAACTCCCAATTGTCAACCCTCTCCAACTTAATTCACCTCTCCCCCTAACTTTTCATTCAGTAAGACATGTCTATTATCGCATGGAACTGTCAAGGTTTAAACCAACCACCAACAATTCAACACCTTAATGGACTTATATCAATGTACAAACCAACCATATTATTTCTGTCCGAAACTTTGGCCAATGACTTTCAAATGCTACGAATTGCACAGACTTTGCAATTTGCAAATCATTGCATAGTTCCTAAAATCGGCAGAAGAGGGGGCTTATGTCTATTATGGAAAAATGAGGTCAACATCAAAATCATCTTGAAGTCTCGAAGTTATATTTATACTCTCGTCACACCTGCTGCTCCAGCCCAACCTTGGTTTTGTACGGGTATATATGGCCCACCACATCCAGACCCAAGGAAAAACCTATGGGAAGATTTTCCAACAATTTTTCCTCACACTTCAACACCTTGGATGCTACTAGGAGATTTTAACGAAGTTTTGGACCAATCGAAAAAAAAAGAGGCAGACCGGTTACGTATACACAAACGCAACAGTTTCTCAATTTAATGGATCAGATGGGCTATATTGATCTAGGATTCAGAGGAGACCCGTTCACCTAGACAAACAACCAACAAGGTCATGACAACATCCAACAAAGACTTGATAGAGCAGTAACAAATCAACAATGGAGAACAACCAACCCCCATGCTGGAATCACACACCTACCACGATTAGCCTCAGATCATGCTCGTATACTTCTTCAAACGAAAGCCTTGGACTGGCAAGGAAGTAAGAATTATAAATTTGAACATCTATGGCTATCTCACCCTCAACTTAATCAAGTGGTTACCTCCGCATGGGATAAACTACAGGATTCAGATCCACCTTTGAACCTCCAGCTCAAACTCATCTCAACCAGTGAAACTCTAACAGAATGGAATAAGATTAATTTTCGCCATCTACCCACTTTGATCAAAAACTCAACCGCGAAAATTAAAGCTTCCCAACATCAATGTGCTACGCAAACTAGAGCTGCACTGGAACACTGGATTCAACAAGAAAAGAAACTCCGAATTGAACACCTGAAATTTATTGGATTTCCATGCAACAAATTGGCAGCAGAGATCTAGAATACAATGGCTTCAGTCAGGCGAGCGTAACACCACATTCTTCCATACAAAGGCCACAATTCATAGAAGCTGCAATAATATACAACAAATGCAGGATCTTCAAAACAATTGGATTAACGACAAAGAAGAAATTATCAGGATCATGCTTGAATACTTCACATACCAGTATACGTCTCCAAATACAGTAATTTATGAAATCCTGTTCGAGGAAATAACACCAAGGTTAACCCACGGAAATGTGAGAAACTAACAGCGGAAATCACCAACGAGGAGATCAAAGAGGCGCTATTCTCCATAGGATCAGACCGCGCTCCAGGACCAGATGGATTCACCAGTAAGTTTTTTAAAGTTTTCTGGGAAACAACCCAACCACAACTTATTGCAATGGTCCGAAGTTTCTTTGAGTCATTTAGCATTCACCCTCTCATGAACCACACTAACATCACTCTAATCCCAAAGATTGAACATCCCTCAAAACCATCTCAATTTAGACCAATAGGGTTATGTAATGTCACTTATAAAATCATTTCAAAGATCTTGGTCAATCGCATACGACCTCTACTCCCATTTTTGATAAGCCCATACCAAAGTGCCTTTGTGCCTCAACGATCCATTCATGATAATATAGCTATCGCAGCTGAAATTTTTCACCACATCAGATCATCATACCATACGAAAGATCCTAAAATTGCACTGAAACTAGACATTCAAAAGGCCTATAACTCCTTTGACTGGGGATTCATCAAACAGGCTTTCACCAGCTTAGGCTTCCCCTTCAACTTTGTGGATTATATTATGCTATGCATATCTACGGTAACCTACTCAATCAATATCAACGACACACCGCATGGATACATCACTCCAACCCAGGGAATACGACAGGGAGACCTTCTCTCTTCTTGTATCTTTATTATTTGTGCGGAAATACTTTCCACCAATTTTGGAATACTTGAAGCACAAAATAAGATAGAGAGGCTCCGCATTTCTCAAAAAGCTCCACCAATACTGCATCTTATGTACGCGGATATCTCTTGATAACATATAAAGAAACTCCAGAATGCACCAATCATCTCAAACTACTGCTACAGGCTTACGACACCTCGACGGGTCAACACATCAACGACTCTAAATCCACACTGATACATCACCCGAAGCTAGAACAACCCCAAATAGATAAGTTAACCCAAGATTTCAACATGCCAACAACATTGAACCCCCCTACTTATTTAGGAGTACAATTTAAACATAGTAGATCCTCTAGCCACATAAATAAGTACAATTTAAACATGGTAGATCCTCTAGCCACATATTTTCCCCTCTGCTTTAACGGCTGGCACGCAAGCCAAAATGATGGATAACCAAATGCCTCAACCAATCGGGAAGATTCGAGCTCATAAAATCGTCACTAACCCCTACTGCCAACCACCTCATGCAAACCCAAATCCTTCCTTCTCATACCCACCAAAAAATGGATCGTATCACGACAAACTTCTTCTGGGTCACGATTCTTCAATCAGAAAACTCCACCCACTTGGAAAAGACAAGCTCCACAAACCCAAATCACAAGGAGGGCTCGGCATCCGAAGTAGTAAGGAAAATAACAAATCACTACTCATGAAACGAATTTGGCACATTCACCAAAACCCTAACTCTAACGTAGCTAGACTATATAATGAAAAATACCTTGATCAGACCCCCATTTTCGAAAGCATCCCACCACTCTCGTCTTCCCCTAGCCCTCTGTGGAGGCAAATGGCCTCGCTCATACCATTTTTCAAACAACATCTCTTCCACCAAATAGGAGATGGATTACACACCCGCATATAAGCAAATTGGATACCACAATTTGAAAATACCATTAACCCAACTTCTTGTTATCCAATACAATCAAAAGAAGACATCATCGACCTATCAACCAGTAATTGGAATCATGAAATATTAAGCCTACTACCCCACCCCATAATTCAACGAATCATCAACATCCACATCCCACAGAGCAATCAACCCGATAGGATCATATGGCCTTTTACAAAAAGCGGACAATATACTACTGCTTCAGGATACGACTGCCTCATTAGCGCTTCTGCGTAAACTCACCAAAACCCCCTTCCACCATCCAACTTGTTAGAGCACTGCTCGGTCGAACTCGCATGCGTAGCTATCTCAAGCATGTTTGTCAATGTTAGTGATCAAAACTATAAGTCTTGATTTCTAGTCTACTATAGATAAGTCTCGAACTAGGATAGAAAGTGTAGTTGAGCTCAAGAACTCCATGGCAATCATCATACAAGACGAAGAACTACTAAAGAAAATGGTGGAACTTCATCGACTAAAAGCTATGTGGAGACTTGAACTTATCTATCACTCAAAAGTATATCTACTCTATCTCTTATCTTGAGACAAAAGTCGGTTTGCTATATAGACTTTGATTATACACATTTGCTATTTCGATCCGAGTTTATCTCGCTTATCTATTTCTCGAAATATGTGTTGATAAGATTTCGCTTTGGCCAAGTTTATCTTTACCTAGTGACGAAAGTTATGTTATGTTTCAAACACTTTGAAAATGGCTTTGACGAAAAATGGTTTGTGAATAACAACTATAAAACATCCTCTAAGAATCTTTCAATGATTGAAATGAGGGTTTAGATTATATAACCATTGTTGGATATAAGCATTGTGTGGCAACACATATATGTATAACTCCTTATTACTTGAACCAAAGTATGCGTACTTTGTTGATCAGGAAAACCGGAACAAGAGCTGTGAACTCAGTCCGCGAACCCAGTCCGCGAACTGGCGGAGGTTCTCATCCCGAGAATATCTGGTGGAGTTTGTGAACTCCTTCCGGGAACTTAAGTCCGCGAACTAAGTCCGCGTACTTGAGTTGGTTATATCTAAAGACGATTATTTGTGAACTTATGTTTATATTAACCAAGGAATGCAAATTGCAAACCGTGGCTATAAAGTTCATGAATTGATTCGAGTGAATTAAATCATTTTTGCTTTGATTGTGTCTTGTATAGTTATATAAGATTTATACAATTGAACAACTCTCTAACTAGTTCATTTGAGTCATTTGAACTAGTTATGGTGAAGAAGAATATGGTTGATATGAAAGTACTCATATGGCTAACCATTTGGTTAACTACTGTTGAACCAAAAAATGTACATGTTTGGGTACGGTTACACAAACCTAAAATCTTGCATATCATTTCTGTGTAACAAGCTAAGTTTTCGATCCAACAGTTGAAAGATATTAGCTTGAATCTAATCAGTTTTTCATCTAACGGTGAATATTGAATGCTTTGTTATTAAGCTAACATTGATTGCAAACCCTGATTTGAAAGACTATATAAGGGAGAACTCTAGCAACTGGGAAACCTAATCCCCACACCTCATGTGTGATACTAGTTGTACAAGCTAGAGTCAATTCTACTTTAACCTTAGGTTTCTTCTCGAGACCCTGTAGGTTAACGACTTGAAAACTTAATTGGGATTGTGAAGCCAGGACGATACTACTTTCTTTTAGTTGTGTGATCTGATCTTGCTGATTTTATCGTGTTGAGTACAATCGTAACGATTGGCTTGAGATTGTTATCTCCGATAGGAAAGATATAAAAGTAGTCACAAACATCTTCGTCTCATCGTTTGTGATTCCACAATATCTTCTTTCGACGCTTCGATTAAGATTATTGTGAGGTGATTGATAATTCTAGGCTGTTCTCCGGGAATATAAGTCCGGGTTATCAATTGGTTCATGTTCACCTTGATTTATCAAAAGACGGAACAAAACTTGTAGGTATTTCTGTGGGAGACATATTTATCTATTATCGTATACTTTTCTGTGTGATACAAATTTGTTTATTAAAGTCTTCGACTTTGGGTCGTAGCAACTCTTAGTTGTGGGTGAGATCATCTAAGGGAATCAAGTGCGTAGTATCCTGCTGGGATCAGAGACGTATGGATCGCAACTGTACCTTGGATCAGTGTGAGATTGATTGGGGTTCAACTACAGTCCAGACCGAAGTTAGTTTGTAGTAGGCTAGTGTCTGTAGCGGCTTAATACAGTATGTGTTCTATCTGGACTAGGTCCCGGGGTTTTTCTGCATATGCGGTGTCCTCGTTAACAAAATTCTGGAATCTGTGTTATTTCTTTTCCGCATTATATTTTGTTATATAATTGAAATATCACAGGTTGTGCGTTAAGATCAATCAATTAGAATGTCCAACCTTTGGTGGTTGATTTACATTGATTGACACTTGAACATTGGTTTTGGTACCGTTCAAGTGATTTCTCTTGTATTCAATTAGACTCGCAGATTTCTATTTGCTTGAGTAAGAATTGAATCGAGAAATAGAGATATTAGAACTCTTTGATATACTTTATTAAGATTGAGTCTAGTTGATTCTCTTCAAAGTATATTGGAGTTAATCCATACAGATTGCTAATCGAAATATTGGGTGTGGTTGTTGTACCCTCGTTTTTACAATTGGTATCATATACGGCAAACACGTTAAAGACCTTACAAGTATGTGTTTATAGCGATCTGATTTTATGGATATAGGTGCTATCTCTATTAACGTACCACCAGTCTTCGATGGCTGTAATTACTTATGGTGGAAAATTGCTATGCGAGCTTTTCTTCAAGCACGTGATTTTCAATCATGGGTATATGTAGTTAATGGATATGATGCTCCCGTTGTGGCAGTAGGAAATGTAAACATTTCTAAGGACATTGGTGAATACAGTCCTGCCGATTTACTTGCTGCAAAGCAAAACTATGACGGGTTAAATGCCATCATACATGCCATTACTCCAGATTTTCAGCACCATATGACTACGTGCACTAGGTCTAAAGATGCTTGGGATATCTTAGAAACCGTCTTCGAAGGTAATACCAGTGAAAAGGAATCCAGGCTTCAAAACCTTAATTCCGATTGGGAAAACCTTCGTATGGAAGATGAAGATTCATTTGATGAGTTTAATCACAAAGTGTATGAAATTGTTAATGCATCTTTTGCATTGGGTAAGACTATTCCTGAAAAGGACATTGCGATAAAAATTCTCAGATCTCTGCCATCTAGATACGATTCTAAGAAGCATGCCATCGTTGAGGGCAATAACCTTAATACACTTTCCATAAATTCCCTAGCTGGTAAGTTGAAAATTTTCGATCTTGAACTTAAACGAAGAGAGAAGCGTCATTTGTTTAGCAACCATGTTGCTGCATCTGATCATAAGTCTCGACGTCCTAAATTGACTGATAAAAGGGATGAGAATTGCTTTAATTCGACTCTGTCACTGTTTATACAACAGCTTAAAAAATCTCTTAGACATAGTAAAATAAAGTCTCAAAAGAAAGCTCAGTCAATGAATAAAAAAGTTCAGAAAAACTATGTTAACAATACTAGTTTCAAGTGCTATAGAAGTGTTCATGATACTTCTAAATGTCCTGATACGGAAGTGGGTGAGATGACTAAAGCATGGATGGCTACTCTTGACTATTGTCCTGAGGATGATATTTGTGATGGTTCTCTTAATATTTTTGCTGACAATCATGTATGTCCTCCAAAAAGTCCTAATTATTCCACGATAAACAATCTTACTTCCTGAGAAATTCTTCAACTAAAAAAGGAAGTCTTAATTAAAAGGATTGAAAATATAGAATGTCAACTGTCTAATTTAAAATTGAAGATGATCAGTTGCAATCGTGATTCTTACAAGGCATATCAAACCTCTTCGACTATGCCATTTAGAAACTGTCAGCAAATTTCTCCTGATTCTATATCATTCGTAAGTCACTTTGACGACGAGGATCGTATAGAAAATCACAAGAACTTACCTAATCTTGTGATTTCCTCATATGTTTATCAGGATCATCATATAATTTGTGGCACTAAGAAACTGGAAAAGCTCTCCTCTATCAAACATTGTTTGCAGAAGAAGAAAAAGAAATCTCATACAAAACTCTCATCCTTTGTAAAAGAGATTTCCAAGAGAATACATAGTTTACAAAAATCAACAATCAAAGTTTTCAAAACTTTGCTAAAAGAAAGAAAGGATGATGTGCATAAATATTCTTTCTTAAAAACAAGACAGAAACAAGGTATAACAAATACTTCATCCCCTCATAAGAAGTTAGCCAGTCCTGTAGTGGATTGGAACAACTACAGTCTATAATGTTGTATTGACGATTTTTGTCTATCCCCCTTAGACAAAAATCTTAATCTTCAAGAGGGTTGTGATGAAATATTTTTGTTGATTGTTTCAATTTATTTTAGCTCAGAACTGTTTATGTTTTCAAACGGTTTCCTCCTTAAGACCTCTTATGAGGATAACCAGTTTCTGTTAGGGTTTTGGTGAAAGATCTTTTTGGATATTTATCTCCTATCCTCAGTTCCTTTTAAAATGAGGTTTTTCTCCTTATCATAAATATTTCATTTATCTCTTCTATCATGTCCTCTTCAAGTCTTTCAAGCAAAGAAAGTGATGTTTGGACTGTTCACATTCCATCTAAGAAGATACAGTTTGATTCTTCTGATAATGTGATGAGCCCTAACAATCATGGTTCTTCTCTGGATGGAAACATCTCTGTTTCTCATTTTGATAAGCTCTCTTTAACCATGAATCTCGTATTGGAACAAGTTCGTTCCCTGAAAAGTGAACTCGAAGCCTCTTTAAAGAGACTTGAAGAAAAGATGGATAATCTGGAATCTAGAATTGATCTGATCGAAGATGATCTTGATGAATACAGAGAATATGAGAAGAGTATTCAAAGTAAGTGAAATGCTTTATAGGACTTTTATTTGCCTAGTAAATCTTCGGATAAGAATTTTATTTTCTTGTTTTATTTGGAAGAATAACTAGAGTTTGGAATAACCATTATTGTGATTACACATAGCTATGTCCAACGTTTTCATCTTCATGTTTTTAGGTTTATTTGTTTAAATTATAAAATTGTTTGGAAGATGATTTTTACAATATTAATCTTTATGGTTTTATATATTGCAATGTGTTATGGTATATGTGTGTTTACGTCCGTGAACTGTGATTGTCCCATAGCTTGTCAAAAGTTAAGTCTTTCGTATGTCGATATGCATGTATTGATAAAAGAATGAATGAACTTTTGACAAATACAAAAGTTAATCTTATTATGTCATTTATTGATGGAAAATAGGTTAAAATATTTTGTTGACAATGATTATGTCTATTGTATGTCATTGTGCGAATAATGATGGAAAATAGAATGAATCCTTATATATTCCGCAGTATTGATCTTCCCTGATCCATAATTTTATGTATATACTGTGAGGCTCCGTAAGTTCTCTTATGTCGAGCATGATCAATTAAATTCATCACTTTTTGTGGTTAATTTGGTTGTATATTTCCGATTAGATTTATTATGGGTCTCTTGTGATTAATCTAATTGAGTATTTTTGGATTCAAATTCATATTCGTATGTGATTTTTTATGTCCAAATAAATCCTTCTTTCCTTTAAAATTAAGGTCGCTCTTGTTGTTCTTTCGGGAATGACATTTTATGGGGGAGAGTTCTTAATTGAACTTGTGCTTAATTGTCAAATCTTTTTCGGGAGTGCGGCTGTGGAATATTATAGGGGTTATCTTGTATATTTATAAACTCCTTGATGAAAGCATTTAGCTTCGGTTTTATGATTGCATCTAAACAAGTTGATATGTTCTTTCTTTTGGTCATGAAATGTCTCTTTTGGAAATTTCATTAGGATCCCGTTTTCGTACCTTTGCCAATTTTATTGACAAAAAGGAGGAGAATTAGTATGTAGTTCACACTATAAATACATATGGTTTTCGGATCAATATGTAAGGGGGAGTGTTTTCCATGTGAGATGGAGTATTGACTAAGGGGGAGTGATACATGTCACCATAGTATTGTTGTCGAAGTTGTGATACAACTGAACTTTGATGCTGCATAATGATACTATGACACTGTATAACAATGATTGAGAATACTTGTTTTCTCATTGTTATAGCTACGGATTTTCAACAACGATGATGATGAACTTACAACCTTTGGGATCATTGGAGTACTTGGAAGTGACGAAGATTTCGAGTAATGTTGAAGATTAGGCATGTGGAATAGGATCTACAAAAGTTTATTCATTTATTTTTGTATTCCATATGTATTGATAGTTTTGTCACTAGAATTGACAAAAGGGGACATTGTTAGAGCACTGCTCGGTCGAACTCGCATGCGTTGCTATCTCAAGCATGTTTGTCAATGTTAGTGATCAAAACTATAAGTCTTGATTTCTAGTCTACTATAGCTAAGTCTCGTACTAGGATAGAAAGTGTAGTTGAGCTCAAGAACTCCATGGTGATCTTCATACAAGACGAAGAACTACTCAAGGAACTGGCGGAACTTTATCGACTAAAAGGTATGTGGAGACTTTAAGTTATCTATCACTCAAAAGTCTATCTACTCTATCTCCTATCTTGAGATAAAAGTCGGTTTGCTATATAGACTTTGATTATACACATTTGCTATTTCGATCCGAGTTTATCTCGCTTATCTATTTATCGAAATATGTGTTGGTAAGCTTTAGCTTTGATCAAGTTCATATTTACCTAGTGAAGAAAGTCATGTTATGTTTTAATCACTTTGAAAATGGCTTTGACGAAAAATGGTTTATGAATAACAACTATATAACGTCCTCTAAGAATGATTCAATGACTGAAATGAGAGTTTAGATTATATAACCATTGTTGGATATAAGCATTGTGTGGCAACACATATATGTATAAGTCCTTATTCCTTCAACCAAAGTATGCGTACTTTTTTGATCAGGAAAACCAGAACAAGAGCTGTGAACTCAGTCCGCGAACTCAGTCCACGAACCCAGTCCGCGAACTGGCGCAGGTTCTCATCCCTAGAATATCTGCTGGAGTTTGTGAACTCCTTCCGGGAACTTAAGTCCGCGAACTAAGTCCGCGTACTTGAGATGGTTATATCTAAAGACGATTATTTGTGAACTTATATTTATATTTACTAAAGAATTTAAATTGCAAACTGTGGCTATAAAGTTATGAATCGATTCGAGTGAATCAAATAGTTTTTTCTTCGATTGTATCTTGTATAGTTATATAAGATTTATACAATTGAACAACTCTCTAACTAGTTCATTTGAGTTAGGTATAGTGAAGAAGAATATGGTTGATATGAAAGTGCTCATATGGCTAACCATTTGGTTAATTACTGTTGAACCAACAAATGTACATGTTTGGGTACGATTACACAAGCCTAAAATCATGTATTTCATTTGTGTGTAACAATCTAAGTTTTCGATCCAGCGGTTGAAATATATTAGCTTGAATCTAACCAGGTTTTCATCTAACAGTGAATATTGAATGCTCTGTTACTAAGCTAACATTGATTGCAAACCCTGATTTGAAAGACTATATAAGGGAGAACTCTAGCAACTGGGAAACCTAATCCCCACACCTCCTGTGTGATACTAGTTTTACAAGCTAGAGTCAATTCTTCTTTAACCTTAGGTTTCTTCTCGAGACCCTGTAGGTTAACGACTTGAAGACTTCATTGGGATTGTGAAGCCAGGACGATACTACTTTCTTTTAGTTGTGTGATATGATCTTGATGATTTTATCGTGTTGAGTACAATCGTAACGATTGGACTGATTGTTATATACGATATGCAAGATATAAAAGTAGTCATAAACATCTTCGTCTCATCGTTTGTGATTCCACAATATCTTCTTTCGCCGCGTCGATTAAGATTATTATGATGTGATTGATAATTCTAGGCTGTTCTTCGGGAATATAAGTCCGGGTTATCAATTGGTTCCTATTCACCTTGATTTATCAAAAGACGGAAAAAAATTTGTCGGTATTTCTGTGGGAGACAGATTTATCTATTATCATAGACTTTTCTATGTGAAACAAATTTGTTTATTAAAGTCTTCAACTTTGGGTCGTAGCAAATCTTAGTTGTGGGTGAGATCAGCTAAGGGAATCAAGTGCGTAGTATTCTGCTTGGATCAGAGACGTAAGGACAGAAACTGTACCTTGGATCAATGTGAGATTGATTGGGGTTAAACTACAACCCAGACCGAAGTTAGTTTATAGTAGTCTAGTGTCTGTAGCGGCTTAATACAATGTGTGTTCAATGTGGACTAGGTCCCGAGGTTTTTCTGCATTTGCGGTTTCCTCGTTAACAAAATTCTGGAGTCTGTGTTATTTCTTTTCCACATTATATTTTGTTATATAATTGAAATATCACAGGTTGCGCGTTAAGATCAATCAATTAGAATATCCAACTTTTGGTTGTTGATTTACATTGATTGACACTTGAACATTGGTCTTTGGTACCGTTCAAGTGATTTATCTTGTATTCAATTAGACTCGCAGATTTCTATTTGCTTGAGTAAGAATTGAATCGAGAAATAGAGATATTAGAACTCTTTGATATACTTTATTAAGATTGAGTCTAGTTGATTCTCTTGAAAGTATATTGGAGTTAGTCCATACAGATTGCTAATAGAAATATTGGGTGTGGTTGTTGTACCCCTGCTTTTTCACAACTTCCTTTGGACACTCCCATGTCCCCCAAAAGTACATCTTTTCTTGTCGAAAGAAATTAATGAGGGTTTACCGACCCTCAACATTCTTCACGCATCCATCTCACCAACTCCAACATATGCCCTCAATGCAGTTCTAATCCCGAAACATCCAATCACATTCTGCTACATTGTCAGACAGCTATAGATTCTTGGAACCTCTTGCTAAACCACCTCTTCACATTTCCTCGAAAAACATACCTATTTCACTACCTCACCAAATAACCATATCTGAACTTCTTCAAACAAAAGTTCCTGCATCGATAACCACAACCTTCTGCTTCCTTTTTTGGTCCTTATGGTTAACCAGGAATGGTGTGATGTATCACCAACAACAACAAAATCCAATAAATGTAATGAAAATGGCCATCAAGCTCCAGCAGGAATATTCTTGGTCCCAGATACACCTCCCACCGGTGCTCCCTGGGATGCAGCCATATCCAAACCCATCACATAGAACAATAACAACTTCAACCATCTTAGTAGGATGGCTCAAGCCTCAATCATATTTGATCAAAATCAACACGGACGGCGCAACAAGAGGAAACCCCGGCATAGCGGGAGAAGGTATTATTTGTAGAAATGAGGAAGCCAACACTATCCTAGCAATAGCACAACCTCTAGGCATCACCATATCGCTTGCAACGGAGACCTGAGCCATGCATATAGCCTCTAAAACGGCGACGGAATGAGTATGGTAAAAAGTCCAATTTGAAACGGATTCGGAAAATTTAATGAGATTTATAACCTCAGATACAGACCCCCCTTGGTATATATCTGACCTGGTTGCAGAGATCAAACAAAGGCTCACCCAAATCCAGCAATATACCGTTAGCCACGTCTACAGAGAAGCAAATCAAGCAGCAGATGGTTTAGAAAACCGAGCAACAAACGATTTCTCCATAGGGAGACTCACGACAGCTGTATGGGAACATACAATTCCGCAATCTATCAGTTCTATTGTAGTAACAGACTCTATGGGTATTACGTACCCCCGTATAATTTCAGTATAATCTAATAAATTTCATGCTTCAAAAAAAAGGTCGCTCTAATCAAAACGCCAAATTGACTTTCCAAAATCGCGCCAACATGCCAAACGTGCCATCCCGCTCCACATACTAATGGAATGCCAAACATGCCATGCCCGTCAATGTACTAAACGTGCATGCCAAACATGCCAAATGTGCCACTTTGCCGCAGTAGTATGCCGAACGCGCCAACGTGCCAACATGCTAACCCACCTTCTGTTCGTGGCCAACGAACTTCAATTAGAGTATCCTAATCAGAAAAATGACCTTGTTTTAGTAGCGTTAGTCGAAACCCTAATTTCCAGTCGTGACCTAAATTACGCCACTTCGGGCACCACAACATACCACGAGCCATGCGGGACCTAGGAAACCCTAGGAATGGCGCCATACCATGGCCACTCATAACAACCCTTGTTCTTATGGCCGTTCTTGCATTATGGCCTTGATGTAGTTCCTTTGGCGTGGCTATGGCACCGTTTGCACAAAAAATGTGCCGCGTCCACATGCCACACGCGCTAATTAGGGTTTCGGCATCCCAAACCCTAATTTAGGTAAAGTTGTTGCGCAAACCAAGCCAAGTAATGCTACCCAGAGCATTGGGATTGATGTGGAAACTGGAATTAATGTTGCTAAGCCATATTTGGGTCTAACACCAATGTGTCAAAATCTAGCGGCCATGGCTACGCCAGACTCTACTTGCACCACCGTGCCGCTGGCATGCGCTAACTATGCCAACCATGCCATTATTCCACTGGCATGCACTAAATATGCCAATGGCGGCACTGTGTTATTATCAGGCGCCAACAGAATGTGTCCATAACCAATGGAAACCCTCTCTCATGAGTCACAATCCCAGCCTTCCAAATTCGCCACAGAATTGACAGGCCTGTGGCATGTCTTAGGAGACCAGCCAAGACAAGCCTAATAGCGTCACATGCTATTCTCCTGCGGCAAGTCTCCTGACTTTGACTTTCCACACATAACACTATGTTACACGTTGTCCACGAAAACACTCGAGACATCAAACATGTCACAAACTGGGGGATGCTCATCAGTGTATTGTTCTGGCGGTTTACAGCGTGCGGCGTGCAACACGTCCATTATAAGAAAGTGTCAGAAAGCAGGGCAGTTAGTGGCGGCAAGAAGTAGTGGGTGTAAACTAACCCATTTCCTTCATAGTGGGAACGTGGTTTCTAGCATTTAAACATTACCCCACTTCTCCATCACTCAATCATTCCCACTTTCTACGAGATCAGAGTGCGCTCAATATGACTTGTATAAATAGGTTTTACCTATTTCGACCAAACGGCAACAGTTTGGTCAACAATAACACAATATCCAGAAAACTCCAAAGAACTGATAGCTTACATTCTGCAAGCCAGTTCCCAAATTCTAATACAAGTCATCAAATAGCCACACCTTCAGAATTAACCATTCTGATCTCAACACCTTATTTGCTTCCCTCCCTAAGACCAACCCTTCTTCTTCACTTTATGACCGAAGCAAGACTGGAACGGCCATTTCTTGGTTTAGGTCAGGATTGTACATATTGATCTCTCGAATCTAAAGTACTCCCGTGTAGTGCATTTTCTTTAGCTTTAGATTCGTTTTTCATCCACACACCCAAATTCACCAAAACCAGCAGAAACAGTTTTTACCCATAAACAATATCCAAATAGGAAACGTACAAATATATACTACCTTCGTTTCAAAATAATGACAGGTTTGTGTGTTATTTGAAACGGAGGGAGTAACATTAAACAAAAGTATGATTTGATAGAGAACTTATCAGTAACATTCAGTTAATGTCTTAATGAACTGAACCAATGTAAAAGAAATATCACACATGTTAACTTTAATACAATAATATATTAACCAAAACTACCACATTGTTGTTTTCCTATTCAGCATCGCAGACATTAAACATCCAACCGTTTCTCCCTTATGCATTTCTTAACATTTATATTTTCCTTATATTCTCTTAAAAGATGCAGCAATAGAATCTAATATAGGACGACCTAGCAAGAATTGTACCGAATCGATTTTAAAACACTCTGAAGAAAAATTATTGTATCAAATCGATTCTAAAACATTCTCAAGAAATTTTTTCTAAGTAACTGGTTAATGATAGTGAAGATTCCATTGAGGTGTTATTGGATGCAACGTTATCTAGAGGCTAATTTGGTTATATAAAAAATTATAAAACTAAAATTTCAGTAAATAGTTCCCCTCATACATCCCTCTAAAATATTATCTTTTCCCTTATATTTCTTTCCCCCTAAACAAATCAGCTTTCCCTATAACAAAAATTTAAAAATACTACTATTAGTTAGCCGATAACTGCACACTATAATTTAGGAGAATATTAGATGAGATTGCCTTTTTTAGATTTTAATTATATTAAAAGATAATTTAATTAAATGGGATAACCATTGGTTAAGATGGAGCAATGTAATTGGTTTGTTATGTGCACACTCTTTAAAGGAGTGTGCACAAATTTGGACTCTTTTAAAAACCCTTTATCTAAAATATTTTCAAAATGTCTAAACAATCCTCGTTTAGTTAGTATTAATAATCTAACTAGATAAGGTAGTGACTAAATAAAACACACATATGTTAAATACAATCTTCCTTTAAAATTAAAATATTTTTTAGACTATTTTTACGTGGGTGCAAACCACCCATCGTCTTCCATATTCTTCATCTACAGTTTTTCGTTTTCTTTTTGCTCTCAACTCCTTTCCTGCGCCATTAACCCAAATGAATACATGTTGGCAATGCATCATTGCTTTCGACTTGTTTTCTGTGTATCCATTAAACATAAATTAACAGTTATTCCTATTTGTTTCATCTTTCTCTAAGTTCCACATATTTGGTTCTTAACCTCTTTCCCTCTATTTGTTTTGATTGAGTCAGTTTTAACTTCACTATTTTCTTCACAAACTACTGACTTCCTTCTCATTCAGAACATTAATAAGTTCTCTATTATATTAAATTGTCTTCTTCGATGGGATTCATTGTATGATTTTGCTAAAAAGGTTTATGACTATAGGAAGTTTATATCGAATCTAAAAAAAGTAAAGAACCCGAACAAAAGAAAAAAATCAGTGAAGAAAAAAACAGGGAAGATGACGGTGGGTTTTTCTACCCACATAAAGAAAATTCACTTTTAAGCTTTATCCTTCTAAATTTAAAACTGATGCGCGCCGTTTACACAACATATTAATTACTTCTTTTCACATAATTAACTAGTAATGTAATGGCAAAGAGTTTGTTCCCATGAAGAGCAAAGAGATTTTAGTTGTTATAAAGTAACCAAGAGGATATTTTTTTCAATTATAAATCAAAGTAATCAATAAAAAATAATAATAAGACTTTGTTGTAAACAACAAGAAGAAAGATGACTAGGAAATCCTTTGTCGTCACTGAACCAGAACTTAATTAAATGCAAGTTTATGTCTTGATGAATAGATATTGTTACCAATCTTAGAATAACAATAAGCTCTGCTTTTCCCGGAATTCTTATTGCCACTAGATACAGAAATGCTCGACTACCAGATTCTATCGAACTAACCCACCAAGAATAAGCTCTCGAGGTGTAAATTAGTCGAATGCTTTACACTCTGTGGATCAGGTTGATCCTAGCATCAGGCGCTTAGGCTTGTCCTGGTTACTAGTGTTATTTCTACACACAATTGCTTAACAGAACCCTTCTGTCATCTCTTGCAATTTAGTACTTGTGTAAAGAGTTGATGTGACAATTACACGCATCACACAACTCAAAACTAGTATAAGAAATAATGATTGGTTAATTTAATTGATTACTTAAATAACCCCACAATATTCTTATACAATAAAAATAATAATGATAATCAACAATAAAAATAAAACCGAAATAAATTTTATTTAAGAAATTAATGCTTCAGTATTCAAGACTTTGAGATCATCCTTCATCAATAAAAAAATTAGCTACTCATAGGTATGAAATTATTAATAATAAATAAAGAAGACAAAATTAAAATAGAACTAAAATAAAAAGTCCATAATAAAAGCTAGGAACAAAATTTATTTCTCTCTGTTTCTGTCTTCTAGATACAAAGGAAATAAAAGCTAGGAATATTATGCGGTTTCGGTTTCGGAAATCCTGTTCGTGCGACACAATAATAATAAGAAGAGAGTTAGAAAGACTTATCGAGTTGGTTGATCGAGGCGAGGTAATCCTATTTCCTTAAATACAATTCATCCCCGCATACGGTGCTCACGGTTCTACGGATGTTGCCTTCCAAGCTACAACGATCACGCCTTATAGTAAGTAGCACTACAATACTTTTAGGCCAACGAATGTTGACAATTACTTTTCTCTTAAATGACTCTGACTCTGGACTTCAAAACTTGTTTTCTCCTTCTCAAAAACTTGTAAAAACCCATACAAAACAAAACTAAGAGATGGTTTTATATAGAGTCAATGGTGACTCTACAAGGTGTCTTTTCACCAATAGGTGACTCACCGTGGCCATTGGTTACTCTCCATAATACCTATTCATGACAAGGTATCTTATGGTGAAAAGGCATAACCCAAATAAATCTCTTGAAGTTTAATATTTGAAAACTAATTTTCACTCACATAATAATTTTAACTAAAAATTTCAACAATCCCCCACATGAGTGAAAATACCGACTCAACAAAACTTACAACTTTTAAGAGCACAAGCAGAAAATATAATGCATCGGTAAATGGTAGCTTTTGGCTTTGAACCAAACCTAGTGAAAATTTACCGGATTTACTAGCCAATCAGTGGACGCGATGTCGTTGAACTGTCAGCCATTGGTGTAAATCGATACAATAAATCTCATACATTATATCTCCTTATATTCGTCAAATTTTCGGTTGTGTTCATTTCGGTCCTGAACGTTCTTGGAATTCTATGAGTGCTCTAGATTAACCTAGCCTTATAGTTATCATAAAAGCGGCCCCACTTCTTACTCATATAGGTTATCTCCTATTTGAAAGTATCCTGCCATACTTTTTTTAGTTAGACTAAGCTATAGGAATAATTAAGAGAAAATCTCAACCTCTTACGTGACAGGCAACATTGACTCATATCGTAGGAATGGGAAAGAGAAAATCTCTTTCAGTATTATCTGACGAGTTCGTCACAAATTAGTTTGCCATTTTGAACCTAGACCATGGAATCTCCAATCGCTTGGGTTGGATTACCGCTGCAACTTACTCTTTAGTAAGGCTATAAACCCATTTCCCTCGATAATGCAATTATAAGCTCTCTCTATAATTTGTATTCTTTTCGATGCGCACATTAAAGAGCAATTGCTTTATGGTAATGTGTTGACCTTGTATTAAAAGGAACGTACCATAACACCATTTTAGGCACCCCATATTTTGATGAATTTATCATCATAACACTCTTGTTATACGAAAACCACCCCCACAATCCTGTGGCTTACTGGTTTTAAAAATCCATCAATGACTTCGTTTTATTTTCTTAGCGAAATTGGTGCCAAAATCAAAATCCAAACTTGGAAACCAGATTCAAAACTAATTGAATATTCTAAACAGTCAGCGGTTTCCATTATCTCTAGCCTGATTAAACTACTTTTAGCCCATGCCAAATCCAAGTAAGGACTAGGAATACCACCGTAGCCGATTAACAAAAACAGACTTTAATTATTCATACGTCCACGGGAACTCACAGTGGATATCTTTAATTTTCACATGCATGTATGGATCGTTTTATTCTTGTTTTTGAATCTCCATTGACTGAAAGGTTAATCCCAATCCCAACGAAATTCATAACCATACTAGTTAATTAAAAGAATAACTCTTGATTACTAATCAACCAACCGTTGATCATGACTCTATGAGTACAGACGGATGAGAAGAAACATAACCACACACTTTCTCCCACATTTCATGGTCATTCTTAAATGTCATGAAACTGGAAAGATGTTCTGGTTTCGCAAGCCGAAACTTCACTATACACTGAGGAAATTCATACATGAACGACTCATGTACAACCATGCTTTTTACAAACCAATTAATTTGGACTTCCATTAAAACTCACGGATGCATATTCCTTTTCCTAATATTTCATGACCATTAAACCGTGAAATTACTACAAGTTACTAGAATTAATATATCACTTCTCCGAGTGTACACCGTCAAATTCCTACCCATGTGAACCTTATCACCGATGGTTCAAATTTGGATATGTTACTGATAGTTTTTCGCCCTCTTTAGTGATCAGTAAGTTTTATATCCAAAATCTAGACAATGGAATGCATTAATGGACCCTCTTCTTGGTAAGCGACATCCTCATACAAGTTTTTTTCAACACACAGAAAAATTAGTATTCATGATTTAATCAAAGGAAGGGTACTCTTGTATTCCTAATTGCCGAGAAAAGGAAATCCGAGACGAGAAGTATCCCTATCTTCTAAACAGAATCAAACCCGCATGTGAGATGGATCCAGGGACGTGTTTATTGAAGAGAGATGTCTCTCTATGAGTGAACAATATTGTAAACTGTTACAATAAATTAAAGGCATGCAAACATAAATACTCCTAAAACTGAATTTCCAAGAGACATGTCTGTTCTGTTACTAATCGAACTGACGAACAACGAAGTAGCGCAATTATTTATGTCTGCCTTGCACTCACAATAAATCCTATATATTATTGTGCTAAATCTTATGATAATCAAGAGGATAGATGATCAGAGCAGAAGGAATTTCATACATCTATTGGTGATGACGAAAATGATTAGTGTACCAACAATAACCATTATCAACATCTACCGAGAACAGACAGTTTAATGGGGAAAGACGCAAACCAACATTTCATGCATGCAATTCTAACAGTCAAAAATAATTAGTGCATGGCAACAAGAGGATGTCAACCCAATATTTCCTAGTACATGAATATGCATAACTAATCACGTTATCACATCAAGAGGCGTATACCACACAATGATTCTATGAAACCGAAAATACAAAGAAAGAATTGTCTTTAAGCTTGTTGGAAATAATATGCGGTTTTGGTTTTTCAGAAATCCTGTTCGTGCGACAAACACAATAATAATAAGAAGAGAGTTAGAAAGACTTATCGAGTTGGTTGATCGAGACGAGGTAATCCCTTTTCCTTAAAGACAATTCATCCCCGCATACAGTGCTCACGGTTCTACGGATGTTTCCTTCCAAGATACAACGATCACGCCTTATAGTAAGTAGCACTACAATACTTTTAGGCCAGCGAATGTTGACAATTACTGCGCTCTTAAATGACTCTGACTCTGGACTTCAAAACTTGTTTTCTCCTTATCAAAAACTTGTAAAAACCCATACAAAGCAAAACTAAGAGATGGCTTTATATAGAGTCAATGGTGAATCTACAAGGTGTCTTTTCACCAATAGGTGACTCACCATGGCCATTGGTGACTCTCCATAATACCTATTCATGACTAGGTATCTTATGGTGAAAGGCATAACCCAAATACATCTTTTGAAGTTTAATATTTGAAAACTAATTTTCACTCACATAATAATTTTAACTAAAAATTCCAACAGTCAGCACCATCATACCATATTCCATCACCGATAAAACATCACTAAGCTCAACACTAAATATTTGTCGAAATTAGCTCTTACCCAAGTCTTTTAATAGCTTCAACTTCTCAATGACAGTCGTCATCCTCGAGTTCTTTATTTATCTTCACCATCAACTTTAATGATCAATCATGATCAAACACCATCGATCAATGACACCAGTTCTTCTTCTTTGTTCTATCGAGATAAAATTTTACATACTTCGTCGTTAATGGTATCATAGACATGGCTTCTCTTTTTCTGCTACAATCATCATCAGCAGCAGCAATGGTTCACGACCAAACTTAAATCGAGTTTTCTGTTGAATTAAGGAGGAAGACAACGGTGCTCCAAGTACAATGGCTGGTGCCCTTAAATATTTTGAATTGCATCTTCCCCTAGTCATTGTAGCATATTCCTTTACAACTGGTGGCTTCCCTAAGTAGAAACAAGGTGCCTATAACATGGCTTTTAACTTTCAGTTTCAGGGAACCGATAAGATTAACTTCTCGTTTCTCACATAACTTCTTCACCGGACGTTGGATTTCCATCAACTTCATATTTTCATCATCTTCAAGATGATGAGAACATATCCTGGATTTGAGCGAGTTTCACTTCCTTTTGGATGAGTCACCTAAATAAACAACTCAAAATATGAAAAAAAAAACATAATATACAATAATTAACAAGAAAAGTAGCAAATACTAGCATGGAATTGATATTAAATATATGTAAAACATGCATTTATCGAATTCCCCCATGCTTACCTTTTGCCACTCCTCGAGAAAACTAAACTAAACTAATCCCACAACTCTTTTTATTTGAGTACATGTTTGCACTTATCATGTGCAACAAGCCTTTAAACCCATGGATGTCCCTAGCAGAGGAGTTATAGTCTCTTGAGGGTTTACAAGAGATATACTCACAAAACCTGCTCTAACTTGCTTGTATTACAGAGTTCCAAGCATCCAATCCTGCTAAGAAGACATAAAGTTTCTGCACACAAATAATAAGAAGTTAGAATTAGCAAAGAACATATTTTCGTGCTTAAGTGTTGAGCGAAAAATAACCAACGACATATGAAATAATTCAGGTTCAAGAGTGATCGAATGTCTCGACTTCTGCCTCACCAATAGGGTTTTATCATAATTGCACTAAAAATATGGCTCTTAATGAAGAAAGAAATCCTGCACAGGTTGAATGGTGGGAAGGAAAAACCTTCCGAAATAATTTCTGGAGACACCACAGAATTGTGGGAAATAAAAACCTTTTTATGATGATCTCTAGAAATGAAATTAACCACTGTGCGAGGATGGGAAATACTCACCTCATCTTCACATCCAATCGGCAATCAACACCACTCTCACAACATCCATAGAAACGTCTTCGTCTTCGGTCTTCAACTGTGGATGATGAACTCTCGAAATTCGTAGAATCTTGATAATTTGTAACTCTTTTCCACAATTTCATTGTTGGTTGAAACTTGTTCATAGATTTCTTCTTCCCCACGGCTTTATTAAATGAATATAAACTAAATACAAATTGAAGTAATGATTTTTTTTTTAACAAAGGACCTAGCATGGTGACCACTCTTCCCCTATTTTTTTTTATTTAAGAGACAAGAGAAATAAAATAAAAACTAAAAATAAAAAAAAATCAATGATGAAACTAATATGACCGTAGAGGAAGGAATTTATCACTTAGTTTCAATTACTCTCATATTCTTTGATTTTCTCCGTTCTTGTAAATAAGTCTTCAACTTGTATATAATTGCTCCTTATACTGTTGCATGTAATCCTCAAACGTCTTCAACTTTCTTCATAGATTTCAATTTCGCTCTTCTTGTTGTTGGGTATCTCACCATTCTACCCGGAATTAGCGTAGAGTGACATACACTCTAAAGAATATTTTTTTTAGACATATACAAAAAATTGAAGGTCGGTGCCTTGCTTGATGTAACAATGGGTAGTCTCCACTAATGGCGATCACAACTATAATATTAAATATCTTTCTACACCTAATTTTCCACCGGCATGATTAAATCCAATTTCAACGCTCAACCAAGTAAGAAACCAAACATTATTCTCTAACGCCTCCAAGTTCAGTTATGTCGGTCAGAACCCGTATGTAATCGTAGCAACAAGTATACTAGTGACTCTAAAATCTCTGAAAGTTTGAGGTTTTATGCAAATATTTATAACAATTTTGAATAAAATTCTACTCTACGAAAGTGAAAACTTTGTATGCAAATACACCCCACACTTAAACTCTATATGTCCTCAATGTAATTGACTTTTTCAAATTTAAAATCAAGATGTGAAATTCCTAATATAATGCGAAAACTAACAAAAATTAAAAATACAAAGATAGAAATACAAAACCGATGGGTTGCCTCCCATGTAGCGCTTAGTTTAACGTCCTCAAGATGAATTAGCACTCATTCACATTACTCTTCCAGATGGGGAAAATCACGAAGCTCAATCTCTTCAACATCCATTGTACCGAAGTTGTCATAGTATGGCTTCAATCTATGGTCGTTTATCTTGAAAATTTTCCCAGTTTTGGGACTAGAACTGCACCATGACGAAAAACATTAGTAGCAACAAATGGTCCAACCTATTGGGACCTTAGCTTTCCAGGAAATAACTTAAGACGAGAATTGAATAAAAGAACTTTTTGTCCCACAACAAAACTTTTTCGAGAAATCATTTTGTCATGGAAAAACTTCGTCTTTTCCTTGTATATAGGAGAGCTCTCGTATCTCTTCTAGCTCGTTGATTTGTAGCTTCCTTTGTTTCCCAACTTCATCATACTCAATGTTGTACATTTTTACCACCTAAAAATCCTTATGCTCAATTTCAACCGGTAGATGACAAGCTTTGTCATAAATCAACCGATATGGAGACATACCAATTGGTGTCTTATACGCCGTTCTATATGCCCAAAGTGCATCATTAATCCTACAATCCTTCCGCGTAGTCTTAAATTTTTTCTCAAGGATGGACTTAATCTCACGATTTGAAATATGATAGAGCATAGCTCGGTTGAACCCACCAAGCGTTGTTATGTCAAGTCTGGTTGTCATATTGTCGTATCAAAACTCATCTAGAGTCGCTTAATTAAATACTAGAGTCAGCTTCGTTTAGGTTAGACTATGAAGTCGAGGAATGTTGAGACGTACAAGTATTACTCCAAAGACCTGAAGAATGTGAAGAAGTAACGACTGCAACGACGACATCCTCCTTTCTCTTGAGGTTAATAATATTGACTTGATCTTGTTTCCATTCCTAACGTATATTTCAAGTCGGATTATATAAAAAACATAACATGCAAAGTTGTATATAAATAATACTCTAGTGGTTAGACTTGGTCATAATAATATGATCAAAGTATTAAGGAATTATATTATGAAGAATAATGCTTATATTTTGAATTTCGTAAATACAACATCGACATAATATATTGTATTTAGTTGCTTGATTATGTGTGCATTATATAGGTATGATTTCACACTAGGAAAAGCATAGCTCGGTTGGACCCACCAAGCGTCGGTATGTCAAGTTTGGTTGTCATATTAATGAACCAAAACTCATTTAAAGAGTCGCTTGATTATGTACTAGAGTCAACTTCGTATAGGTTAACTTGAAAGTATTAGGATATGAGACATTACAAGTATTTTGAAGACTTGAAGAAGTGAATAAGTAAAGAGCTACAAAGACAACATCATCCTTCTACTTGAGGTTAGTGATATTTGACTTGAACTGTTTCATTCCCTAACGTATCTTTCTAGTTGTGCATATTGAAAACATAACTGCGAAGCATGAATGATTACACTCTAGTTAGACGTAGTATTAAGGAATTCAATATGAAGTATAATGCTTATCTTTTGAACTTCGTATATAAGACATCGACATAATCGTTTGAATGCTATTGTGATTATGTATGCGTATGAGGTGAAGATTTCATCCTTAAACAATATTTTACATTAGTTAAAAGGAAGTAAATTCATGAACTTGTTTCGTGAATCGAAAGGGAAATCCCTAGGCTTATTGGTAATTGCATATCTTTTGAACTACCAATATGTGTGATTAGTGTAACCGCTCATGACTTGTTTATGTTCTTGGTAAAACTATTCACAATGCCTTACTTTTGTACTGGTATGACTTTTATTAGTGAAATCGATCTTAAGTAATCACCTGAGATGGTATGATAGATTTAGTGTTATTGGTATGACCAACTCTAGGAAAAGGGGAACCGATCCTATGAAGAGGTGCAACCGATCACAAGAGGGGAATCAATCCTTGTAAGAGGTGCAACACGTTTTTAGTAGATGGGGGAACCAATCCTATGAACATGTGCAACAAGTTTTTAGTGAAAGGGGAACCGATCCTATGGACATGTGCAGCAAATACAAGTAGTTACCATAAGTATTTGGGGAACCAATCCTAGTACCTAGTCAACCGAATTTTCGTAAAGATAGTGTGACTATGCACAATACTCACATGGAGGTAGAACTGAAACTTGTTTTGGTAGAACCGTGAAACCCATGATTTGTGATTGAGTGTTCTTAATCAAACACATAGTTCTTGAAAGTCAGATGAACCAATTCTAAACTCGTTTGGAAGTGTGGCAAATCGGTTTCAAGATTGTAAGTATGAAAGAAGACTTACAAAGTAAAGATGTCGACATACTTTGAACATGTGCAGTAACTCTTTTCTTTTATTGTTCAAAGATATTCCTTAACAGCTAAAGGAAAATCCCGGATCGAAAAATAAGTTGAGAATCTTTTAGTTAAGGCTTTTAATTTTATTTTTGGAAAATGAAAATTGGTAATGTGCATTTATTAATTGGATATTTTCTAAGAGATTTTCGGTCAATGTTTGGAAAAAGCATTTCCAGGAATTATGGAAAAATATATTGCATATCTTGAGAATATTTTGGGTTTTGGAAATTCCTTGGTGTCCAAACTTCCTTGGTCTATAAATATCAAAGTTTGCATTTCTAGTAAACTAATCCTCAGAGCCAGCAAAACTACCTAGTTGTGTTGTTACTGGTAGAGCCGCCTATTCGGAGAGGAAAGAACCTAATTACGCGAATTCTCTTACGGCCGCTCAGTTTAAAGACTTCTTTGGGATTGAGAATCTCTATTAGTATCGTTGGTGGGAAACTAGATAATTGCGGTCTATTATTAGTTTTTGATTGATTTGATTGAATAACGGTTGTTGAAATTTGATTGCACCTAGTTTGTTTATGCTTGAGAATCTTCTCTTCTGATATAATATTCACTCAAACTAGATCGAAGTTTCGACGGGGATCTTTAGATTGTTTGTAGTTCTAAAGACGTCTTGTGATAACCCATTGTTAACAGACTCCGTTCTGTGCGTGATTGATGACAAGAGATTCAAGTTGATTGTGTGCAGGTGTTTATTGAAGATCTAAGAAGATTTGAAGACAAAGAAGACTTTGAAAATTTCTGATTTGGGTTCATAATCTTTGTTGTGCACAATACTTGTTTCGGTTAAAGAGGATCCAACTATAATCAGTTTATCCTTGTGGTAGATTGGATTGATTACTTGAGTAGATTGGCATCAATATGTTTCTTTGTGATTCAAAGTATTGATTGCAAAATCTAGACGATTACTTCGGTAATTGTTAGTAGATAGATCTAAGGACCTGACAAAGGAGTTTATTGAGATAAACGGAAGATCCTTTTATCGAACTCACATCACTTGGTTGAAAAGAGTTGATACCAAACAAATTTTTTGTTCCTTTAATGTTTGGAATACGAACCAAAGGAATTGTTCCAAGTACGTGGCTTATTACAAGTTGGAGGCGTGGGAATACAGACATAACTAGGTGAACTATAGGTTTAGTTGCTTGGTCTCAATTATACGTAGTTGGTTTGATTTTGTATAGCGGCTTAATCCTGAGAGTATTCAATTCTGGACAAGGTCCCGGGGTTTTTCTGCATTTGCGGTTTCCTCGTTGACAAAATCTTGCTGTGTCTTTTACTTTTCTATTTCCGCAATTATAATTGTTTTTATTATAATTACAGGTAGAATACATAAACGTTAATTCCTAGTTACTTGATAGTATTCCTATTGTGTTTGGTTAAGTCTGAAACTTTTATCAAGTAAACATACTTCGTTGTTGTATTGTCTCGATCACGTATCCATAGACGATCACACGAAGTGTGGACCGATTAGTTGTATTGTCTCGACTCAGTCCATAGACAATCATTTTCGGAGAAAGAACTTATAGGTGCAAAAGTTTTAGATTGAGGTATATATTTGGGTACCCTCGTCTTTTCAGAAACAATATTTTATAACATTTGTTTAAAAGAAGTACACATATGAACTTGTTTTATAAATGAAAGAAAATCATGATTGGTCAGGTTCTTTATTGAATATCTTTTGAATGACCAATATAAGATAACAAGGTACAACCTATATTAACTTTGGTTGAGAGTTGTGGTATAATCAGTCATAGCCTATGATATATATAGCTAGTTGTAATCAGTCACAAGTTACTTTGGAAATCAAGGTGTAACCGATCACAAGTTATATTGGAATTCAAGTTGTAACCGATCACAAAATACTTTGGAATCCAAGATATAAACTGAAAAAGCGAGGGTCTAACAATCACACCCAATATTTCGCTTAGGAATCTGTATGGACAAACTCCAATATACTTTATAGAGAATAGACTAGAAAGTCAGACACAATCTAGATAAAAAGTATATCAAAGAGTTTACATCTCAATCTCTCGATTTGATCTATACTCAAGCAAATAGAAATCTGCGAGTCTTTATCAAAGAGAGATAACTTGGATGCTACCAAAGACCAATATCCAAGTTTCAATCAATTTAAATCAAAAACCAAAAGGTCAGATATTCTAATTGATTTAAAAACGCATAACCTGTGATATTTCAATTATCTAACAAAATATAATGCGGAAAAGAAATAACACAGACACCAGAATTTTGTTAACGAGGAAACCACAAATGCAGAAAAACCCCGGGATCTAGTCCAGATTGAACATGCACTGTATTAAGCCGCTACAGATACTAGCCTACTCCAAACTAACTTCGGTATGGACTGTAGTTGAACCCCAACAAATATTACACTAATCCAAGGTACAGTTATTCTCCTATGTCTCTGATCCCAGCAGGATTCTACTACTTGATTCCCTTAGCTGATCTCACCCACAACCAAGAGTTGCTACGACCCAAAGTCGAAGACTTTAATAAACAAATCTGTATCACACAGAAAAGTCTATGATAATAGATAAATCCGTCTCCCACGAATATACCTACGAGTTTTGTTACGTCTTTTGATAAATTAATGTGAACAAGAACCAATTGATAATCCGGACTTATATTCTCGAAGAACAGCCTAGTATTATCAATCACCTCACAATAGTCTTAATCGACGCAGCGAAAAAAGATATTGTGGATTCACAAACGATGAGACGAAGATGTTTGTGATTACTTTTTATCTTGCCTATCGGAGATAGAAATCTCAAGACAATTATTGCAATTGTATTCGTACGATAGAAACAACAAGATCAGATCACACAACTACAAGAAAAGTAGTATCAGTCTGGCTTCACAATCCCAAAGAAGTCTTTAAGTTGTTAACTTGGTTTAGAAGAAGAGACCAAAGGTTAAAGGAGAATCGAATCTAGTTTAGCACAACTAGTATCACACAGAATGTGTGGGGATTAGGTTTTCCAGTTGCTAGAGTTCTCCCTTATATAGTCTTTCAAATCGGGGTTTGCAATCAATGTTAGCTTGGTAACAAAGCATTCAATATTCACCATTAGATGAAATGCACGTTCCTGGGCTTGTGTAACCGTACCCTAACTTGTACATTAGTTTTGATGGTGGTTTTTATCTTAGGGTTAAAATCGTAAAACCTTGCATCAGATGTGAGGTCACTCTGCAAGGAAACGGTGCTGCGATTACTATCCTCTCCACCGACACATTTATTGAGTCGCTCAATATATCTTTTCTGGCACCTTTCCAATACTAGACTCGCTGAGTACTTTCCTGTGTTATGTTCCTCAGCAGAACCCTTAAGTTGGTATGGCATGACGGATTTATGTTCACTCGCAGCTGAGTAGCATGAAACCTCCAAGTACCAAAATTAAGGCACGAAAGGCTCAGACAGAAAGCATATTGCACTCTGTAGGTAAATATTTTTGTGACAACATACGAAAATCCATCTAATCATTGTGATAACTTGCAAAGAACTCATAAACCCAACTAAATTTCAAATTAGGGTTTTGCGCCTCGCGTCATATACTAGACCCCGTTGGTCGAAGCCACGCCGAGCCAAGCTAGGAAACCAAATTCGCCACAACACGCTAGAAGTGTGGCGCGTCCTAGCTTGACCGGCCCTCTTTCTATCGACCAGGTCGCTTTAAATCCGCCACAGCGCGCTGGAAGTGCGGCCGCGCCCTAGCTTGCCGGCCCCACTTCCCATCGACCAATAAGGTCACCGTAAATATTCCACGTGCATTCCAAACAATTCCGGCCCCATGTTGCTTGTCGGCCCCCTTTCCATCGACCAATCAGGTTGCTCCAAACCTGTCACGGTCTCAAAAGAGGTCGTTAATACTAAGATAGCTTCCAAAAACGTACTAGCTTCCCAAAACGCGCCACACGCACTAATTAGGGTTTCAACACACCCAAACCCTAATCCAAACAAGACGCAACCAAATCCGTCCATGATGCTAACTTTGGCCACGCCGCAACTAGCATACTGCTATACCACAGCTACTGGCATGCCACCATGCCACAACTGCTAGAACGTCGCTATGCCACGGCTATTGGTACACCACCATGCCACGGCTGCTAGCACGTCGCTATGCCACGGATACTGGCACGCTACCATGCCACAGTTGCTAGCACGTCTCTATGCCACGGCTACTTGCACGCTACCATGCCACAGCTGCTAGCACGTCGCTATGCCACGGCTACTGGCACACCACCATGCCACAGTTGCTAGAACGTCGCTATGCCACGGCTACTGGCACGCCACCATGCCACAGCTGCTAGCAACAGCTACTGGCACACCACCATCCCACAGCTGCTAGCACGTCGCTATGCCACGGCTACTGGCACGTGACACACCACCATGCCACAGCTGCTAGAACTGTGAAACCCATGATTTGTGATTGAGTGTTCTTAATCAATCACATAGTCCTTGAAAGTCATATGAACCAATTCTAAACTCATTTGGAAGTGCGGCAAATCGGTTTCAAGATTGTAAATATGAAGAGGACTTACAAAGTAAAGATGTCGACATACTTTGAACATGTGCAACAACGTTTTTCTTTTATTGTTCAAAGATATTCCTTAATAACTAAAGGAAAATCCCGGATCGAAAAATAAGTTGAGAATGTTTTAATTAAGGTTTTTAATTTTATTTTTGGAAAAGGAAAATTGGTAATGTGCATTTACTAATTGGAGATTTTCTAAGAGATTTTCGGTCAATGTTTGGACAGAGCATTTCCAGAAATTATGGGAACCGAATCTGGAATATATTGCATATCTGGAGAATATTTTTGGTTTTGGAAATTCCTTGGTGTCCAAACTTCCTTGGTCTATAAATATCAAAGTTTGCATTTCTATCAAACTAGTCCTCAGAGCCAGCAAAACTACCTAGTTGTGTTGTGACTGGTGGAGCCGCCTATTCGAATAGGAAAGTAACCAAATTAAGCGAAATCTCTTATGGCCGCTCAGTTTAAAGACTACTTTGGGATTGAGAATCTCTATTAGTACCATTGGTGGGAAAATAGATAATTGTGGGTTATTATTAGTTTTCGATTGATTTGATTGACTAACGGTTGTTGAACTTCGATTGCACGTAGTTTTTTTATGTATGAGAATCTTCTCTTCTGATATAAAATTCACTCAAACTAGATCGAAGTTTCGACGGGGATCTTTAGACACTTTGTAGTTCCAAAGACGTCTTGTGATAATCAATTGTTAACAGATTCCGTTCTATGCGTGATTGATCACAAGAGATTCAAGTTGATTGTGTGCACGTGTTTACTGAAGATCTAAGAAGATTTGAAGACAAAGAAGAGTTTGAAGATTTCTGATTTGGGTTCATAATCTTCGGTGTGCACATATACTTGTTTCGGTTAAAGAGGATCCAACTATAATCAGTTTATCCTTGTGGTAGATTGGATTGATGTCACATACCTAATATGTGTATCTCAGCCTCTGGGCTTATTATTAGTTAGCTAATCCCATCTTCTTACGGGTATTTTATCTGGGCAATTTATCTTTCGGGTCAACCCATATGGGGATATTTGACAGATGTTTTATTTCCTTGTTTAGGGTTAATCATTGGTTGTTTTACACCCAATGGGTGAGCTGATAATTTGACGGCTATTTATACATATCGTCTTGTAAGAACTCGATATTAAAAAAATTAATCAAAAAGATTCAGGCTCCTCCTTAAGTTAGGAAGAGAAGGTATTGTGTTTAGTTGATATTCAATCTGTTTCATGACATTTGGTATCAGCCAATTTCGATCCTGATTACCTGATATTATGGTCGGAACCGTCGAGAAAGCTACCACAGTAAAAGAGGTTGCAGCTCAGTTGCAGGCTCACTCAGATCGTTTACTTGCTTTAGAGGAGGCTGTTAAGAACATTTCTTCCGAAGTTCGTTCTCTATCCAATGATTTGATTCTTATTAAAGAATATCTCACTACCATTTCCTTGCTATGTCAGCGGATGAGTATTCCTACAGATCCAATTTCATCTGAATCACCGGATCCTTCTGCTACAAAGAAACATCATGAGCTAATTGCACAGTCTGGTAAATTTTCTCGACACCCAAAAATTGATTTCCCAAGATTTGATGGTACTAACCCTCGAGGTTGGATTTGTAAATGTGATACATATTTTCAACTTAATTCCATTCTTGAGGTTCATAGAGTAGATTTGGCTTCTATTCACTTTGATGGGAAGGCTGATTCGTGGTTTTTAGACTATCAAGCGGGTAAGATTTTTATACCTTGGTCTCAATTTTCATCTGATATTTGTTGTCGCTTTGAGGATGTATCATATGATAATTATGTAGGAAGTTTTAAAAAATTATCTCAAGTAACCACTGTCGAAGAATATTATGAGATATACGAATCCTTAAAAACCTTAATGAAATCTAAAAATCCTAGTCTATCTGAGGATCATTACACTATGAGCTTTGTCAGTGGCTTAAAGGAAGAGATTCGCAATTCTGTACAAAATGTTCAAGCTTGCTACTGATATAAATGCTTTTTATTTGGCTAGAATGCAACAAGCCTCTGTTGATTTTCAATATAAAAACTCTAAACCGTTTTCTAGGCCATTTCAACCCTCTTCCACTCACTATTTACCATCTCCTACTACTTCCAAACCAATTTTATCACCCCTCACCACTACATCTAGTCCATTATTTTCAAATTCTAAACCACTTATCACCCATACTCTTACACCTACCAAATCAGAACCCTCTGTACCTCCTATCAAAAGACTAGCTCCATCTCAAATGAAAGTAAGGAGAGATAAATGTCTATGCTATAACTGTGATGAACTTTACAAGCAGGGTCATATGTGCAAGACTCAACAATTGTTCATCTTGGTAGCTTCAAAAGATGTTACTTCCCCTTCCTCTGTTGAAGAACTTGAAGAAGATGTTGCTTCTCCTCCTTCCCCTGATTTATCTACCATGGAAATTTCCTTACATGCCTTGACTGGATTGGTAACTAAGAATACTATCAGAGTGCCTGGTAAACTACATTTTACATGATATACTCATTCTAGTGGACACATGTAGCACATACAGCTTTGTGGATGCTCAGTTGGATGAAAAATTACAACTCCCTATTAAATCTACTGGTCACATGCTAGTGACAGTTTCTAATGGTGATTCAACTATCAGCAAAGGTATTTGCAATCAACTGGAGTGGCTCATGCAGGGTTACCACTTTACTGGGGATTTGAGAGTTTTAACTCTTGGTGGTTGTGACATGGTCTTGGGTGTGGACTGGCTTAAACAACTTGGTGATATCACCTTCAACCTAGCTGATCTTGCACTTTCCTTCTCTCATCAGGGTCATTACATCACTTTACAAGGTAGTTCTACATTACCCTCTTCTAACTTGATCAGTGGCAACACTTTTTTGAAATTTTTAAAAAATAATACCCCGACTATCATTGGCCAATTCTTTTCTATTTCATCAAGAACACTAGAACCCATCCCTCCTACCATCTTTACATTGCTGTAATCCTTTTCAGATGTCTTTGATACACCTACTTCTTTACCTCCTCAGAGAGCTTTGGATCGTAAAATCCCATTAAAGCCAAATTCTGAACCCATTTCTCAGAGACCATATATATGTCCTCATCTACAAAAATTATTGCTGGAGAAACTAATTCAAGAAATGTTAGACTCTGGCTTTATTCAGGACAGTCACAATCCTTTTGCTTCTCCAATATTATTAGTCAAGAAGAAAGATGGCTCCTGGAGATTCTGTGTTGACTACAGAAAATTGAATGACATCACCATCAAAGATAAGTTTCCCATTCCTCTAATTGATGATTTATTGGATGAATTACATGGTGCTGTCATTTTACAAAGATTGACCTTAAATCTGGTTATTATCAAATTCTGATGAATATATCTGATATTCATAAGACTGCATTTAGAACTCACCAGGGTCACTGTGAATTTAGAGTAATGTCATTTGGATTGATAAATGCACCAACTACATTTCAGTCCCTTATCAACAAGATTTTTCAACCATTCTTGAGGATATTTATTCTTGTATTTTTTGATGACATTTTGGTTTATAGTAAATCTTTGGAGGAACATGAAGTGCACCTAGCATAGACCCTGCACTTGCTCAGACAACACTCTCTATTTGCCAACAAAAAGAAATGCTGCTTCTCTCAAACCAAACTGGACTATTTGGGATATTTGATCACTTCTGCAGGGGTGGCTGCTGATCCTGACAAAATTGCTGCAATGCAACAATGGCCACAACCAACTACCTTAAAGCAGTTGAGAGGATTTTTGGGTTTGACCGGTTACTACAAAAGGTTCATTAAAGACCATGGAAACATCAGTAAACCCTTAACTGACATTCTAAAAAAAGATCTATTTTCTTGGTCACCCTCAGCATTACAAGCATTTACTTCTCTTAAAGCTGCAATGACAACTGCTCCAGTCTTTGCTTTACCTGATTTCTCTCAACTATTTATTCTTGAAACTGATGCTTGTTTTATAGGATTAGGTGCAGTGTTAATGCAATCTGGTCAGGCTATAGCCTTCTACATCAAGCCCTTAGGACCACAAGCATTATCCTTATGGAAAGGAATTGTTGGACATTGTTATGGCTGTGTACAAGTGGAAATATTACTTGTCTCACCACCAGTTTATAATCCACACAGATCACCAAAGTCTTAAGTACTTCATGGAACAGAGGATCACAACTGTCTTACAACAAAAATGGCTTATGAAACTCTTGGGTATGGATTATGTCATCAAGTATAAGAAGGGGCTTGAGAAAAAGGCTGTTGATGCGTTATCTAGAGTTCAACACAATACTTCAGAGTGTCAATATTTATCAGTTGCTTAACCACAATGGGCTCAGGACATAATTTCCAGCTACACTGATGATGTTTTTGCTCAGCAGATGATATCTCAATTGCTCATTTCCGCAACTCACCCAAAGTACTCCTTACAGCATGGCATGCTCAGGTACAAGTCTATAATTTTTGTAGGTTCAGCTCTACAGATTAGACATTAAATTATACAATTTGTTCACTCCTCAGCAGTTGGAGGGAATTCTGGCATGTTAGGGACTTATAATAGGGCCAAAGCATATTTTTACTGGCCAAAGATGAAAGATGATATTTTTCTCTTTGTTTCTCACCATGAAGTTTGCCAATGTAACAAGAATGAATACTCTACTTCTGCTGGCCTCCTCCAACCACTGCCAATTCCAGATACAGCTTCGCAGTACATATCTATGGATTTTATTGAAGGCTTACCCATGTCTTACAGAAAGAGTGTCATCTTGGTTTTGGTTGACAGGCAGACTAAATATAGTCATTTTATTGCTTTAAGTCATCCATTTACTTCCATATATGTAGCTAAAGAGTTCATGCACCATATCTTCAAGATACATGGTCTTCCTAGCTCCATCATCTCTGACAGAGGTAAGGTATTTTTTAGTACCTTCTGGCAACATTTATCTAAGTCATTGGGCACCCAGTTAACTCTCAGCACTTCTTACCACCCACAAACTGATGGGAAAACTGATGGGAAAACTGAGAGAACAAATGCATGTTTGGAGCAATACTTGAGGTGTATGACTGGTTCCACCCCAAAGTTGTGGCTCAATTGGCTGGCATTAGCAGAATGGTGGTTCAATATAAATTTTCATACAATCCTTAAGATGACACCATTCCAAGCTTTATATGGATACACTCCACCTCACTTGGAATTTCCAGTCCATGCTACTACTTCAGTTGCTCCTGTTCAAGATTATCTCAAGGAGAAAGATCACATGCTTCAACTGCTCAAGGAAGACTTAACTAAGGCACAACAAAGAATGAAGCACTTTGCAGATGCCAAGAGAACTGACAGGTCATTTACAGTGGGGGATTTGGTGTTCTTGAAATTACATCCTTATAGGAAATCTTCTGTAGCATTGAGAACCAATATGAAGACGTATGCCAAGTATTTTGGACCATTTGAGGTATTACAGAAAATTGGTGTAGTAGCTTACAAGCTCAAAATTCCTGTGTGTTAGAGAATTGCTCGGTCAACCTCGCATGCGTTGCCATCTCAAGCATGTTTTTCAATGTTAGTGATCAAAACTATAAGTCTTGATTTTTAGTCTATTATAGCTAACTCGGACTAGGATAGAAAGTGTAGTTGAACTCAAGGACTTCATGGAGATTCATCATACAAGCAGAAGAACTACTCAAGGAACCGGTGGAACTTCTCGACAAAAAGGTATGTGAAGACTTGAACTTATCTATCACTCAAAATTCTATCTACTCTATCTTCTACTCTCTGAGACAAGAAGTCGTATGCTATAAATATAGACTTGGATTATACATATTTGGTATTTCAAGCCGAGTCTACCTCGACTATTTATATCTCGAAATATGTGTTGGTAAGCTTTTCACTTCTATCAAGTTTATCTTTACCTAGTGACGAAAGTCATGATATGTTTCAATCACTTTGAAAATTGCTTTGACGAGAAATGGTGTAACAACTGTATAACGTCCTCTAAGAATGTTTCAATAATTGAAATGAGAGTTCTTATTACATAATCAATGATGGACATAAGCATTGTTGTGAAAACACATATATGTATAAGTCCTATTCCTTGAACCAAAGTTTGCGAACTTTGTTGATCAAGAGAAACCGGAAGAATGTCTTGTTTCCAAGTCCGCGAACTGCCGAAATTCTCATCCCGAGAAATTCTGCTGGAGTTGACAAACTAGTTGCATGAGTACCAGTCCGTGAACCCATTCCGCGAACCGGCGGAAGGTCTTTTGCCGAGATTTTCTGCTGGACTTTGTAAACTCTGCCTGGTTGCTTAAGTCCGTGAACCTAGTTTGCGAACTTAAGAATGTTATATATCTGAAGATGATTTATGAACTTAAACTTAAAAAGAATAAGGAATGTAGTTTGCAAACCGTGGCTATAAAAGTTCATGAACCGATTCAAGTGAATCAAATCATCTTTGATTCAATTGTGTCTTGTGTAGTACATAAGATTTCCTTGCAATTGAAAAACTCTCTAACTAGTTCATTTGAGTTTTTTGAACTAGTTATGGTGAAGAAGAACATGGTTGATATGAAATTATCATATGGCTAACCTTTTGGTTAACTATTATTGAACCAACAAGTGCATATATTTGGGTACGGTTAACAAACCTAGAAGCGTGCATTGTCAAGTGTGTATAACAAGCTAAGTTTTCGAACTAACGGTTGAGAAATATTAGCTTGAATCTAAATTAGGTTTCCATATAACGGTGAATATTGAATGCTTTGTTACTAATCTAACATTGATTGCAAACCCTGATTTGAAAGACTATATAAAGGAGACATCTAGTATTGTGCAAAACTAATCCCCACACCTTACATGTGATACTAGTTTGCATACTAGAGTCGATTCTCCTTTAACCTTTAGTTTTCTTCTTCTAAAACCAGGTTAACGACTTAAAGACTTCATTAGGATTGTGAAGCCATATTGATACTACTTTTATCGTAGTTGTGTGATCTGATCTTGCATCTTCTAACGTACGAGTACAAAAAGATTTATTGGCTTGAGATTGATATCTCCGATAGGCAAGATATAAAAAGTAATCACAAACATCTTCGTCTCATCGTTTATGATTCTGCAACATCTTGTTCGCTACCATACGATCAATATTGTTGTGAGGTGATTGATAACTCTAGGATGTTCTTCAGGAATATAAGACCGTATTATCTATTGGTTCCTGTTCACCTTGATTATTATCAAAATACGGAACAAAACCTTTAGGGTTTATCTGTGGGTGACATATTGATCCGTTGATAGACTTGTCTGTGTGAGACAGATTTGTTTATTGTCAAAGCCTGCGATTTTGGATCGTAGAAACTCTTAGTCGTGGGTGAGATCATCTAAGGGAATCAAGTGCGCAGTATCCTGCTGGGATCAGAGGTGTAGGAGCATAAATGTACCTTCGATCAGTGGGAGATTGATTGGGGTTCAACTATAGTCCAGTCCGAAGTTAGCTTGGGGTAGGCTAGTGTCTGTAGCGGCTTAATACAGTGTGTGTTCAATCTGGACTAGGTCTCGGGTTTTTTCCGCATTTGCGGTTTCCTCATTAACAAAATTTCTGGTGTCTGTGTTATTTCAATTTCCGCATTATATTGTTTTATCTGTATTGAAATAATACAGGTTGTGCGTTTGAATCAATCAATTGGAAATCCGACCTTTGGTTGTTGATTGATATTGATTGATCCTTGC
This sequence comes from Papaver somniferum, assembly GCF_003573695.1. Lineage (NCBI taxonomy): Eukaryota > Viridiplantae > Streptophyta > Magnoliopsida > Ranunculales > Papaveraceae > Papaver > Papaver somniferum. The sequence continues at coordinate 11,306,806 of NW_020622492.1, read as the reverse complement.
ATATTGGTCTTTGGTACCATCCAAGTTATTCCTTGTATTTGATAAAGACTCGCTGATTGTTATTAGCTTGAGTAAAGATCAAATCAATAGAGAGATATTAACTCCTCAATATACTTTAATCTAGATTGAGTCTGACTGTCTAGTTGATTCTCTAGCAAAGTATATTAGAGTTAGTTCATACAGATTGCTAAGTGAAATATTGGGTGGTGTTGTTAGACCCACGCTTTTTCAATTGGTATCAGAGCAGGCAAACACGTTTAAGACCTCAAAAGTCTTTGTTTGTAGTGATCTGACTCTATGGACAAGAGTATTATCTCTGATAAACGCGTCGCCAGAAATAAAAGTTCTGTCTCGTCTAATTCTAATAAAGAGAAAGATACTTCAATCTCGAATATAGACGAACCTTGTGTTCTGACAAGACAGACAAACACTGACATGTGTGATTCCGATTACCCTTCAAAAGAGACCATCTCTATTAATGAACCAGAAACTGCTGAAGAGAGTGAATTGATTCTAAATCTTGTTAGAATCCAAGATGATAGATTTAATCGGTTGAAACACCATGTCAATGTTCTTCTTGGTGTAATAAAAGACTGCAAATTCAAGGAAAATACTGAAGATCATTCTTCACGTATGACTCTTGAGGCTAGCCTGAAAAAGGATGCCTTGGAAATTGAACATCGCTTGAGTAAACTCTCTATTCAAGGATGCTCTAAGCAGTCTAATATACCAAGTACTTCTGCTACGACTGAAAACGTTTCTAAACCAGAAGTAATGTCAAAATCCTTTCCTGTAAGAAATGATGTGATTGTGTCTTCCTATAATCAAGGAATCTCTACACCACATGGAAGGAATAAGTCTCCTAACAATGGTTGTAAAACTGTTTCTCCTAATCACCTCTTTGATCATAAAGTATGCCTCTTTTGTGATTCAAAAGGACATGTTGAACGAGAGAGAAAATCCATGTTGAATGGAAAATCTATTGATCGTCTTCAACACACCTTAGATTTGATTCTTGAAGATGTAACTGACATTCGCATGTATAAACCAATTGATTTTAATACTCGCCCTGTGTTCTATACCAGGAAGATCAGTTCAAGATGTTCCTCAAATGTTCAAAGGAGAGACAGTCTTCCTAAATCATTTCATCAAAGAAGAGTTCATAAATCTTCTTATGATAGAAAGGGAAATGATGTTGTTCTCAATGTGAAAAAGGAACCAGAAGAAAGAAGCAAATATGGTGAAAACAATCTAAAAATGATAATTAAAGGATATAAAGAGACCATTAACAGGTTATCAAATTTTCGTGGTCAAGCTACTTCAGGTAAAAATAAAAACTACGCGTCTTATTTTGATGATAGCAAATTTTAAGATAACTTTTCACATCATAATCGTTTTTCTCAAGACTTTTGAAAAAGATAGTCAACCGTAATCTACGGTCGTTTGATGAGCTCAAGGCTCATACTTGTGCTAATTAATCACAAGGTGGAATCTCATTCACAAAAATCCTGGTTGAGTGAGATATAGTCAGGTATACTTGATGGAAAAGTGTTTTCTGATTCTCTAAACTATTTTCTTATCGTCTTTAGATGGAGTATCAATCACAAACATTTTTGCATAAGTTTTTTTTTTACATTGTTTGTTTTATTCTTTTTGGGCAATGTTGTATTCGTATGTGTACACGGGTTGCCATCACGAGTCAACTGTTTAAACCTTAAAATCCATTCCTCAAGAAACCCTTAAATACTCACCTATTGAGTTACAAAAATCACGTACGCATACTCTAGGTTAGTTTCTAGTTTTTCAAGAATGTCTTCTTCTTCATTTTGCTATGGTGATTTTGCAAGAGGATTCCTTGACAAAGGTTTTGTTGTTGAGTCCAAGAAGAAAATAACCCTTCTAGATGAAGATCATCCTAATGCTTCATGTTATTTTGCCTATGTTCATGGAGATGCTGAAAATGATGATATGATTTCTGCTGAAGTTGTTCATGACTTTCTTAAGTACTTTGGGGAAGCAAAACAAGAGCTCATTGTTACTCTGAAAAATCTTGATGCATTAAAAACTGAGTTGGAAAAGGTTACTGCTGACCTTGGTCTCATAAAGTCTTACATCAATGATCTTTGCAAAGAGAATCACTTCTCTAATGCTGCAATGAATGCTGTTGTTGACAAGCTCAAAGATCCTATGACTCGTGAGGATCCTGAACCGTCCATATGATCTTAGTTCGTGTTCGGGCATAACACTGGAGTCTGTTTTTCTTTAGCTTATTGTTTTTTAGTTGCCCAGTATGTCTTCTTTTTGATTTAGTTGGAAGAATAACTAGTGCTTGAATAACAATGATTGTGACTACACATAGCTATTATTTTTCATCTTCTTTTTTAGGTTTATTTGGTTTAAATTTTAAAAATATTTGGAGGATCATGTTTTTGCAGTATTAATCTTTATGATTTGATATATTGCAATTTTTTATGGGATATTGGTGTTTACGTCCGTGAACTATGTTTGTCCCATACTCTGTCAAAAGTAAAGTCGTTTGTGATCAGTATTCACGTACTGGTAAAAGAATGAATAGACTTTTGACAAATTCAAAAGTTAAGCCTATTATGTCAATTTTGATGGAATATAGGTTAAAATCTTTTGTGTTCAAGGATTATGTCTATTGGATGTCGTTATGCAAATAGTGATTGAAGATAAAATGAATCCTTGTGTATTCCGCAGTATTGATCATCCCTGATCCATATTTGTATGTATTACTGTGAGGCTCCGTAATGCATCTTATATTGAGCACTAAACAACCAAGTTGATTTATTAAGCTTAGTTGGTGTTCCGTGAGATATGTTATATCGATCATATTAAACCAAATTAATCTTATTGTTTGGTTATTTAGTTATTGCTCTGTAAGTTTTCTTATGTCGAGCAAAACAAATGACGATTAAATTGATTACTTTTGTGATTAGTTTGGTTGTGTATTCCAATTAGATTAATCATGGGTTCTCTTGTAATTAATCTGGATGAGTATTTTCGTGTCTCCATAAGTTCTCTTATGTTGAGCACAATCAATTGAATTGATCACTTTTTGTGTTTAATTTGATCGCGTATTCCGATTAAATTAATCATGGGTTTACTTGTGATTAATTTGATTGATTTTTTTTGGATATAGGAAATCATTCTCATAGTTTTTGGTGTCCAATAAAATCCCTCTTTTCTTTGAAATTAAGGTCGCTCTTGTTGTTCTTTCGGGAATGACATCAAATGGGGGAGAGTTCTTTTGAAATTGTTCTTAATGGTCATATCTTGAGGGGTGTGCGGCTGTGGAATATTAGAGGGGTTATCTTGTATCTTTAAACTCCTTGATGAATGCATCTAGATTCGGCTTTATGATTGCATCTAAATTAGATGGTATGTATTCTTCTTTTAGTCACTAAACGTTTTTCGGAAATTTCATTAGGATCCCGTTCTTGTACCTTTGCCAATTTTATTGACAAAAAGGGGGAGAATTAATATGTGGTTCATACTACAAATACATATGGTTTTCGGATCATTATGTAAGGGGGAGTGGTTTCCATGTGAGATGGAGTATTGACTAAGGGGAAGTGATACATATCACCGTAGTATTATTGTTAAAGTTGTGATAAAATTGAACTTTGACACTGTGTAATAATACTATGACACTTATAACAATGATCGAGACCGATGCTTTCTCATTGTTATAGCTACGGATCTTCAACAACGGTGATACTAAACTTACAACCTTTGGGATCATTGGAGTACTTGGAAGTGACGAAGATTTCAAGGAATGTTGAAGATTAGACATGTGGAATAGGAGCTACTAAAGTTTCTTTATCTTTTTTGTATTCCATATTATTGATAGTTTTGTCACTAAAATTGACAAAGGGGGAGATTGTTAGAGCATTGCTCGGTCAACCTCGCATGCGTTGCTATCTCAAGCATGTTTATCAATGTTAGTGATCAAAACTATAAGTCTTGATTTCTAGTCTATTATAGCTAAGTCTCGGACTAGGATAGAAAGTGTAATTGAGCTCAAGGATTTCATGTCGATTCATCATATAAGCAGAAGAACTACTTAAGGAACCGATGAAACTTCTCGAAAAAAAGGTATGTGAAGAATTGAACTTATATATCACTCAAAAGTATATCTACTCTATCTCCTACTCTTTGAGAAAAGAAGTCGTATGCTATAAACATAGACTTGGATTATACACATTTGGTATTTCGAGCCGAGTATACCTCGCCTATCTATATCTGGAAATATGTGTTGGTAAGCTTTTCGCTTCGATCAAGTTTATCTTTACCTAGTGACGAAAGTCATGATATGTTTCAATCATATTGAAAATTTCTTTGACGAGAAGTGGTGTAACAAATGTATAACGTCCTCTAAGAATGTTTCAATGATTGAAATGAGAGTTTAGATTACATAACCAATGATGGACATAAGCATTGCTGTGGAAACACATTGATGTGTAAGTCTTATTCCTTGAACCAAAGTTTGCGAACTTTGTTGATCAAGAGAAACCGGAAGAATGGCTTGTTGCCAAATCTGCGAACTGCCGAACTTCTCATCCCGAGAAATTCTGCTGGAGTTGACAAACTAGTTGCGTGAATACCAGTCCGCGAACCGGCGGAAGGTCTTTGCCGAGATTTTCTTCCGGAGTTTGTAAACTATGGCCGGTTGCTTAAGTCCGCGAACCTAGTCTGCGAACTTAAGAATGTTATATATCAGAAGATGATTTCTGAACTTAAACTTAAAAAGATTAAGGAATGCAGTTTGCAAACCGTGGCTATAAAAGTTCATGAACCGATTCAAGTGAATCAAATAATCTTTGCTTCAATTGTGCTTGTGTAGTACATAAAATTTCCTTGCAATTGAAAAACTCTCTAACTAGTTCATTTGAAGTTATTTGAACTAGTTATGGTGAAGAAGAACATGGTTGATATGAAATGCTCATATGGCTAACCTTTTGGTTAACTATTATTGAACCAACAAGTGCATACGTTTGGGTACGGTTAACAAACCTAGAAGCGTGCATTGTCAAGTGTGTATAACAAGCTAAGTTTTCGATCTAACGGTTGAGAAATATTAGCTTGAATCTAAATCATGTTTTCATCTAACAGTGAATATTGAATGCTTTGTTACTAAGCTAACATTGATTGCAAACCCTGATTTGAAAGACTATAGAAAGGAGACATCTAGTATTGTGCAAAACTAATCCCCACACCTTACGTGTGATACTAGTTTGCATACTAGAGTAGATTCTCCTTTAACCTTTGGTTTTCTTCTTTTAAAACCAGGTTAACGACTTAAAGACTTCATTGGGATTGTGAAGCTAGACCGATACTACTTTTATCGTAGTTATGTGATGTGATCTTGCATCTTCTATCGTACGAGTACAATCATATTGATTGGCTTGAGATTGATATCCGATAGTCAAGATATAAAAATTAATCACAAACATATTCATCTCATCGTTTGTGATTTCACAACATCTTGTTTCGCTACCATACGGTTAAGATTGTTATGAGGTGATTGATAACTCTAGGATGTTCTTCGGGAATATAAGACCGTATTATCAATTGGTCCTGTTCACCTTAATTATTATCAAAAAACGGAACAAAACCTTTAGGGTTTATCTGTGGGAGACGGATTGATCCTTTGATAGACTTGTCTGTGTGAGACAGATTTGTTTATTGTCAAAGCCTGCGATTTTGGATCCTAGCAACTCTTAGTTGTGGGTGAGATCATCTAAGGGAATCAAGTGCGCAGTATCCTGCTGGGATCAGAGGAGTAGGAGCATAACTGTACCTTGGATCAGTGGGAGATTGATTGGGGTTCAACTACAATCTAGTCCGAAGTTAGCTTGGAGTAGGCTAGTGACTGTAGTGGCTTAATACAGTGTGTGTTCAATCTGGACTAGGTCCCGGGGTTTTTCTGCATTTGCGGTTTCCTTGTTAACAAAATTTCTTGTGTCTGTGTTATTTCAATTTTTGCATTATATTGTTTTATCTTTATAATTGAAATAATACATGTTGTGCGTTTGAACCAATAAATTGGAAATCTGACCTTTGGTTTTTGATTGATATTGAGTGATCCTTGGATATTGGTCGTTGGTACCATCCAAGTTATTCCTTGTATTTGATAAAGACTCGCTGACTGTTTTTAGCTTGAGTAAAGATCAAATCAAGAGAGAGATATTAACTCCTCAATATACTTTAATCTAGATTGAGTCTGACTGTCTAGTTGATTCTCTAGCAAAGTATATTGGAGTTAGTCCATACAGATTGCTAAGCGAAATATTGGATGGTGTTGTTAGATCCCCGCTTTTTCACTGCGGGCTCTAGAATTCACCCTGTATTTCATGTATCACAACTGAAATAGAATATTGGCCAGCATGCAACAACTTCCATTCAGTTGCCAGTGGTGGATACTGCAGGTTCATTCATAGTAACTCCTGTTGCAGTTTTGGATACCAGACAGATTCCCAGAGGTGACCACACCATCCTCCAACTCCTAATTTAATGGGCTGGTGCACCATCAAAAGATGCTATTTGGGAGGACTGCAACTACATACGCGCACAATTCCTTGATTTTATGCTTGAGGGCAACGATATTCCAAAAGGGGGAGTATTGTCACATACCTAGTATGTGTATCTCAACCTTTGGGATAATTATTAGTTAGCTAAGCCCATATTCTTACGGGTATTTTATCTGGGTAATTTATCTTTCGGGTCAACCCATATGGGGATATTTGACAACTGTTTTATTTCTTTGTTTAGGGTTAATCATTGGTTGTTTTACACCCAATGGGTGAGCTGATAATTTGACGGCTATTTATAGCTAACGTCTTGTAAGAACTCGATATTAAGAAAATTAATCAAAAAGATTCAGGCTCCTCCTTAAGTTAGGAGGAGAAGGTATTGTGTTTAGTTGATCTTCAATCTGTTTCATGACAATTGATTAGTTGAGTAGATCGACATCAATACGTTTATTTGTGATTCAAAGTATTGATTGCAAAATCTAGACGATTACTTCGGTTATTGTTAGTAGATAGATCTAAGGACCTGACAAAGGAGTTTTTTGAGATAAACGGAAGAGCCTTTTGTCGAACTCAGATCACTTGATTAAAAATAGCTGGCACCAAACATATTTGTTGTACCTTTACCGTTTGGAATAAGAACCAAAGGAATTGCTCCAAGTACGTGACTTATTACAAGTTGGAGGCATGGGAATACAAACGGAACTAGGTGAACTACAGGTTTAGTTTCATGGTCTCAACTATACGAAGTTGGTTTGATTTTGTATAGCGGCTTAATCCTGAAAGTATCAAATTCTGGACAAGGTCCCAGGGTTTTTCTGCATTTGCGGTTTCTTCGTTAACAAAATCTTGTTGTGTCTTTTACTTTTCTATTTCCGCAATTATAATTGTTTTTATTATAATTAGAAGTAAAATAAACAAACGTTAATTCCTATTTACTTGATAGTAATCCTATTGTGTTTGGTTAAATCTGAACCTCTTATAAAGTAAACATACTTCGTTGTTGTATTGTCTCGATCTCTTATCCATAGAAGATCACACCAAGTGTGAACCGATTAGTTGTATTGTCTCGACTCAGTCCATAGACAATCACTTTTGGAGAAAGGACTTATAGGTGGAAATTTTTTAGATCAAAGTATATTTGGGTACCCTCGTCTTTTCGATTGGTATCAGAACAAGCAAACACGAAAAGATCTAACAATCTGTGTTAGGTTCGATCCAACACTATAAGAAATTGAATCCATGTCTGATGCAGTTAACGTTATGCAAGAGTATGAATACTCAAAAGTTGAAGATGTTACTACTTCGTTGGCTCATGATCCATGGGTTGCGAAAACATCTATGTCTATCTCTGATGAAAGAGAAGATGCTGATAAAGAGTTGTTAAAACTCCTAAAGCCTATAAAATCTCTGTGTTCTAAAGTGATGATATTAAAGACAGTCAAATCTTATTAAACAGGAGATCAGAGATAAAGACATTCAACTGAATAGTCTGGCCAAAGAGAATATGGATCTCACTGTCAAACTAGAAGCTCTTGGTAAATCTCTTACTTTTGATAAAGAGACACGTCCTATGACTCTGACTAATGATGCTTTTGTGATTTTTCTGATAATGAGTAAACTAAAAGTTCTTGCTAGACTTTTACAGATTGTGAGTAAACAGGTTTAGTCATGTCTGAAACAGATCAAGATGATGGTAGTTTTCCTAACTACATCAAGTCAGAAGAGGATGAGAACCCAACTTCTAGATCTACTGATGAACAAAAGAAATCATTTACAAAGGAAACTTTGAACTGATTTCGTGTTTGTGATCTGAAGGAATACAAGTTTCAGTCACTTGACAAGAAACTTATACTTCTTCAACTTACTGTGGTAAAAATATTGAAAGAAGTTTCTTGTCTTAAAAAACTGAAAGATCATTCCTTAGTAGAAAGACAGATTATACCACTACCCGATAAGATCAACTCAAAAGAATCAGAGGAAAGAGTTGATAATCGCTTCTGGAAAAAGGTTCCTCCTCACCCATATCGAAACAATTCTTGTTTTGGTGAAAAACAACTCCAGAAGAAAGGGAAAGAGAGAATCTCTGCCAAAAGAAACAATCAGGACTTTCCGATAATTGTTTCAGATAATCACACTAATGTGTATCATAATGAAGTCCTTAGAATGAGAAAAGCATATGAAAATCTCATTGAAAGAATTAATAGAGATTTAGCTATATCTGAGAATTCTCATATCAATACAGTTTCTTTACATGATCATATTTCTAGAGTTAGAAAATACCATCATCTTGGGAGAAAATATTTTGGGCATAAGTTCCCAAGGAGAAACATGAATTATGCTTATGATGCTCTTTGTAATCTAGAAAAATCTTACCCCGATACAACTTAGTTGTATCAATACTGTGCACTCTCATCCTCTTTCGTGCTCATATTTATTGGATGGGAAAAGCACATAAAATCAAGGGCACAGGTTCATGGTGTTAGAGCATTGCTCGGTCGAACTCGCATCCGTTGCTATTTCAAGCATGTTTGTCAATGTTAGTGATTAAAACTATAAGTCTTGATTTCTAGTCTATTATAGCTAAGGTCTCGGACTAGGATATAAAGTGCACTTGAGCTCAAGAATTCCATGGCAATCATCATACAAGACGAAGGACTACTCAAGGAACTGGTGGATCTTCATCGACTAAAAGGTATGTGGAGACTTGAACTTATCTATCACTCAAAATTCTATTTATCTCCTATCTTGAGACAAAAGTCGTTTTGCTATATTGGCTTAGATTATACACATTTGGTATTTCGAGCCGAGTTTATCTCGCCTATCTATTTATCGAAATATGTGTTGGTAAAGCTTTCCCTTTAGCCAAGTTCATCTTTACCTAGTGACGAAAGTCATGTTAGGTTTAAATCACTTTGAAAATTGCTCCGACGGAAACTGGTTTGTGAATAACAACTATATAACGTCCTCTGAGAATGTTTCAATGATTGAAATGAGAGCTTAGACTATATAACCATTTGGAGGATATAAGCATTATTGTGGAAACACATATACGTATAAGTCCTTATTGCTTGAACCGAAGTTTGCGAACTTTGTTGATCAAGTGAACCGGAGAAGTGTGTGAGCTAAGTCCGCGAACTCAGTCCATGAACCTGCAAAGTTCTCAAACCCGAGAATTTCTGCTGGAGTTTGTGTACTCCATCCGGGAACTTAAGTCTGCAAACCCAGTCCGTGAACTTGATTAGGTTATTTCCGAAAACGACGTTTAGTGAACTTATCTTTATAAACTAAGGAATGCAATTGCAAACCGTGGCTGTAGAGTTCATGAACCGATTCATGTGAATCAAATTGTTTTTTCTTCAATTGTGTCTTGTGTAGTACATAAGATTTCCTTGTAATTAAACAACTCTCTAACTGGTTCATTTGAGTCATTTGAACTAGTTATGGTGAAGAAAAATATGGTTGATATGAAAGTAATCATATGGCTAACCATTTGGTTAACTATTGTTCAACCAACTAATGTACAAATTTGTGTTTGGTTACACAAGCCCAGGAACGTGCATTTCATTTGTGTATAACAAGCTAAGTTTTCGATCTAACGGTTGATAAATATTAGCTTGAATCTAAATCAGGTTTTCATCTAACTGTGAATATTGAATGCTTTGTTACCAAGCTAACATTGATTGCAAACCCTGATTTGAAAGACTATATAAGGGAGAACTCTAGCAACTGGGAAACCTAATCCCCACACATTCTGTGTGATACTAGTTGTGCTAAGCTATAGTCTATTCTCCTTTGACCTTTGGTTTCTTCTTCTAAACCAGGTTAACGACTTAAAGACTTCATTGGGATTGTGAAGCCAGACCGATACTACTTTTCTTGTAGTTGTGTGATCTGATCTTGCTGTTTCTATCGTACGAGTAAAATTATAATAATTGGCTTGAGATTTCTTTCTCCGATAGGCAAGATAAAAAGTAATCACAAACATCTTCGTCTCATCGTTTGTGATTCCATAATATATTTTTTCGCTTCATCCATTAAGACTATTGTGAGGTGATTGATAATACTAGGCTGTTCTTGGGGAATATAAGTCCGGATTATCAATTGGTTCCTGTTCACCTTGATTTATCAAACGACGGAACAAAACTCGTAGGTATATTTGTGGGAGACGGATTTATCAATTATCATAGACTTTTCTGTGTGATACAGATTTGTTTATTAAATTCTTCGACTTTGGGTCGTAGCAACTGTTGGTTGTGTGTGAGATCAGCTAAGGGAATCAAGTACGTAGCATCCTGCTGGGATCAGAGACGTATGAGCATAACTGTACCTTGGATCAGTGTGAGATTAGTTGGGGTTCAACTAAAGTCCAGACCGAAGTTAGTTCGGAGTAGGTTAGTGTCTGTAGCGGCTTAATACAGTGTATGTTCAATCTGGACTAGGTCCCGGGGTTTTTCTGCATTTCCGATTTCCTCGTTAACAAAATCCTGGTGTCTGTGTTGTTTCTTTTCCGTATTATATTTTGTTATATAATTGAAATATCACAGGTTGTGCGTTGTTCAATCAATTAGAATATCCAACCTTTTGGTTGTTGATTTTGAGACTTGGATATTAGTCTTTGATACTATCCAAGTTATCTCTCTCTGATAAAGACTCGCAGATTTCTATTTGCTTGAGTATAGATCAAATCGAGATATTGAGATATAAACTCTTTGATATACTTTTTATCTAGATTGAGTCTTACTTTCTAGTTGATTCTATAGAAAGTATATTGGAGTTTGTCCATATAGATTGCTAAGCAAAATATTGGGTGTGGTTGTTAGACCCCCTTCTTTTTCAATTGGTATCAGAGCAGGCTAACATGTTTAAGACCTTACAAGTCTGTGTTTGTAGCGATCTAACTCTATGGACAATAAAGTCTCTTGTAAGGCTTCACCAGGTTTAAAAACCAATCGTAGAAGATGTTCTGATAAACTGGTTATTCTCCAGAAAAGGTTGGATGAACAAATCCGGATCAATTATGATCTTGTTGCAGAAATTGCAATACTTAAGGATTTGAAACCCATTATAAATCCTTTACTGGATGTGAGTAACTCCAGACGTTCTTCTATGAAGAATGATCATATATCAGGTAATAAACAACGACTAAATGTTGTGAATCAGAACTACTCTATCAAACTAAAAGGTGTTGGCCCATGTGATTCCTCTAATCACTTTCAACATGTTTGTGTGTCTTTTCAAAAGAGATTAAAATTTGGAGGTAATCTTCACAAGAAAACTAAACAACTCGTTGCATCTCTAAAAAACACACAAAACTATCAGGAAATTCTAAACAGAATAGTACTAATAGCATGGGAGATTTTTCTTTAAAATCAACATCACCATTCTAATGGTTTCTTGACAGTGGATGTAGCCGACATATGACGGGTGATCTCACTTGGTTTATTTCTTTAGATGACTATGAAGGCGTACCAGTAACATTCTGAGATGGGAGTTGTTGCTACATAAGCAAGAAGGGAACGATCAAATTACCAGGCATACCTGAAATTCATGATGTAGTCTACGTAAAAGGTATGACCGCAAATCTTCTTTCTGTTGGTCAAATCTGTGACAAAGGCCATCGAATTGTATTTAATTCAAATGGATGTGACATTGTAGACAAAACTGGGAAAGTAATTTTTCAAGGAATTCGTGGAAAAAAAAACTGTTATCTTCTGGATACTCAGTTCAGCAATTGTTGCAATTTGACTAAAGTGGAATCTACACATCTTTGGCATGAGCATTTTGGTCACATCAACTATCGTCTTCTAACTAAGATCATTAACAAAGAACTTATTATAGGCGTTCCCAAAATCAATGCAAAGATTGAAGGTGTATGTGGTGCCTGTCAAAAGGGTAAACAAACGAAAGTTCACCATAAATCATCTCGAGATATTCTCACTAAAGCTCCACTTGATTTAATTCATATGGATCTCTTCATACCAATTCAACAACCCACGGTTGCTGGTAAGAAGTATCCTTTGGTTATGGTAGATGATTACACCAGGTTCACTTGGGTTGCATTCCTATCTCATAAGAATGAAACCCTCGATGAATTCAAGATTATTGTTAATAGAATCCAGAACGAACAAGGTCGCAAACTAAAGAAGATTAAAAGCGACCGTGGAACTGAATTCAAGGACACCAAGTTGTTTGAATTCTATGACGAACTGGGAATTATTCAAAAATATTCTCCACCCATTACTCCTCAAGCTAATGGAGTTGCAGAAAGAAAAAACAGAAACATTCAGGAAATGTCCAGGGTAATGCTCCATAATAAAACTCCTTTAAGGTTTTGGGGAGAAGCTGTCTTTACAGCATGCTATTTGATCAACCGTGTCTACTTACGGTCTAAAACCCTCAATACTCCTTATGAGTTGTGGTACGGTAGAAAACCCAACTTGCACTATCTTAGAGTGTTTGGTAGTAAGTGCTACATCCTAAAATATTGAGAACATAGAGGGAAATTTGATACCAAAAGTGATGAAGGTATCTTCCTTGGCTATGCTTCTGATAGTCGTGGTTTCCGAGTATTTTGTCTCAGAAACCAGGTCATGATGGAGTCTTCTAATGTTATCATTGGTGATATTAGTAACTTTCATCATGATAAACCTCCTGCTGAATTGCCTTCAACTAAGAAAATTGAGAAAGTCAAAGAAATACCAGATTCAGTTGAAGTCATCCCAACTGTTACTGATACTGATATTTCTAGTGACGAGGATAAGAACACTGATCAAGCTACTCCTGACGAACAAGAACGTGTCCCTCCACGATCTATGGGTTCAAAGGAATCATGATACCAACAGTATTATTGGAGGAAGAGATTCTACAGCTAAAACTAGAGGACAACTTCAAAATATGTGCAATTTTGGTTGTTATATGTCACAAGTAGAACCAAGAAATATTGATGAAGCTCTTAGCGATCCCTTCTGGGTGAATGCAATGCATGAAGAGTTAAATCAATTTCAGAGACAAGACGTATGGGAACTTGTACCTTATCCCTCCAATATTAATATTGTTGGTACGAAATGGATATATTCAATAACAAGTCTGATGAATTTGGCACAATTGTCAGAAATAAAGCCAGACTTGTCGCTCAAGGATACTCACAAATTGAAGGTATCGACTTTGACGAAACCTTTGCTCCTGTGGCACGCCTTGAGTCCGTTAGACTTTTATTAGCTCATGCTTGTTTTCTCAAGGTCAAACTTTTCCAAATGGATATTAAATCCGCGTTTCTAAACGGAATCTTAAAGGAGGAAGTCTATGTTTCTCAACCTAAAGGATTTGAAAACCTTGATTTTCCAGATCATGTCCTTAAGCTCAAAAAGGCATTATATGGGTTAAAACAAGCACCTAGAGCCTGGTTTGAAAAACTTACCAATTCTCTTATTAAGAAAGGTTTTTCAAGAGGCGAAGCTGATAAAACCTTGTTTACCAAATGGAGTGGGAAAGATGTTGTCATTGCTCAAGTCTATGTAGATGATATTATTTATGGATCAACTTATGAGAAACTTGCAAGGGATTTCCAAGTCTCACTTGCTAAAGAATTTGAAATGAGCAATGTTGGTGAATTAAAGTTCTTCTTAGGATTGCAAATTCATCAACATAAGCATGGAATTTACTTATCAAAGGAAAAGTATGCAAGGGATCTTGTAACAAGATTCGGCCTGGATAAGTCATCTCCAAAAATGACACATATGCCCACTACTGGTAAACTGCACAGAGATGAGAAAGGAGTAAAAGTAGATCAAAAATTGTATCGATCTATTATTGGTAGCCTTTTATATCTTACAGATACTAGACCTAATATTTGTTTTAGTGTTGGTTGTTGTGCTAGATTTCAGGCTAATCCAAAGGAATATCATCTTGCAGCTGCAAAGAGGATCACACGATATGTCAATCACACTGTCAGATATGGTCTTTCCTACACTTTTGATAGTAACACTGGCCTTTCTGCCTATTGAGATGTTGATTGGGTAGGATTTTTAGAAGATATAAAAAGTACGTCAAGGGGATTCTACTATGTAGGACTTAATCTTGTGTCTTGGCATAGCAAGAAACAAAATTCACAATCCTTGTCTACATGCGAAACAGAGTATATTGCTGCTGGGTCATGTTGTGCTCAACTTCTATGATGCTGACTGACTATGGAGTTGATACTGGAATAATGAAGATCTTTTATGATAACTCTAGCGCGATTCGTATCACTGAAAATCCTGTTGAGCACTAAAGAACGAAGCACATTGACATAAGATACTATTTTATTCGAGATCTCTATGAGAATGATATCATAAATATGGAATTTGTGCCTTCCGAACAACAATTGGCTGACATTCTCACCAAACCATTAGACACTGCTACGTTTCAACACCTGAGGCAGTCTATTGGTATTTTTCTGGTTCATTAGTTGTTTCCATGACTCTTGCCCCTGTGCTTATCTCGATATTTTGGGCAATTGAGTTGGAACTCCAGTAGGTTTGCGTCAGGTTTGCATTTGTTTATATAGGTTGATTTTTTGTTAGGTTGTTTAGTATGAAATCCTTTTTTTCTTTTGAAATTAAGGTCGCTCTTGTTGTTCTTTCGGGAATGACATATTATGGGGGAGAGTTCTTTTGAACTTGTGCTTAATTGCCAAATCTTTGTGGGGAGTGCGGTTGTGGAACATTTTTAGGGGTTATCTTGTATCTTAATAAACTCCTTGATGAATGCATTTAGCTTCGACTTTATGATTGCATATAAATACGATGATATATCTTTCTTTTGGTCATAAAATGTCTCTTTCGGAAATTTCATTAGGATCCCGTTCTTGTACCTTTGCCAATTCTATTGACAAAAAAGGGGAAAGTTAATATGTAGTTTACACTACAAATACATATGGTTTTCAGATCATTATGTAAGGGGGAGTGGTTTCCATGTGATATGGAGTATTGACTAAGGGGGAGTGACATATCACCATAGTATTGTTGTTAAAGTTGTGATACAATTGAACTTTGACGCTGTGTAATGATACTCTGACACTGTATAACAATGATTGAGAACTCTTGTTTTCTCGTTGTTATAGCTACGGATTTCCAACAACGATGATGCTAAACTTACAACCTTTGGGATCATTGGAGTACTTGGGAAGTACGAAGATTTCAAGTAATGTTGAAGATTAGGCATGTTGAATAGGAGCTATAAAAGTTTATTTATATATTTTTTGTATTCCATATGTATTGATAGTTTTGTCACTAAAATTCACAAAAGGGGAGATTATTAGAGCATTTCTCGGTTGAACTCGTATGCGTTTCTATCTCAATCATGTTTTTCAATGTTATTGACCAAAACTATAAGTCGTGATTTATAGTTTACTATAGCTAAGGTCTCGGACTAGGATAGAAAGTGTAGTTGAGCTCAAGAACTCCATGGCAATCATGATACAAGACGAAGGACTACTCAAGGAACTGGTGTATCTTCATCGACTAAAAGGTATGTGGATACTTGAACTTATCTATCACTCAAAAGTCTATTTATCTCCTATCTTGAGACAAAAGTCGTTTTTCTATATATACTTAGATTATACACATTTGGTATTTCGAGCCGAGTTTATCTCGCCTATCTATTTCTCGAAATATGTGTTGGTAAAGCTTTCTTTTTAGCCAAGTTCATCTTTTCCTAGTGACGAAAGTCATGTTATTTTTCAATCACTTTGAAAATTCCTCTGACGAAAAATGGTTTGTGAATAACAATTATATAACGTCCTCTGAGAATGTTTCAATGATTGAAATGAGAGTTTAGACTATTTAACCATTTGGAGTATATAAGCATTATTGTGGAAACACATATATGTATAAGTCCTTTTTGCTTGAACCAAATTTTGCGAACTTTGTTGATCAGGTGAACCGGAGAAGTGCGTGAGCTAAGTCCGAGAACTGGCGAAGTTATCAAACCAGAGAATTTCTGCTGGAGTTTGTGAACTACATCCGGGAACTTAATTCCGCGAACCCATTCCGCGAACTTGAGGAGGTTATATCTAAAATCGATGTTTAGTGAACTTATCTTTATAAACTAAGGAATGCAATTGCAAACCGTGGATATAGAGTTCATGAACCGATTCATGTGAATCAAATCGTTTTTTCTTCAATTGTGTTTTGTGTAGTACATAAGATTTCCTTGCAATTGAACAAATCTCTAACTAGTTCATTTGAGTAATTTGAACTAGTTATGGTGAAGAACAATATGGTTGATATGAAAGTAATCATATGGCTAATCATTTGGTTAACTATTGCTGAACCAACTAATATACAAGTTTGGGTACGGTTACACAAGCTCAGGACCATGCATTTCATTTGTGTATACCAAATTATGTTTTCGATGTAACGGTTGATAAATATTAGCTTGAATCTAAATCAGGTTTTCATCTAATGGTGAATATTGAATGCTTTGTTACCAAGCTAACATTGATTGAAAACCCTGATTTGAAAGACTATATATATAAGGGAGAACTCTAGCAACTGGGAAACCTAATCCCCACACATTCTGTGTGATACTAGTTGTGCTAAGCTAGAGTCGATCCTTTAACCTTTGGTTTCTTCTTCTAAACCAGGTTAACGACTTAAAAACTTTATTGGGATTGTGAAGCCAGACCGATACTATTTTTCTTGTATTTGTGTGATCTGATCTTGTTGTTTCTATCGTATGAGTACAATTGTAATAATTGGCTTGAGATTTCTATCTCTGATAGGAAAGATAAAAAGTAATCACAAACATCTTCGTCTCATCGTTTGTGATTCCACAATATCTTTTTTCGCTGCGTCGATTAAGACTATTATGAGGTGATTGATAATACTAGGATGTTCTTCGGGAATATAAGTCCGGATTATCAATTGGTTCCTGTTCACCTTGATTTATCAAAAGACGGAATAAAAATCGTAGGTATATCCGTGGGAGCCGAATTTATCTATTATCATAAACTTTTCTGTGTGATACGGATTTGTTTATTAAAGTCTTCGAATTTGTGTCGTAGCAACTCTTGGTTGTGGGTGAGATCATCTAAGGGAATCAAGTACGTAGCATCCTACTGGGATCAGAGACGTAGGAGCATTATTGTACCTTGGATTAGTGTGAGATTGGTTTGGGTTCAACTACAGTCTAGACCGAAGTTAGTTTGGAATAGGCTAGTGTCTGTAACAGCTTAATACAGTGTATGTTCAATCTGGACTAGGTCCCAGGGTTTTTCTGCATTTGCAGTTTCCTCGTTAGCAAAATTCTGGTGTCTGTGTTATTTCTTTTCCGCATTATATTTTGTTATATAATTGAAATATCACAAGTTGTGCATTGTTCAATTAATTAGAATATCCGATATTTTGGTTGTTGATTTAAATTGATTGAAACTTGGATATTGGTCTTTGGTACCATCCAAGTTATCTCTCTTTGATAAAGACTCGCAGATTTATGTTTGCTTGAGTATAGATCAAATCGAGAGATTGAGATATAAACTCTTTGATATACTTTTTATCTAGATTGAGTCTGACTGTCTAGTTGATTTTCTAGAAAGTATATTATAGTTTTTCCATACAGATTGCTAAGAGAAATATTGGGTGTGGTTGTTAGACCCCCGCTTTTTCACATGGTAGCTGTTATTCTCAGTAATAAGAGTTATTTAGAGAATATCTTCCTTTTAATAAAAAGAGAAGTTCGAAAATATGTCGTGAAGTTTCGGAAACCCTGTTTTTCTAAAAACTAGATATACATATATTCTTATCAAAATAATAATTTTTTTCTTTTAGGTATATTACCTTCCCTTAGTATTTTTTTTTTGAAAGTATGCCTCCTATAACTCGCATTGTTATAAGGAGTAATAAAAGGAAAACACGAAAGGTGAGAAACTGTCAAGGTTTTGTCTCAATACGAAGGATCGGGAAGATTGTCTCAAGGATCGGTTCTGATCCTAACTCTGATCAATCTCAAGAAGAGTCATGTCTTTTTTCTCTCAATGGTTCAGATCTTACCAAGTGGTTTCCCACAAATGGTATGCGTAAAGTTATGTATGGGTTTGAAGAACTCGTAGGAAATCTCTTTACTTTGGTTCAAGATCGGGGTGAACTAAAAGATAAAATAAAAGAGATGAAAGGTGAACTTGGAGATTTGAAGCTTCAAATTAAATATCTCGAAAAACAGAAAGTGGTTGCAGACAAGTCTCTTGAGACATGCTTCAAAAGTTTGAACACTGAAGAAACCTCAGTAAACAACAAGAGCACCACTAGAGATTAAGTTATATGCTGTAATACTTAATCCAGGAAAATAGACATCAGTTTTTTATCTTTTTCAAATAATTGTATAAGGTCTATTATGAATAAAATTATCTTATTATGAATAAAGTTATTTGATTTATAATTTTTCTTGTGATAGTTTTTGATTTACATAGCCTGTGCTTGAATGCTTTATCTTATTGCTATGTATGTGTATGGGATGTTTGATTTCGGTTTTCTAAACCTTGATATTCGATCTCATATGTTGTGAACCCTTATGGTTTATGTGACTTTTTGGTTTAGCAGGATTAAGTTCTAGCCCATGTTGGTAGGCTTTATCAAAGGATCATGAGGGGTTCTGATTGAAACAATATGTTGAATCGTTTGGTTTAGCATAAAATCATATGTGTTTAGTGGGTTTCCAACCTTTATCTGGTAAAGGATGACAACTTAATGATATTTCGATATCAATTCTCCCTGGAAGATGATGCAAACATATTGGAGAAGAGGATGCGAAATTTGGCTCGAGACAATGAAACAACGAAGTATGTTTACTTGATACAAAGATTCAGACTTAACCAAACACAATAGGATTGCTTATCAAGTAAATAGGAATTAACGTTTATGTAATTTACTTTAATTATAATAAAACAATTATAATGTGGAAATATAAAGTAAATGACACAACAAGATTTTGTTAACGAGGAAACCGCAAATGCAGAAAAACCCCGGGACCTTGTCCAGAATTGAATACTCTCAGGATTAAGCCGCTACAAAAAATTACACCTAACTTCGTATAGTTGAGACCAAGCAACTAAACCTATAGTTCACCTAGTTCCTCTGTATTCCCACGCCTCCAACTTATAAATAAGTCATGTACTTGGAACAATTCCTTTGGTTCGTATTCCAAACAGTAAAGGAACAACAAATCTGTTTGGTATCAACTCTATTCAACCAATTGATATGAGTCAGACAAAGGACCTTCCGTTTATCTTAACATAAACTCCTTCGTCAGGTCCTTAGATCTATCTTATGTTCAATTACCAAAGTAATCGTTTAAGATTAAGCCAACAACACTCTTAATCCAAAGAATTGTGTTGATGCCGATCTACTCAATTAATCAATCCAATCTACCACAAGGATAAAACGATTATTAATTGGATCCTCTTTTACCAAAACAAGTATTGTGCACACCAAAGATTATAAACCCAAGTCATATATTCGATATCTTCTTTGTCTTCAAATATTCTTAAATATTCAATAAAAACCTGCAAACAATCACTTGAATCTCTTGTGATCAATCACGCAGAGAACGAAGTCTGTTAACAATGGATTATCACAAGATCGTCTTTAGAACTAACAAAAGTCTAAAGATCCCTGTCGAAACTCTGAACTAGTTTGAGTGAATCTTATATCAGAAGCGAAGATCCTCAAGCATAAACAAACTAGGTGCAATCATATTTCAACCACCGTTAGTCAATCAAATCAATCAAAAACAAAATATAAACCGCAATTATCTAGATTCCCACCAACGGTACACGCTAGAGCTTCTAAATCCCAAAGAAGACTTTAAACTGAGCGGCCGTAAGAGATTTCGCCTAATTAGGTTACTCTCCTCTCCGAATAGGCGGCTACACCAGTAACAACCACAAAAGAGGAAGTCTGTTGTTACGAAGGATTAGTTTGATAGAAAGGCAAACTTCAAGTATTTATAGACAAGGGAGTTTGGACACCAAGGAACTTCCAAAACCGAAAATATTCTCAAGATATTCATTAAAACACAAATTCGGTTTTCATAATTCCTGGAAATGGTCTGTCCAAAAATAATGATCGAAATCTTTCGAAAAATCTAATTAGTAAATGCACATTACTAATTCTTATATTTCCCAACAAAATGAAATTAATAACCTTAATTAAAAGATTCTTAACTTACTTATGTATCGATCCTGGGATTTTCTTCCTTTAGCTATTAAGGAATAACTTTGAACAATTAAAGAAATAAACATTCACAACACGTGTTCAAAGTATGTCGACATCCTTACTTTGTAAGTTCTCATTCACACTTACAACCTTGAAACTGATTTGCCACATTTCCAAACAAGTTTAGAATTAGTTCATATGAATTTCAAGAACTATGTGATTGATCAAACAAAAATTCAATCACAATCATGGGTTTAACGGTTCTTCCAAAAAAAATTTCGGTTCTACCTCCATGTGAGTACTGTGCATAGTCACACTAGATTTCCAAAAATTCGGTTGACTAGGTACTAGGATCGTTTCCCCACATATATATGGTATCTAACTTATATGTGTTGCACATGTCCATAGGATCGGTTCCCCTTTTCCTAAAAACGTGTTGCGCATGCCCATAGGATCAGTTCCCTTTTCTGCTATAAACCTTGTTGTACCTCATACAAGGATCGATTCCCATTTGTGATGTACTGCACCTCTTACTAGGATCGGTTCCCCTTTCCCAAATTTGGTCAGACATAATACAAACCCGATCATACCATCTCAGGTGATTACTTAAGATCATTTTCACTAATAAAAGTCATACGAATACATAAGTCAGTCCTTTGTGAATAATTCTAACAAGAACACAAACAAGTTGTGAGCGGTTATAGTCAATCACACATATTGGTTGTTCATAAGATAAGCAATGAATAACAAAACCAATAACACCTGGAAGTTTCCTTTTCGGTTCACAAACAAGCTTATGAACTTACTTCCTTAGAACACATGTAAAACATTGTTCCATAAGATGAAATCCTCACCTCATACCCATACATAATCACAACAGCATTCAAATGATTACGACAATGTCTTATCTACAATGTTTAATGGTTAAGCAATAAAACTCGTATTGTATTCCTTAATACTATGTCTATCTAGAGTTCAAATATGCTTCGCAGTTATGTTTTCAATATGCACGACTTGAAAGATAGTTAGGAAATGAAACAGTTCAAGTCCAATATCACTAAGCTCAAGTGGAAGGATGATTATTGTCGTTGTAGCTCCCTGCTTCTTCACATCTTCAAGTGTTCGCAATACTTGTAATGTCTCATATCCTAATACTTTCAAGCTAACCTATACGAAGTTGACTCTAGTACATAATCAAGCGAATCTTAACATGAGTTTTGATTCACTAAAATATGACAACCAAACTTGACATACCAACGCTTGGTGGGTTCAACCGAGCATTTCTCTAAAAATTTACCCCTTTGTCAATTTTAGTGACAAAACTCTTACATCATATAGATAAACAAATTACAAGAATTCATTACACATACGCTTGATTCGCGATTCAACAACACAGTAAAATTGCTGACATTCAATCCTTGAAAATGCAACATCAGCATTATAATAACAAATCTAATACTCCCCCTAAGTAAGATAGGTATATATTCAATCCGCACATCTTTTTTATACCAATTCATATGACATGTTACTCCCCTTTAGTCTGTGCTTTCACTCTTTCGTTAGATAAACGTTCAAGCACCACTGTTCTTTTCCTTAGCGATACCAATCAATATAAAATCAATGCCAGTATCACCTGTTTACTCCATATATTTCTCCCCCTTTTTTCACAAAAATGACTAAGAAACGAAAAAATAAAGGAAAACACGAAAAGAATCTTACAAATCTCAATAGACTTGCAACCTGTAGAGTTAGGCACGAGGGTTCCACACATCATGTTCTGATAACCAATATCAAAACCGAAACTAGAAGTAGTTTCATTTTGATATGTTACCAAGCAAAAGATTGTCCGAAACAATTTTTCCAATTTAGTTTAGCAAAACAAAAATCAACTAAGCGCTTTGCTCCCTTTCCTAAATCGATTGTTAAAAAACAACCACTTAATTTGATAAGACCAAAATAAAGATCGCTCTATTTTTCTCATCGGGTTCTAATTATCCATAAACTTAGACCTTTCAATTTTAAACAAGACAAGTACTAGGTTAGTTAACTAGAATTTCTTGTTAAGGCGTTCAATTAGACTTGAATAACCGAAACCTCACTTCGATAAGTCTAACTAAGATCAGAATTAACTTAGTTTCTCTTATCCGAAATCGAATTGAACTAAACAACTCATCATGTACACCTTTTATTTCGTTAAGACATAAATAATTCAACAAACTAACATAAATAAACTTACATAATTATTCACCTCAACCGGAAGCAATTGAAACAACATAGACATTAAAAGCACCGCAATTGCACGAAAATTTTGTAAGCCAAAACAATTGATACCATACAAACGCAAGATAACAATATTTTTTCTTAACCCGAACCAATTGAATCACACACAACATCAATTGTACCGAAATTTTGTTAAGCAAAAGAAATAAATATATATGATATAAACTCGGGCTTTTCTTAAACAGAAAAACAATTAACTAACAAGATTGTTACGTCAAATTTCTCATCCATTTCTCCAATATGTTTGCATTTTCGTCCAGGGAGAATTAATATCGAAATATCATCATGTTGTCATCCTTATGCATAAACAAAATAATAACAACAACCAACCTTTACCAGAGAAAGGTTCAAAATCGGTTTTAACAATTGCAAGCAAAAGTTGAAAACCGTCGAAACACATACGATTTTATGCTAAACCAAAACCGATTCAACATATTATGAATTTTTCACATATTGTTTCTACCAGAACCCCTCATGATTCTTTGATAAAGCCTACCAACATAGGCTAGAACTTAATCCTGCTAAATCAAAAAGTCACCCAAACCACAAGGGTTCACAATATATGAGATCGAATATTAAGGTAGTAAAACCGAAATTAAACATCTCATAAACATACATAGCAATAAGATAAAAGCATTCAAGCACAGGCTATGTAACCGAGAACTATCACAAGAAAAATTACCAATCAAATAATTTTATTCATAATAGTTTTATTCATAATAGACCAATACAATCAATGAAAGAAATCAAAAATTGATGTCTATTATTCTAGATTAAGTAATACAATAAATAACTTAATCTCTAGTGGTGCTCTCGTTATTCAATGAGGTCTCTTCAGTGTTCAAACTCTTAAAGCATGTCTCAAGAGACTTGTCCGCAACCACTTTATGTTTCATAAGGTCTTCCATCTGAAGCTTTAAGTCAGCAAGCTCACTTTTTGCCTCTTCCAATCTTTCTTTCAGTCCATCTTGATCTTGCATCAAGGAAAAAATATTCCTTATGAGTTCATCAAACCCATGCATAGCTTCATACATGCCATCTATGGAGAACCACTTGGTAGAATCTGAATCATCGATCGCAAAGAGACTTATTCTTCTTGAGATCTATTAGAGTTATGATCAGACACGATTCTCGAGACAATCTTCCTGATTCTTCGATATGGGACAAACCCTTGACAGTTTCTTACTTTTCTTGCTTCTCTTCTATCACTCCTTGTAAAACTGCGAGTTATAGGAGACATCCTTATCAAGGAAAGTCAATAATCCTAAGAGAAGATTTTTTTTTTTGAAACAGGGTTTTTCGAAAATATGCACAAATATGTTTTCGAACTTCTCTTTTTATTGAAGAGTAGAATCAAAATATATTCCATAAATATTTCCTATTACCGAAAATAGGAACTTCTTTTAACATGTGCCCTTGTTTTTATGTGCTTTTCTCATTCAAAATTAAGAGCGCAGAGAGGGATGAGAGTGCACAATTTCGATACAACTAAGTTGCATCGGAGTAAGCTTTTTCCTGCTTACAGTGAATATCAGAAATATTGTTCATGTTTCTCTTCGGGAATTTCTGCCCAAAATATTTTCTCCCAAGATGATGATCTTTTCTAACTAGAGAGATATGATCATATGGAGAAAACGTACTAATGTGAGAATTCTCAGAGATAGATAAATCTCTCTTAATTCTTTCAATGAGAATTTCATAAGATTTTCTCATTATAAGGACTTCCTTATTGTTCACATTAGTGTGATCATCTGAAACAACTATCGGAAATTCCTAATTGTTTCTTTTGCAGAGATTCTCTTTTTCCCTTCCTTCTGAAGTCGTTCATTATCAAAACCAAAAATGTTTCGATATGGGTATGGAGGAACCTTTTTCCAGAAGCGGTTATCAACTCTTTCCTCTGACTCCTTTGAGTTGATCTTATCGGGATGTGGTATAATTTGTCTTTCTACTGAGGAATGATCTTTCGGTTTTTTAAGACAAGAAACTTCCTTCAAAATTTTTACCACCTTATGTTGAAGAAGTATAAGTTTCGTGTCAAATGACTGAAAATTCTATTCCTTACAATCACCAAGGAATCGGTTCAAAGTTTCCTTTGGACAAGATTTCGTTTGATCATCAGTAGATCTAGAAGCTGGTTTCTCATCCTCTTCTAACTTGATGTAGTTAGGCAAACTACCATCATCTTGATATGTTTCAGATGTGATTAAACCGGTTTTATCACAATCTGTAAAAGTCGAACACGGACTTTTAGTTTCCTCATCAGAAGAAATCACAATAGCACCATTAGTCAAAATCATAGGACGTTCCTCTTTATCTGTAAGAGATTTACCAGGAGCTTATAGTTTGACAGTGAGATCCATTTTCTCTTTGTATAGACAATTCAGTTGAATGTCTTTTTCTCTGATCTCCTGTTTAAGAAGATTTGACTCTGCCTTTAAAATGAGTAATTTAGAAGACAAAGATTGTATAGGCTTAAGGAGTTTTATCAACTCTTGATCAGATGGGGAAAAACGATTTGCTGGTTTTTACGGAATTGAGGAGATGACCGTGCGGAGACTCCTTGAACCGAGCAAATGCTCAATCACTGCAAGAATCGAGTGCTTTAAGTTAGAGAGATCAATCTGTAGGACTCCGGCCTAAACCAAGAAAATGGCCGTTCCAGAGTCAATTCGGTCACAAGAGAGGATGGGTTGATTTGTGTGAGGGAAGCTGAGAAATGTGTAAGATCAATGGTGATCGATATTGTAGGTGTGTTGTGTATTCTGCGTAAGAAAGTTCTGAATGATTGAATTTCCTCAGTTGAGAGTTATTGCTCAGACGATGAGTTCGTGTAGACGAAATATTTTTTGTATGTACTTGTCGAGAAATTTATTTTTTCTTTTCAATTAGGATTCAGAGACTTATATATTGCTGAATTGAAAACACCATGATCCCATGAAGTGTGACAGTTGCAGGATTCAAAGAGTGGGGAAGTGGAAAATCGTGTTGAAACCAGTTGCTCATCGTGCGGAGACTTGGTTAACTTTCCACCCACTACTTTGCTAACTCCTCCAACTGATTGCAAGACTTGCTCACATTCTCATTGTGTGTATGAACACACGTGCCGTAGACCGCCAGACCAAAACCATATTTAATACCCCCCATGTGACACGATTGATGTCTCATGAATGTGGAGTCTGCAAGGCAGACGTGTATTTAGTTAGTCAGTTGTTGACTTTATGGGACGATGAGTCATTTTATTGCTGAGTTGAACATAATTTACAAATGTTCTGAGACTCATGAATTGAACATGTCTGTTGAGACGAAGATATAATTACGTTTATTGTTAAGGTGAGCAAATATTGCTTGTACGAGCAAATGTTGCTCGTTTGATAAACTGTTGAACATTAATAGTCAGTATTCATGGACTGAGCAAGCATTGCTCATATGATGACTTATTCAATATTGATAGTCGAACCAATATTCATAGACTGAGCAAATGTTGCTCATCTGAACAAATATTGATAGTTGAACCAATACTCATGGACTGAGCAAATATTAATAGTTGAACCAATATTCATGGTCTGAGCAAATATCGCTCGTATGAGCAAATTTTTCTTATATGAGCAAATATATATCATAAAAATCAAGAAGTTTATTGAAACCAAGGAATTTGTTGAAATTAAGGAGTTTCCATGAGATGAGGGAATCATAAAAAATAATAATGATAAAATAAGGGGCGTGTGGGACCGGCTAGGGCGTGACCGGCCGGCTATGGCCCGGTCCCACGGGTTTCCCTAATTTTATATTATTTTTCATGAACTTGAGTGAAATTTCATGAATCCAAGGAGTTTATTGAAACTATGGATTTTCCTTGAAGTGAAAGAGTTTCCATGAGATGAGGAGACAGATAATATTAAAATAAGACATGGGCGTGTGGGACCGTTCATGGCTAGAGCATGGCCGGCCGAGATCCCGGGTCCCGTGCGTTTTCTCCCTAATTTATTACATTTCATGAATTGAGGGAAATATCATGAAATCAGGGAATTTTCATGTGATGAGGGAAATAATAAAATAATAAGGATTCATGAGGTGTGGGACCGGCCACGACTAGGGCATGGCCGGTCGGCTAGTGGTGACCTGATCCCGTGACACCTTTCCTATATTTTATTATTTCTTTGATACGATGAAACACCATGAGACTGGGTAGTTTCCTTGAGACGAAGGAGATTTGCTCAAATGAAGGGATTTTCATGAGGTCAGGGAAAATAATAAAAATATGATAAAATATAAAACTGGACATGGGACTGGCCACAGCACGACCGGCCGGTCGGTGGGTACAGTCCCCAACACCTTGATTAATATTTTATTATTTTCTTCCTACTTTGTATGGGTTCATCGTTCCTTCATGTTTTGGAATGCTCGTTTGCGCATTCAGGTGCTCGTTCATGCATTATTGCTGAGTACACTAACACCATTTTGGTCAGGGCTTACTCGATAGCTGCTTAGATACCCGCACGCTGAATATTTATCACTAACCCGTGGAATTATGCTGGGAAGAACCGCAAACTGAAGTGACGAAATATTACTAAGAATCGTAGAATATTGTTGAATATTCAGTTAACGATTATAGATAATTAACTGACGGCTCTATACTAGCAGACATGCTGTCTAGGAGCATTAATTATTTGAGAATTGAGAAACATGAGATTGTTGAAACGTCATATTTCCTTTATATAGTCAGGGAAAACTTTGTTGTATCCTGAAGAAGTTGTCGCTCTATACTAGCAGGCACGCTGTCTAGGAGCCGTCCAATCTTTCGATTCTATATAGAAATAATTACTGATATTGCTCAATATTCATGAGATGTTCCGTTGCCTCAGCCGGGAGACTACACATCTACACATACTCTGAGAGACATCCTTCTTAGTCAAAGATTTTATGGCATGAGATTTCATGCTTCAACAAGAGACATGAGCCTCAATACTCATCTGATTGCCGGATCAGGAGCATGTATAATTATGGTTTTAAGATTTTAACCCTTGTCGAAAATCCACCATCTACATTAAGTCCCCTACTTAGTGAGGGACAGTCATGGTCCTCAGTCAGCAATGAATGGTGATTTTTTATAGACAAAATACATAATTGAACTTAGTCGTAAGATAAGACGTTACCGGATTTTTGACTGAATGAGCAAACCATGGCTTGAATGAAAACCCAGTGGAATAATAAAGCATCATCCAACGAGCATAAATTGGTGTAGAACCGTTGGTTTGGTGATGGGACCTTGATTGAATTAGGATTCACGGGCCCGACCCGAAAAGGAAATCCTTGTGAAATTAGGTTTTGGAAATAAAAATTGATATAAAAGGGAATTAATCCTTTTTTTTTAATTTTCTTCCACGACCACCTCCTTCATCTCTTCATCACCTTCACGCCATCAGGGAGGATCAGAGAGATTTCCGTCGGAGCAGTCGATCGCCGACGCCGTCCGACCAACGCCCACCGGTGAGTTTTTTTTTTTGCTGATTTCATGAGTTGTTCATGCTTTGATCATATTAAAATTTTATACATGTGTATATATGAGTGTGAGTATTGTTGAAAACCATTGTTTTATTAAACGTATGTTCGTTCGGTCGTTAGTTCAAGAGACTAGCAACAATCCCTAGCTTGAGAGATATTTTTCTTTTGAAAATAGACCTGTGTCCAGTGATAAAAAAAATTTTTGTGAGATTTCATGGAAACCAAAACTTCATCCTAAAAGGTGTGAACTTTTCATAAAATCAAAATAAACCTTCGTTTCAAAGAAAGATGTTCGTACGAAGAAAAAGAGATTTCTATTTCTTTCTTTTTTTGTAAAATCGTGACCTGGTCACGATTTTTTTTTCTTTTTTACGTGAGTTCTGCTCATGTGAAATGTATTTTTCATGAAAAATATGTGAATAATTTTCGTCTTGTATATATATACATATAACATGCATATATATATTTATGTTGACAAATAAAATATGATTTTGAGCAATCATTAAAGTAAACAATTATTTATGATGAAATATTGCTTTCATGTAAATTTTCATAACCTGGTCGTGACTGTTCACATGATGAAAATTATGTTCATGATTTTATGAAAAATCAGGTGCTAAAGTTTTTGTTCATTTTCTGTAGATTCAAGCAAATTTTAGAGTGTTAACTCTTGCACTACCGTCACTATTGTTAGTGGAATTGTAAAAAGGTAAGAGTTAAGGATTACCATTTTTGTAGTGGATTTATTATCAGCATGTCCATAATTTTATGCTCCTGGTTCCAGAAAATGGTGACTTCCAGTAGCAGCGATTATGATTATAGTTATTCCTCCAGCTCTTCGGACGAGGATTTCAAAGCTTATGCAGCCAAATCGAAAACTAAGACAAATCACGCTGAGGGGGGCAAAGACTAACATTCCCCTTAATGACCGGAGAGTCACTTATGCTGAGCTTATGAAGAGAAAATCCGAGAATGATGAGACGGACGACCGTCCGCGTAGAAAGGATCGAACCGGGGGCCGAAGACTAGCGGCTGAGGAAAGACGTCGATTTGCTTACGGTGTACCTTCCGACTCTGATGCTTCAGAATATGAACCGGTGTGGGTGCCACGGGATCGCAAGATTAAGACAGATCGTCATACCAAAGAACTCAGAGAGATTGCGAAACGAGTCGAGGATGAGGCGGAAGAGAACTCAGACTCGGACGATCCTAATATCCATCCAGACTTCATCAATGGCCCTGATAGTGACTCCGACGAAGAAGAGGATTCTGAGAAGGATAATGATGATGAATCTGATAAATCCGACAACTCGGATGAATCTGATGAGTAGTTTTACTCCTGATCTTACTTAAACATTTGAATGTTTTCTTAGCCTTCGTAGTAGACATCTTCTTTATTTGAATAGCTTCACTTCAGTATTAAGATTTTCCTTTTGAATGAGAAATCCTTTTAATAACGGCAGTTCTTCTTGATTGCATCAAACAGAGCCAATGCTCATGCACCAAAACCCATCATGATCCTTTTGGAATTGTCTTGGCGGTTTCCGTCTGCAAAATATTATGGTACGCCACATATGCTGAGAAAACATGCGACATACACAAGACCGTGTGGCTTTGTGACTATATCCATCTTTGGTCAGTCCCCCAGTATGTTATTTTCTTCTGTGTCTCCAGTATTGATCTTATTTGAAACTTAGGGTTTCTGTAAAACTCGCAACTGAATTGACTACTCACATAAGATAAGCACCTACCGTATCTCATATGTATCTCCAAGACTTAGGGTTTAGCATTTACGCAAATACTTCTTCCGTTCCTGAGTTAGTTTCATCGCGCAGAGAAAATTTTGATTATCATACCTTTCGTCACTATGTCTAGCAGTAGTACGTCTTCTCGAAACGAACCTCGGTCGAAGCATGAAGTGTAAGCGTCCGTCTCAGTAAGTTTTATATTTTCTTCATCTCCATTTGATCAGAGGGATTGATCATAGGAAAATAATTTGTTGCAGGATAATCAGAAGAATCCATCTTCTTCTCATAATTCGAGAACCAAGCGAACTGTTAGAGCCCATGCCCGGTATAGGTCAGCTCATATTGACACATCTGTGAATAATTCTATGACTTCTTGATTGAAGTTCTAATCAACGGTTTATCCAATCTTCATCTGAAATTGCAAACTTCTTTACCACGGGTTGATGTGCACGTTGTTGTTGATGCTGGAAAGAGAGGAACGTGGAGTCAGTGGTCGTGGTTGACGATAGTAACGACCGTGTTGACGAAGACTCTACTAATTCCGTGGATGCTGTGATTAGAGCTCGCGTTCATGAATATCCAACAGCTGGACTCCCCTTTGAAGCTCACATGATTAATACTAGCCAAAATAATGAAGTCGTCGGTGGATTCGTCATTCCCAAATGTCACGCACCTATGTACACTAAAATTTGGAGACGGTACGGGCATATTTATACGACGAAAATATGGAGAAGCTTTCTCCCAACCCTTCTGACTACGGTGGTCGGACTATTACCGATCATTGAAGAGATGAACGAGATGAATCTGTGAGATGTCAAGAATCATGAACTTCATAGGTGGGATGACATGATCTCGAATTGCGATACCCTGCGGTTCAACGTGAGTTGGCTCCACCGTCGACTCTGGATGATTAAAATTGAAAGGGCAGCGGCTGCTGCTGATGCAATTTCTACCACAACTGCTTTCTTGGAAGAGGAGAAGGCACTTGCCTTAAAATCAGCAAGAGTTGAGAAAGCTGTCCAGGACTTGAAGGTGAAGACTCAAAACTTTCAAAAGAAGCTTGACATTGTTGTCTATAAAAATTACTCTATGTTGGATGGTTTACTCTGAGTGAGCATTTATGATTGTTGTTTTCGGATAGGTTTAGGTTTTTCTTTAGGCAGGATAATTGATCATGGTATGAAAGAATTTTTGCTCATTTATGAAATGTTTAATGACCAAAGGAGCGTTTTGCATACTCTTTGGAGGAATATAAATTACATTTTGAGGAATGCTTGAAATGATGAAAAGATAAGGGTTTTCTATGGATCAGGCATAATACGCTTTGAGCCATTTACCGTTGATGATATTTCCTTCCACTACTCCATCAATAGCTAGGATCTTGTAATATCCACTGGACACTGCCTTGATGATGACATATGGTCCTTCCCATTTCGGGGAGAACTTAGGAGCAGACATATCTTGTTGAATGTGTTTTCCTGTCTTTAACACCAAATCTCCTACTTGGAATGTTCGAGGTCTTACCATTTTTTTGTAAGCTCTGGAGATCCTTCGTTTGTATGCTTCCACATATTTTTCTAGATTAGCCCTTCTTGACTCAAGCATGTCTGATTCAACGATTCTTGAATTGGAAACTTCGGCTTCATCCCATTGTACTCCACTGGATATTTCGATCCTTGCTGAAGGAATTTTGATTTCTGCTGGAAGTACGGTGTCAGCTCCATAGACGAGGGAATATGGTGAAGTCCCGATCGAGCTCCTTGGCGCAATTCGATAATCCCACAAAGCCATAGGAAATTTTTCATGCCACGTTCGAGGATTATCATGAATAGTTCGGCTGAGTATCCGGATCAAAGTTTTGTTAGTGCTCTATGCTTGTCCGTTTCCTTGGGGATAATACGGTGTGGAGAAAACTTGTTTGATGTCGTATTCCTAAAGCAATTATGTCACATGTTTGTTGGCAAAAGGAGGTCCATTATCGGTGACTATGTTTTTAGGAACACCGAATCTGCATATTATGTATTCTTTGATGAAGGCTGCACATGTGACTCCAGTAGTACTTCGAAGAGGAATAACTTCAACCCACTTGGTGAAATACTCAGTCGCGGTGATGATGGATTCGTGCTGCTTTGAAGATGCTGGATTGATTTTCCCGATGATATCCAGTCCCCAGCTATAGAAAGGCCATGGGCTGATCACATAATTCAATGGAAGACAAGGAGTGTGGATGAGATTACCATGGACTTGGCATTGATGACATCTCTGAACGTGTGTAGCTGCATCATCTTCCATGGTCGGCCAATAATATTTCTCATGAACTTGGAGAAATAATTTCTTCTTTCCTTGATATTCTCTATCGTGCATTTTTTTCCAGAATTGTTGAGACTTCATGCCCATCTAAACATCTTAGTAAAGTCCCGCTAAAAATTTTGCGGTATAAGATTTCGTCAAGAAATACAAATCTTTTGGCTCTCTGAATGAGCTTACTCATTTCTTTATTTTCCAACGGTAACTCATTGTCGCGAAGGTACTTGATGTAAGGCTCCCTCCAGTCCGCAGTGTGATGGACTGTCAAAGCTTCTAAATAATGAGGAGGCGTCTGAAAATTGGGACAAAATCTTTGCAGAGCTCTTGACTGAGCCTCCATAGAAGAACAATAATATCCCATCCATTGAATCTTACTGTAAAGTGTCACCACCAACGTATGTCCGCAGATCTCTTCATGTATGCTTTTGAGTTGCTCGCCCATTTCGTTGTTCCCGAGGAATCGTGATAAAGACCCATCAGGATTCCGATAGTATAATGCTCCATGAAGCAAGAAATAATTCTTTAGTTCCTTGAGGCCGACTTTCCCTTATGAAAGAGAATTGTTCAATTCATGAATAATAGGTGCCCGCCAATCGTTTGCTTGAATATCTTTGACTTGAGCAAGATGAAACAGTACGCCTTTGTACCGTGATTGTTTTCTTTGATCCTTCGAATTGCAGTTTCGAATCGAGGGTTGCTAGGAAGTCAGCATGCCTGTTGTTAGTTCGTCCAGTATGGACGATTGTTGCATCAGCAAAATGAGCTAATATCCACTGAGCTTAAGCTCTGTATGGGGCGAGTGTGATTTCTTTGAGAGATTATGCTCCATTCATTTGATTAACCATTCGTTTCGAATCTTCTCTTATCTCAAGATGTGTTGCTCCTGCTTGATTGGCCAGGGACAAACCTAATAAGAAAGCCTCGTATTCTGCTGAATTATTGGTGCAATGAAAATCCAGTTTGAATGAATGTGAGAAGACTTCACCAGATGGAGACACTAGCACCACGCCCGATCCTCCAGTGTCATTGCTAGGAGTGGCGGACCCGTCAAAGTATAAGAGCCACATCTCTTCTTTGATAACTAAGATTTCTGGAAACTCACCAGGTACATCTTCATGTAACGTTGTCATGTCTTCACCTGGGAAAGCAGCAAGTAAGTCGGCAACTGCTTGTCCTTTGATTGCTCTAGGTGGTACACAAGCTATGTCGAATTCTGACATCTGAAGTAACCACTTTGCTGGTCTCCCTATCAAGGCTGGCTTTGATAGTAAAAACTTTATAGGGTCAGCTTTGGAAACAAGCATGACTCTGTTGGATAACAAATAGTGTCTGAATTTCTGGATTGCATGCACTAATGATAGACATGCTCTCTCGGCTTTCGGGTATCTGAGTTGAGCATCTCTTATCGTACGGCTGAAGAGTAGATCGGTCGTTCGATCCTTTCTTCGTCTTCTTGAGCAAGAAGTGCTCCAATAGCGACATCACTGGAAGCTGTGTAAAGTATCAGTGGTCGTCCTTGCACTGGAGTTTTCATGACAGCAGGTGATAACAGTATTTGCTGTATTTTCTGGAACGCTTCTTGTTGGACAATTGTCCATATAAAACTTGATCCTTTCTTCAACAAAGGGGTAAATGAAGCTATAAGTTGAGCCAGTCCAGGAATGAAGCGTCAAATATAATTTACCTTGCCCATAAAACTCTGGAGTTCTTTCACAGTGCGTGGAGGAGGCATGGTAGTAATGGCCTTCGTTTTGTCTGGATCGACTTTGATTCCTTCTGCAGTGACCAGGAATCCTAGAAACTCTCCGGAGGAGACACCAAAGGCACATTTCAGAGGATTCATCTTTAACTTGTATTCTATGCATCTTTCGAAAACTTGTCTCAGAACTTCTAAGTGGGATGCTTGAGTCTTCGACTTCAACACCACATCATCAACATAATATTCCACTTTCTTGTGCATCATGTCGTGGAATATAGCAGTCATAGCCCGTTGATAAGTGGCGCCTGCGTTGTTTAATCCAAAGGGCATCACAGTGTAATGAAAATTCCCAATGGGAGTACGAAACGCAGTTTTGTTGGCGTCATGTTCATACATCTTGATCTGGTTGTATCCGCTGTAACCATCCATGAATGAGAACATACCGTGACCACTGGTTGCATCAACGAGCATGTCAATGTTGGGTAGAGGAAAATCATCTTTAGGACAACACTTATTCAGGTTCCTGAAATCAACACAACATCTGATTTGACCATTTTTCTTCTTGACATGGACAACATTCGCCAGCCATGTTGGATGCTGAATAGGCTTGATAAACCCTGCTGCTAGTAGTTTCTAAATTTCGACTTTGATTTGCTCCTCAACTTCGTGTCTGAACTTCCTAGGTGACTGTTTGACAGCTTTGGATCCTGGAGTGATGTGCAAATGATGAGTGACCAATTTTTCGTCAAGACCAGGAATCTCTTCGTATGTCCAAGCAAAGATATCCTGATATTCTTTTAACAAACTTATCAGTCATGCCCGCTCTTCTGGAGATAACGCAGAATTAATCAAGATTGGCCTTGGATCCTCCTCCGTCCCAATGTTGATCGTTTCTAGATCGTCAGTAGTAGAATCCGTGCCATCTTGCATTTTTCATGGAGCGTCTTGAATTTCTTCATCAGATGCTTGTTCACTCTGATGTGATTCTTCAGGACGGGGAGACTTTTCATCAATCTCCCCTGTTAATTGCTAATCTCTGCGCCGGCGGTATGTGACCCTCCCCTGTGCATCGTGACTGACTATGAAGCGGGATCCCGATGTTGTGATCTGATCTTTACAGTGCTTAACCGGTGTAACAGATGACTGGATCGGTTTAGTGCCTGAAGATGATGGTTTGTCAGCAGCTTTTTCAATGGATTCCCAGCTCGGGAGTGGAGTTTTGTGAATCTTCCTGGGAGGTTCAGGGATGTCCTTTTTAGTTTCAAGGAATTCAGCGTCATAAACCGGAGTGTAAGGAGATGAGGAAGCCGCAATACCAACAATCTTGTTATTGAGCAGAGCTTTCATGCATTGAAGATACATTGAAGGAACCACTTTATCGTCATGAAGCCACGGTATTCCAAGTATCATGTGGTAATCAGGCTCTTGTTCGATCACGTGAAATTTGGCCTTTGATTGAATAGGCCCTACTCTTAGGTCTATGTATGCATATCCATACATATGGATCTGGCTTCCTTCAAATCCCGCCATCAAGATGGAATGACGAACAATTTTACTCTATGGGAACTTGGCTGCTTTGGGAGTCTTCATGGTAATAATATTTGTATAAGCGCTAGTATCGACGAGAGCCCTCTTGAATTCAGAGTCTTTGATAAAACCTGTCACGTACAAGGATCGGTTATGGCCTTCATCTTCCATGCGGTCTTCTTCTCCAAAGGTGATATTGTTGATCGAGTGCTCAGACGTTATGGATATTTCTTCGATTGTGGGAGACAATGAAGCTACATGCACATCAGATGATATCTGGTTAAGTGCGGAAATCGTGTCTTTATGCTGCTCCCTGGAAAAGTGTAAGAGTTCGCACAAGTTCTTGACTAAATGTGCAACCTCTTGGTCCACCGGCTTCTCATAAGTAGTGAAGCTGTGGGTTTGAGGGACACCATGGGACGAGTCAGTCCCCAGCGTTGGGACTTCTGAAGCGGAGGTACTCCCTAACTCGGATGTCAGTCTGATGAGAAAAGCGAGTATGTGGTTAATTGTATTTTTCATCAGATCCATGTTCCTGGTGTGGATCTCCAGGACCCGCGCTAACTCAGTCAGAGTCGGGATTTCTCCGCCTCCTGTGTCGTAAGATGTAGCATTAGCCGGAGAAATGTTTCCATTTGAAAGATTCTGGATTGGGTTTGGAGTGGTTGAATTAGTCATAAGACCAACCATCTTGTGAAAGCGTGATATTGCAACTGAGAGATTAGTCTCCCACTGTGGTCGCTAATCTATAGATGGGGAAAAACGATTTGCTGGTTTTTACGGAATTGAGGAGATGACCGTGCAGAGACTCCTTGAACCGAGCAAATGCTCAACCTCACACAGATGCACTTCAAGAAGGGAGTGCTTTAATTTCGAGAGATGAATCTGTAGGACTCCGGCCTAAACCAAGAAAATGGACGTTCCAGAGTCAACTCGGTCACAAGAGAGGATGGGTTGATCTGTAGGAGGGAAGCTGAGAAATATGTGAGATCAATGGTGATCGAAATTGTAGGTGTGTTGTGTATTCTGCGTAAGAAAGTTCTGAATGATTAAATTTACTCAGTTGAGAATTATTGCTCATACGATGAGTTCGTGTAGACGAAAGATTGTCTGTATGAACTTGTCGAGAATTTTTTTTTCCTTTCAATCAGGATTCAGAGACTTATATATTGCTGAATTGAAAACACCATGGTCCCATGAAGTGTGACAGTTGCGGGAGTCAAAGAGTGGGGAAGTGGAAAATCGTGTTGAAACCAGTTGCTCATCGTGCGGAGACTTGGTTAACTTTCAACCCACTACTTTGCTAACTCCTCCAACTGATTGCATGACTTGCTCACATTCTCATCGTGTGTATGAACACATGTGCCGTAGACCGCCAGACCAAAACCCTAGTTAATATCCCCCATGTGACACGATTGATGTCTCGTGAATGTGGAGTATGCAAGGAAGACGTGTATTTAGTTAGTCAGTTGCTGACTTTATGGGATGATGAGTCCTTTTATTGCTGAGTTGAACATAATTTGCAAATGTTCTGATATGTTCCGAGACTCATGAATTGAACATGTCTCTTGAGACGAAGATATAATTACATTGATTGTTAAGGTGAGCAAATATTGCTCGTATGAGCAAATGTTGCTCGTTTTTATAAACTGTTGAACATTAATAGTCAGTATTCATGGACTGAGCAAGTATTGCTCATATGATGACTTATTGAATATTGATAGTCGAACCAATATTCATGGACTGAGCAAATCTTGCTCATCTGAGAAAATATTGATAGTTGAACCAATATTCATGGACTGAGAAAATGTTTCTCATCTGAAAAAATATTGATAGTTGAACCAATATTCATGGTCTGAGCTAATATTGCTCGTATGAGCAAATGTTGCTTATATGAGCAAATGCTCCTCGCATGAGTTATTGAATATTGACAGTTGAGCCAATATTCATGATTTGAACAAATATTGCTCGTATGAGCAAATGTTGATCGTTTAATGAATTGTTGACATCGTCGAATATTGATAGTTGAACCAATATTCTTTTAATTGAGCAAATATTGCTCGTCTGAGCTAACGTCAATTTAAGATGATGACATCTGAGCCGAGCATAATTATTAAAGTGTTGATCACGGGATCAACGTAAAATTATTAGTGTTTGAATCTCCTCAAAATTATGTTTTGCAGAGCTCCGGATTCGAAACCCTAATTTTGATCAATTGCCGAATTGATGATTTATTGAAAATCATTCATGAATGAAGTAGGGACCGTGTACAGGGGATGATGAACCGACCACATAGCGCCCAGATTCTCAAGTGAGCAAAATACCAAAGTCTCTTGAATATCAGTTGGTGAAAGGATGATTAAATGCTGGTTTAATCATTTTTCAAATAGTGCTCGTGTGAGCGCCAGGTAATAGAACCTGATTATGGAGAGATGAAGGACCGACCAAGGGATCATGAGATCGGCCCTTGGTGGTCATGGGACCAGCTGATGGTCGTGTTAACAAACTCCCAGCTTTTTGGGAAGAGTTTGGACACAGTATATGAGCAATTGAGCAAATTAGGTCAAAATTATTAAAACACGTGGGACCGGCTATTTTCAAGCCTCAAGGACGGCCTTGGTCGGTCAAGGAGACATGCCCGCGTCACCATAATGTCTGTGTCTCAGTCCTGAGAGTTTCGATATCTTCCGGTGTGCGTTTGAGCAACATTTTGTGAAAATATGAAGAAATCAGGGATTTTTCCGAAACCGTGAAACTTCATGAGATGAAGGAATAAAATTATAAAATAACGAAGGAATCATGAGGTGTGGGACCGGCTAGGCCAAGGAGCCGGTCCCAAGGCATTTTTTCCTAATTTATAACATTTTCATGATTTTAGGGAAATATCATACAAATCAAGAAGTTTGTTGAAACCAAGGAATTTGTTGAAATTAAGGAGTTTCCATGAGATGAGGGAATCATAAAAAATAATAATGATAAAATAAGGGGCGTGTGGGACCGACTAGGGCGTGACCGGCCGGCTATGGCACGGTCCCACGGGTTTCCCTAATTTTACATTATTTTTCATGAACTTGGAGTTTGCTGAAACTAGGGAATTTCCTTGAAGTGAAAGAGTTTCCATGGGATGAGAAAACAAATAATATTAAAATAAGACATGGGCGTGTGGGACCGGCCATGGCTAGAGCATGGCCGTCCGAGAGCCCGTGTCCCGTGCATTTTCTCCCTAATTTATAATAATTTCATGAATTGAGGGAAATATCATGAAATCAGGGAATTTTCATGTGATGAGGGAAATAATAAAATAATAAGGAGTCATGAGGTGTGGAACCGGCCACGGCTAGGGCATGGCCGGACGGCTAGTGGACCTGGTCCCGCGACACCTTTCCTAAATTTTATTATTTCTTTGATACGAGGAAACACCATGAGACTGGGTAGTTTCCTTGAGACGAAGGAGATTTTCTCAAATGAAGGGATTTTCATGAGGTCAGGGAAAATAATAAAAATATGATAAAATATAAAACTGGACACGGGACTAGCCACAACACGACCGGCCGGCCGGTGGGCCCAGTCCCCAGCGCCTTGATTAGTATTTTATTATTTATTATTTTTTTTCTACTTTGTATGGGTTTATCGTTCCTTCATGTTTTGGAATGCTCGTTTGCGCATTCAGGTGCTCGTTCTTGCATTATTGCTGAGTACACTAACACCATTTTGGTTAGGGCTTACTCGATAGCTGCTCAGATGCCCGCATGTTGAATATTTATCACTAACCCGTGGAATTCTGCTGGGAAGAACCACAAATTGAAGTGACGAAATATTACTAAAAATCGTAGAATATTGTTGAAAATTCAGTTAACGATTATAGATAATTAACTGACGGCTCTATACTAGCGGGCATGTTGTCTAGGAGCATTAATTATCTGAGAATTGAGAAACATGAACTTGTTCAAACGTCATATTTCCTTTATATAGTCAGGTAAAACCTTGTTGTATCCTGAAGACGTTGTCGCTCTATACTAGCAGGCACGCTGTCTATGAGGTGTCCAATCTTTCGATTCTATAGAGAAATAATTACTGATATTGCTCAGTATTCATGAGATGTGTCGTTTCCACAGCTGGGAGACTACACATTTACACATACTCTGAGAGACAGCCTTCTCAGTCAGAGATTTTATGGCATGAGCTTTCATGCTTCAACGAGAGACATGAGCCTCAATACTCATCTTATTGCCGGATCAGGAGCATGTATAATTATGGATTTACGATTTTAACCCTTGTCGAAAATCCACCATCTACAGTACGAGATCGAGACAATGCAACAACGAAGTATGTTTACTTATTACAAATGTTCGGATTTAACCAAACACAATAGGATTGGTTATCAAGTAAATAGGAATTAACGTTTGTGTAATTTACTTTAATTATAATAAAACAATTAAAATGCGGAAATATAAAGTAAATGACACAACAAGATTTTGTTATTGAGGAAACCGCAAATGCATAAAAACCCCAGGACCTTGTCCAGAATTGAATACTCTCAGGATTAAGCGGCTACACAAAATTACACCTAACTTCGTATAGTTGAGACAAAGAAACTAAACCTATAGTTCACCTAGTTGCGTGTGTATTCCCACGCCTCCAACTTATAAATAAGTCACGTACT
Organism: Papaver somniferum; assembly: GCF_003573695.1. NCBI lineage: Eukaryota > Viridiplantae > Streptophyta > Magnoliopsida > Ranunculales > Papaveraceae > Papaver > Papaver somniferum. Next base: position 11,266,331 of record NW_020622492.1, on the reverse strand, counting down.
TGGAACAATTCCTTTGGTTCGTATTCCAAACAGTAAAGGGACAACAAATCTGTTTGGTATCAACTCTATTCAACCAAGTGATATGAGTTGGACAAAGTCTCTTCCGTTTATATTAACATAAACTCCTTCGTCAGGTCCATAGATTTATCTTATGTTCAATTACCTAAGTAATCGTTTAAGATTAAGCCAACAACACTCTTAATCCAAAGAATTCTGTTGATGCCGATCTACTCAATTAATTAATCCAATCTGCCACAAGGATACACCTAATATTAATTGGATCCTCTTTTACCAAAGCAAGTATTGTGCACACCAAAGATTATAAACCCAAGTCAGATCTTCAATATCTTCTTTGTCTTGAAATCTTCTTAATTCTTCAATAAAAACCTGCACACAATCAATTGAATCTCTTGTGATCAATCACGTACAAAACAGAGTCTGTTAACAATGGATTATCACAAGATCGTCTTTAGAACTAACAACAGTCTAAAGATCCCTGTCGAAACTCTGAACTAGTTTGAGTGAATCTTATAGCAGAAGAGAAGATCCTCAAGCATAAACAAACTAGGTGAAATCATATTTCAACCACCGTTAGTCAATCAAATCAATCGAAAACAAAAGATAAACCGCAATTATCTAGTTTCCCACCAACGGTACACGCTAGAGCTTCTAAATCCCAAAGAAGACTTTAAACTGAGCGGTCGTAAGATATTTCGCCTAATTAGGTTACTCTCCCCTCCGAATAGGCGGCTACACCAGTAACAACAACAAAATAGGAAGTCTGTTGGTACGAAGGATCAGTTTGCTAGAAAGGCAAACTTCAAGTATTTATAGACAAGGGAGTTTGGACACCAATGAACTTCCAAAACCGAAAATATTCTCAAGATATTCATTAAAACACAAATTCGGTTTTCATAATTCCTGGAAATGCTCTGTCCAAAAATAATGATCGAAATCTTTCGGAAAATCTAATTAGTAAATGCACATTACTAATTCTTATATTTCCGTACAAAATGAAATTAATAACCTTAATAAAAATATTCTTAACTTACTTATGTTTCGATCCTGGGATTTTCTTTCTTTATCTATTAAGTAATAACTTTGAACAATTAAAGAAATAAACATTCACATCACGTGTTCAAAGTATGTCGACATCCTTATTTGTGAGTTCTTATTCAAACTTACAACCTTGAAACCGATTTGCTACACTTCCAAACAAGTTTAGAATTGGTTCATACGACTTTCAAGAACTATGTGATTGATCAAACAAACATTCAATCACAATCCTGAGTTTAACGGTTCAACCAAAACAAGTTTCGGTTCTACCTCCATGTGAGTACTGTGCATGGGTACTAGGATCGTTTCTCCACATATATATGGTATCTAACTTATATTTGTTGCACATGTCCATAGGATCGGTTCCCCTTTTCCAAAAAACGTGTTGCACATGTCCATAGGATCGGTTCCCTTTTCTGCTATAAACCTTGCTGCACCTCATACAAGGATCAGTTCACATTGGTGATGTACCACACCTCTTACTAGGATCGGTTCCCCTTTCCCAAATTTGGTCAGACATAACAAAAACTCGATTATACCATCTCAGGTGATTACTTAAGATCAGTTTCACTTATAAAAGTCATACCAATACATAAGTCAGGCCTTTGTGAATAGTTCTACCAAGAACACAAACAAGTTGTGAGCAGTTATACTCAATCACACATATTGGTTGTTCATAAGATAGGCAATGAATAACAAAACCAATAACACCTGGAAGTTTCCTTTTCGGTTCACAAATAATCTTATGAAATTACTTCCTTAGAACACATGTAAAACATTGTTCCATAGGATGAAATCCTCACCTCATACCCATACATAATCACAACAGCATTCAAATGATTACGATGATGTCTTATCTACAAAGTTTAATGGTTAAGCAATAAAACTTGTATTGTATTCCTTAATACTATGTCTATCTAGAGTTCAAATATGCTTCGCAGTTATGTTTTCAATATGCACGACTTGAAAGATAGTTAGAAAATGAAACAGTTCAAGTCCAATATCACTAACCTCAAGTGGAAGGATGATTGTTGTCGTTGTAGCTCCCTGCTTCTTCACATCTTCAAGTGTTCGAAATACTTGTAATGTCTAATATCCTAATACTTTCAAGCTAACCTATACGAAGTTGACTCTAGTACATAATCAAGAGAATCTTAACATGAGTTTGATTCACTAAAATATGACAAACAAACTTGACATTCCAACGCTTGGTGGGTTCAACCGAGCATTTCTCTAACAATTTACCCCTTTGTCAATTTTAGTGACAAAACTCTTACATCATATAGATAAACAAATTACAAGAATTAATTACACATACGCTTGATTCCCGATTCAACAGCACAGTAAAACTGCTTACATTCAATCCTTGAAAATGCAACAAGAACATTATAATAACAAAGCTAATACTCCCCCTAAGGAAGATAGGTATATATTAAATCCTCACATCTTTGTTATACCAATTCATATGACATGTTGCTCCCCCTTAGTCTGTGCGTTCACTCTTTCATTAGATAAACGTTCAAGCACCACTGTTCTTTTCCTTAGCGATACCAATCAATATAAAATCAATGCCAGTATCACTTGTTTACTCCATATATTTCTCCCCCTTTTTGTCACAAAAATGACAAAGAAACTAAAAATAAAGGACAACACGAAAAGAATCTTACAAATCTCAATAGACTTGCAACCTGTGGAGTTAGGCACGAGGGTTCCACACATCATGTTCTGATAACCAATATCAAAACCAAAACTACAAGTAGTTTTATTTTGATATGTTACCAAGGAAACAATTGTCTGAAACAATTTTTCCAATTTAGTTTAGCAAAACATAAATAAACTAAGTGCCTTAGTCCCTTTGCTAAACCGATTGTTCAAAAACAACCGCTTAATTCGATAAGACCAAAATAAAGATAACTCTATTTTTCTCATCAGGTTCTAATTATCCATAAACTTAGACCTTTTAATTTTAAACAAGACAAGTACTAGGTTAGTTAACTAGCATTTCTTGTTAAGGCGTTCGATTAGACTTGAATAACCGAATCCTCATTTCGATAAGTCTAACTAAGATCAAAATTAACTTACTTTCTCTAATCCGGAATCGAATTGGACTAAACAACTCATCCCGTACACCTTTTATTTTGTTAAGCCATAAATAATTCATACAAACTAACATAAATCAACTTACATAATTATTCACCTCAACCGGAAGCAATTGAAACAACATAGACATTAATAACACCGCAATTGCACCGAAATTTTTTAAGCCTAAACAATTGATACCATACAAACGCAAGATAAAAATAGTTTTTCTTAACCCGAACCAATTGAATCACACAGAACATCAATTGTACCGAAATGTTTCTAAGCAAAAGCAATAAATATATATGATATAAACTCGGGATTTTCTTAAACAGGAAAACAATTAACTAACAAGACTGTTACCTCAAATTTCGCATCCACTTCTCCAATATGTTTGCATCTTCATCCAGGGAGAATTGATATCGAAATATCATCATGTTGTCATCCTTATGCATAAACAAAAGAATAACAACAACCAACCTTTACCAGAGAAAGGTTGATAATAGGTTTTAATAATTGCAAGCAAAAGTAGAAAACCGTCGAAACACATATGATTTTAAGCTAAACCAAAACCGATTCAACATATTGTGACTTTTTCACATATTGTTTCTACCCTCATGATTCTTTGATAAAGCCTACCAACATGGCTAGAACTTAATCCTGCTAAATCAAAAAGTCACCCAAACCACAAGGGTTCACAATATATGAGATCGAATATTAAGGTAGTAAAACTGAAATTAAACATCCCATAAACATACATAACAATAAGATAAAAGCATTCAAGCACATGCTATGTAAACCGAAAACTATCACAAGAAAAATTACCAATCAAATAATTTTATTCATAATAGACTAATAAAATCAATGAAAGAAATCAAAAATTGATGTCTATTATTCTAGATTAAGTAATACAATAAATAATTTAATCTCTAGTGGTTCTCTCATTGTTCACTGAGGTCTCTTTAATGTTCACACTCTTAAAGCATGTCTCAAGAGACTTGTCCGCAACCACTTTATGTTTCATAAGGTCTTCAATCTGAAGCTTTAAGTCAGCAATCTCACGTTTTTCCTCTTCCAATCTTTCTTTCAGTCCATCTTGATCTTGCATCAAGGAAAAAATATTTCTTATGAGTTCATCAAACCCATGCATAGCTTCATGCATGCCATCTGTGGAGAACCACTTGGTAGAATCTGAATCATCGATCACAGGGAGACTTATTTCTTCTTGAGATCTATCAGAGTCATGATCAGACACGAGTCTCGAGACAATCTACCTGATTCTTTGATATGGGAAAAACCCTTGACAGTTTCTTACTTTTCGTGCTTCCCTTCTATCACTCCTTGTAACACTGCGAGTTATAGGGGAAATCCTTATCAAGGAAAGTCAATAATCCTAAGAGAAGTTTTTTTTTTTTTTTGAAACAGGGTTTTTCGAAAATATGCACAAATATGTTTTCTAACTTCTCTTTTTATTGACGAGTAGAATCAAAAGATATTCCATAAATATCTCTTATTACCGAAAATGGGAACTTCCTTTAACATGTTCCCTTGTTTTTATGTGATTTTCTCATTCAAAATTAAGAGCACAGATAGGGATGAGAATGCACAATTTCGATACAACTAAGTTGCATCTGAGTAAGCTTTTTCCAGCTTACAGTGAATATCAGAAACATAGTTCATGTTTCTCTTCGGGAATTTCTGCCCAAAATATTTTCTCCCAAGATGATGATCTTTTCTAACTAGAGATATATGATCATGTGGAGAAAATGTACTAATGTGAGAATTCTGATAGATAGATAAATCTCTCTTAATTCTTTCAATGAGATTTTCATAATATTTTCTCATTCTAAGGACTTCCTTATTGTTCACATTAGTGTGATCATCTGAAACAACTATCGGAAATTCGTGATTATTTATTTTGGCAGAGATTCTCTCGTTCCCTTCCTTCTGAAGTCTTTCCTTATCAAAACCAGAAATGTTTCAATATGGGTATGGAGGAACCTTTTTCCATAAGCGATTATCAACTCTTTCCTCTGACTCCTTTGAGTTGATCTTATCGGGATGTGGTATAATTTGTCTTTCTACTGAGGAATGATCTTTCAGTTTTTTAGACAAGAAACTTCCTTCAAAATTTTTACCACCGTATGTTGAAGAAGTATAAGTTTCCTGTCAAATGACTGAAAATTGTATTCCTTACAATCACCGCGGAATCGGTTCAAAGTTTCCGTTGGACAATATTTCGTTTGATCGTTAGTAGATCTAGAAGCTGGTTTCTCATCCTCTTCTAACTTAATGTAGTTAGGCAAACTACCATGATCTTGATATGTTTCAGATATGATTAAACCGGTTTTATCACAATCTGTAAAAGTCGAGCACGGACTTTTAGTTTCCTCATCATAAGAAATAACAACAACATCATTAGTTAGAATCATAGGACGTGCCTCTTTATCTGTAAGAGATTTACCAGGCGCTTCTAGTTTGACAGCGAGATCCATTTTCTCTTTGGCTAGACAATTCATTTGAATGTCTTTTTCTCTGATCTCATGTTTAAGAAGATTTGACTTTGTCTTTAAAATGAGTACTTTAGAAGACAGAGATTGTATAGGCTTTAGGAGTTTTATCAACTCTTTATCAGCATCTTCTCTTTCATCAGAGATAGACATAGAATTTTTTTAACTCCTGGATCATGAGTCAACGAAGTAGTAACATCTTCAACTTTTAAGTATTCATACTCTTGCAAAACGTTAACTGAATCAGACATTAGATTCAATTCTTATAGGTTAGATCGCACCAAACACAGATTGTTAGATCTTTTCGTGTTTGCCTGCTATGATACCAATTGAAAAGTCTAGGGTACCCAAATATACCTCAATCTAAAAAATTTCCTACCTATAAGTCCTTTCTCCGAAAGTGATTGTCTATGGACTGAGTCGAGACAATACAACTAATCGGTTCACACTTCGTGTGATCGTCTATGGATACGAGATCGAGACAATGCAACAACGAAGTATGTTTATTTGATACAAATGTTCGGACTTAACCAAACACAGTAGGATTGCTTATCAAGTAAATAGGAATTAACGTTTGTGTAATTTACTTTAATTATGATAAAACAATTATAATGCGGAAATATAAAGTAAATGACACAACAAGATTTTGTTAACGAGGAAACCGCAAATGCAGAAAAACCACGGGACCTTGTCCAGAATTGAGTACTCTCAGAATTAAGCCGCTACACAAAATTACACCTAACTTAGTATAGTTGAGACAAAGCAACTAAAACTATAGTTCACCTAGTTCCATCTAAATTCCCACGCCTCCAACTTATAAATAAGTCATGCACTTGGAACAATTCCTTTGGTTCGTAATCCAAACAGTAAAGGAACAACAAATCTGTTTGGTATCAACTCTATTCAACCAAGTGACATGAGTCGTACAAAGGCTCTTCCGTTTATATTAACATAAACTCCTTCGTCAGGTCCTTAGATCTATCTTATGTACAATTACCAAAGTAATCGTTTAAGATTAAGCCAACAACACTCTTAATCCAAAGAATTGTGTTGATGCCGATTTACTCAATTGATCAATCCAATCTACCACAAGGATAAACCTATTATTAATTGGATCCTCTTTTACCAAAACAAGTATTGTGCACACCAAAGATTATAAACCCAAGTCATATCTTCAATATCTTATTTGTCTTCAAATCTTCTTAATTCTTCAATAAAAACCTGCACACAATCACTTGAATCTCTTGTGATCAATCACGCATAGAACGGAGATCGTCTTTAGAACTAACAACAGTCTAAAGATCCCTGTCGAAACTCTGAACTAGTTTGAGTGAATCTTATATCAGGAGAGAAGATCCTCAAGCATAAACAAACTAGGTGCAATCATATTTCAACCACCATTAGTCAATCAAATCAATCGAAAACAAAAGATAAACCGCAATTATCTAGTTTCCCACCAACGGTACACGCTAGAGCTTCTAAATCCCAAAGAAGAATTTAAACTGAGCGGCCGTAAGATATTTCGCCTAATTAGGTTACTCTCTTCTCCGAATAGGCGGCTACATCAGTAACAACAACAAAAGAGGAAGTTTGTTGTTACGAAGGATTAGTTTGCTAGAAAGGAAAACTTCAAGTATTTATAGACAAGGAAGTTTGGACACCAAGGAATTTACAAAACCGAAAATATTCTCAAGATATTCATTAAAGCATAAATTCAGTTTTCATAATCCTTGGAAATGCTCTGTCCAAAAATAATGATCGAAATCTCTCGAAAAATCTAATTAGTAAATGCACATTACTAATTCTTATATTTCCCTACAAAATGAAATTAATAACCTTAATTAAAAGATTCTTAACTTACTTATGTTTCGATCCTGGGATTTTCTTCCTTTATCTATTAAGGAATAACTTTGAACAATTAAAGAAATAAACATTCACATCACGTGTTCAAAGTATGTCGACATCCTTACTTTGTAAGTTCTCTTTCATACTTACAACCTTGAAACCGATTCGCCACACTTCCAAAAAGTTTAGAATTGGTTCATCTGATTCAATCACAATCATGGGTTTAAAGGTTCTACCAAAATAAGTTTCGATTCTACCTCCATGTGAGTAATGTGCATAGTCACACTAGATTTACAAAAATTCGGTTGACTAGGTACTAGGATCGGTTCCCCACATATATATGGTATCTAGATTATATGTGTTGCACATGTCTATAGGATCGGTTCTCTTTCGCCTAAAAACGTGTTGCACATGTCCATAGGATCGGTTCCCCTTTCTGCTATAAACCTTGATGCACCTCATACAAGGATCGGTTCCTCTTTGTGATGTACTGAATCACACATATTGGTTGTTCATAAGATATGCAATGAATAATAAAACCAATAACACCTGGCAATTTTATTTTCAGTTCACAAACAAGTTTATGAACTTACTTCCTTAGAACACATGTAAAACATTGTTCCCTAGGATGAAATCCTCACCTCATACCGTTACATAATCACAATAGCATTCAAATGATTATGGCGATGTCTTATCTATAAAGTTTAATGGTTAAGCAATAAACCTCGTATTGTATTCCTTAATACTATGTCTATCTAGAGTTCAAATATGCTTCGCAATTATGTTTTCAATATGAACGACTTGAAAGATACATTAGGGAATGAAACAGTTCAAATCAAATATCACTAATCTCAAGTGGAAGGATGATTGTTGTCGTTGTAGATCCTTGCTTCTTCACATCTTCAAGTCTTCGCAATACTTGTAATGTCTCATATCCTAATACATTCAAGCTAACCTATACAAAGTTGACTCTAGTACATAATCAAGCGACTCTTGAGTCTTAACATGAGTTTTGATTCACTAAAATATGACAACCAAACTTGACATAACAACGCTTGGTGGGTTCAACCGAGCAATGCTCTAACAGGGGGATAAGCATATTGTATGATACTTTTAGTTATATGGACTACAAAGGAATAACGAAGACGTGCGGATTGATAAAATCTACCTATCTTACCTTTAGGGGGAGTATTATATTTGTTATTATAATGTCAACAACGAAATTTATGGATTGAATGTATACATATTATTGTGTTGTTGAATTTGGGAATCAAGCGTATGTGTATATGAATTCTTGTAATTTGTTTATCTATATGATGTAAGAATTTTGTCACTAAAATTGACAAAGGGGGAGATTGTTAGAGCATAGCTCGGTTGAAGCTACCAAGCGTTGGTATGTCAAGTTTGGTTGTCATATTTTAGTGAACCAAAACTCATTTAAAGAGTCGCTTGATTATGTACTAGAGTCAACTTCGTATAGGTTAGCTTGAAAGTATTGAGATATGAGACATTACAAGTATTGCGTAGACCTGAAAAAGTGAAGAAGTAAGGAGCTACAACGACAACATCATCCTTCCACTTGAGGTTAGTGATATTTGACTTGAACTGTTTCATTCCCTAACGTATTTTTCAAGTCGTTCATATTGAAAACAGAACTGCGAAACATGAATGGTTACACTCTAGTTAGACGTAGTATTAAGGAATACAATACAAAGTATAATGCTTATTATTTTGGACTTCGTATATAAGACATCGACATAATATTTTGAATGCTATTGTGATTATGTATGGGTTTGAGGTGAAGATTTCATCCTAGGAAACAATTTTTTACATTAGTTTAAAGGAAGTAAATTCATGAACTTGTTTCATGAATAGAAAGGGAAATCGCTAGGCTTATTGGTATTGTTATTCATTGAATATCTTTTGAACTAACAATATGTGTGATTAGTGTAACCTCTCTTGACTTGTTTATGTTCTTGGTAAAACTATTCACAAGGCCTGAATTTTGTATTGGTATGACTTTTATTAATGAAACCGATCTTAAGTAACCACTTGAGATGGTATGATCGATTTAGTGTTATTGGTATGACCAACTCTAGGAAAAGAGGAACCGATCCTATGAAGATGTGCAACCGATCACAAGAGGGGAATCGATCCTTGTAAGAGGTGCAACACGTTTTTAGTAGATGGGGGAACCGATCCTATGAACATATGAAACAAGTTTTTAGTGAAAGGGGAACCGATCCTATGGACATGTGCAGCAAATACAAGTAGTTACCATAATTATGTGGTAAAACGATCCTAATACCTAGTCAACCGAAAGTGTGACTACGCATAATACTCACATGAAGGTAGAACCGAAACTTGTTTTGGTAGAACCGTGAAACCCGTGATTTGTGATTGAGTGTTCTTAATCAATCACATAGTTCTTGAAAGTCAGATGAACCAATTCTAAACTCGTTTGGAAGTGTGGAAAATCGGTTTCAAGATTATAAGTATGAAAGAGGACTTAAAAAGTAAAGATGTCGACATACTTTGAACATGTGCAATAACGCTTTTCTTTTATTGTTCAAAGATATTCCTTAATAGCTAAAGGAAAATCCTGGATCGAAAAATAAGTTGAGAATCTTTTAATTTTATATTTGGAAAATGAAAATTGGTAATGTGCATTTACTAATTGGAGATTTTCTAAGAGATTTTCGGTCAATGTTTGGACAAAGCATTTCCAGGATTTATGGAAACCGAATCTGGAATATATTGCATATCTTGAGAATATTTTGGGTTTTGGAAATTCCTTGGTGTCCAAACTTCCTTGGTCTATAAATATCAAAGTTTGCATTTCTAGTAAACTAATTCTCAGAGCCAGCAAAACTACCTAGTTGTGTTGTTACTGGTGGAGCCGCTTATTCGGAGAGGAAAGTAACCTAATTACGCGAATTCTCTTACGGCCGCTCAGTTTAAAGACTTCTTTCGGATTGAGAAGCTCTATTAGTATCGTTGGTGGGAACTAGATAATTGCGGTTTATTATTAGTTTTCGATTGATTTGATTGAATAACGGTTGTTGAAATTTGATTGCACCTAGTTTGTTTATGCTTGAGAATCTTCTCTTCTGATATAAGATTCACTCAAACAAGATTGAAGTTTCGACGAGGATCTTTAGACTGTTTGTAGTTCTAAAGACGTCTTGTGATAATCCATTGTTAACAGACTCCATTCTGTACGTGATTGATGACAAGATATTCAAGTTGATTGTGTGCAGGTGTTTATTGAAGATCTAAGAAGATTTGAAGGCAAAGAATACTTTGAAGATTTCTGATTTGGGTTCATAATCTTTGGTGTGCACAATACTTGTTTCGATTAAAGAGGATCCATCTATAATCAGTTTATCCTTTTGGTAGATTGGATTGATTACTTGAGTAGATTGGCATCAATACGTTTCTTTTTGATTCAAAGTATTGATTGCAAAATCTAGATGATTACTTCGGTAATTATTAGTAGATAGATCTAAGGACCTGACAAAGAAGTTTATTGAGATAAACGGAAGAGCCTTTTATCGAACTCACATCACGTGGTTGAAAAGAGTTGATACCAAACAGATTTGTTGTTCCTTTACTGTTTGGAATACGAACCAAAGGAATTGTTCCAAGTACGTGGCTTATTACAAGTTGGAGGCGTGGGAATACAGACGGAACTAGGTGAACTATAGGTTTAGTTGCTTCGTCTCAATTATACGAAGTTGGTTTGATTTTGTATAGCGGCTTAATCCTGAGAGTATTCAATTCTGGACAAGGTCCCGGCGTTTTTCTGCATTTGCGGTTTCCTCGTAAAAAAATTCTTGTTGTGTCTTTTACTTTTCTATTTCCGAAATTATAATTGTTTTTATTATAATTACAGGTAGAATACACAAACGTTAATTCCTATTTACTTGATAGAAATCCTATTGTGTTTGGTTAAGTCTGAAACTTTTATCAAGTAAACATACTTCGTTGTTGTATTGTCTCGATCTCGTATCCATAGACGATCACACGAAGTGTGGACCGATTAGTTGTATAGTCTCGACTCAGTCCATAGGCAATCATTTTCAGAGAAAGGACTTATAGGTGCAAAAATTTTAGATTGAGGTATATTTGGGTACCCTCGTCTTTTTAGAAACAATATTTTATAACATATGTTTAAAAAAAGTACATATATGAACTTGTTTCATAATTGAAAGGAAATCATGATTGGTCAGGTTCTTTATTGAATATCTTTTGAATGACCAATATAAGATAACAAGGTACAACCTATATTAACTTTGGTTGAGAGTTGTGGTATAATCGGTCATAGCCTATGATATATATAGTTAGTTGTAATCAGTCACAAGTTACTTTGGAAATCAAGGTGTAGCCGATCACAAGTTATATTGGAATTCAAGTTGTAACAGATCACAAAATACTTTGGGATCCAAGATATAAACTGAAAAAGCGAGGGTCTAACAACCACACCTAATATTTCACTTAGGAATCTGTATGGACAAACTCCAATATACTTTCTAGAAAATCAACTAGACAGTCAAACTCAATCTAGATAAAAAGTATATCAAAGAGTTTATATCTCAATCTCTCTATTTGATCTATACTCAAGCAAATAGAAATCTGCGAGTCTTTATCAAAGAGAGATAACTTGGATGGTACCAAAGACCAATATCCAAGTGTCAATCAATTTAAATCAACAACCAAAAGGTCGTATATTCTAATTTATTGAACAACGCACAACCTGTGATATTTCAATTATATAAAAAAATATAATGAGGAAAAGAAATAACACAGACACCATAATTTTGTTAACGAGGAAACCACAAATGCAGAAAAACCTCGGGACCTAGTCCAGATTGAACATGCACTGTATTAAGCCGCTACAGACACTAGCCTACTCCAACCTAACTTCGGTCTGGACTGTAGTTGAACCCCAAAAAATCTCACACTGATCCAAGGTACATTTATGCTCCTATGTCTCTGATCCCAGCAAGATGCTACGTACTTGATTCCCTTAGCTGATCTCACCCACAACCAAGAGTTGCTACGACCCAAAGTCAAAGACTTTAATAAACAAATCTATATCACACACAAAAGTCTATGATAATAGATAAATCCGTCTCCCAAGAATATACCTACGAGTTTTCTTCCGTCTTTTGATAAATGAATGTGAACAAGAACCAATTGATAATCCGGACTTATATTCTCGAAGAACAGCCTAGTATTATCAATCACCTCACAATAGTCTTAATCGATGCAGCGAAAAAAGATATTGTGGATTCACAAATGATGAGACGAAGATGTTTGTGATTACTTTTTATTTTCCTATCGGAGATAGAAATCTCAAGACAATTATTACAATTTTACTCGTATGATAGAAACAGCAAGATCAGATCACACAACTACAAGAAAAGTAGTATCGGTCTGGCTTCACAATCCCAATGAAGTCTTTAAGTTGTTAACCTGGTTTAGAAGAAGAAACCAAAGGTTAAAGGAGAATCGACTCTAGTTTACACAACTAGTATCACACAGAATATGTGGGGATTAGGTTTTACAGTTGCTAGAGTTCTCCCTTATATAGTCTTTCAAATCAGGGTTTGCAATCAATGTTAGCTTGGTAACAAAGCATTCAATATTCACCATTAGATGAAATGCACGTTCCTGGGCTTGTGTAACTGTACCATAACTTGTACATTAGTGTTGATGGTGGTTTTTATCCTAGGGTTAAAATCGTAAAACCTTGCATCAGATGTGACATCACTCTGCAAGGAAATGGTGCTGCGAGTATTATCCTCTCCACTGACATATTTATTGAGCCGCTCAATATATCTTTTCTGGCGCCTCGCCAATACTAGACTCGCTGAGTACTTTCATGTGCTATGTTCCTAAGCAGAACCCTTAAGTCGGTATGGCATGACAGATTTATGTTCACTCGCAGCTGAGTAGCATGAAACCTCCAAGTACCAAAATTAAGGCCATTGCACGAAAGGCTCAGACAGAAAGCATATTGCATTCTGTAGGTAAAGATTTTTGTGACAACATACGAAAATCCATCTAATCATTGTGATAACTTGCAAAAAACTCATAAACCCAACTAAATTTCAAATTAGGGTTTTACGCCTCGCGCCATATACTAGACCCCGTTGGTCGAAACCACGCCGAGCCAAGCTAGGAAACCAAATTCTCCACAACACGCTGGAAGCGTGGCGCGCCCTAGCTTGACCGGCCCCACTTCCCATCGACCAATAAGGTCTCCCTAAATGCGCCACGCGCATTCCAAACAAGGCCAGCCCTATGTTGCTTTCCGGCCCCCTTTCTATCGACCAATCAGGTCGCTTTAAATCCGCCACAGCGCGCTGGAAGTGTGTCCGCGCCCTAGCTTGACGTCCCCAATTCCCATCGACCAATAAGGTCGCCCTAAATGCGCCACGTGCATTCCAAACAAGGCCGGTCCCATGTTGCTTGTCGTCCTCCTTTCCATCGACCAATCAGGTTGCTCCAAACCTGTCACGGTCTAAAAAGAGGTCGCTAATACTAAGCTAGCTTCCAAAAACGTACTAGCTTCCCAAAACGCGCCGCACACACTAATTAGGGTTTCAACACACCCAAACCCTAATCCAGTCAAGACGCAACCAAATCCGTCCACGATGCTAACTTTGGCTACGCCGCAACTGGCATACTGCTATACCACGGCTACTGGCATGCCACCATGCCACAGCTGCTAGCACGTCGCTATGCCACGGATATTGGCACGCCACCATGCCACAGCTTCTATCACGTCGCTATGCCACGGGTACTAGCACGCCACCATGCCACAGCTGCTAGCACGTCGCTATGCCACGGCTACTGGCACGCCACCATGCCACAGCTGCTAGCACGTCGCTATGCCACGGCTAATGGCACACCACCATGCCACAACTGCTATATCGTCGCTATGCCACGGCTACTGGCACGCCACCATGCCACAACTGCTAGCACGTCGCTATGCCACGGCTACTGGCACGCCACCATCCCACAGCTGCTAGCACGTCGCTATGCCACGTCTACTGGCACGTGACACACCACCATGCCACAGCTGCTAGCATGTTGCTATGCCACGACTACTGTCATGCCACCATGCAATAGCTACTAGCACGTCGATATGACACGGATACTGGCATGCCACCATGCCACAGCTGCTAGCACGTCGTTATGCCACGGCTACTAGGATGCCACCATGCCACAGCTGCTAGCTAGTCGCTATGCCACGGCTGCTGGCATGCCACCATGCCACACGTAGCAACCTGCTATACGTTTTCCACGAAAACACTCGAGACATCAAAACATGTCACAAACTGGGGGATACTCATCAGGGTATTGATCTGGCGGTTTACAGCGTTCGGCGTGCAATACTCCCGTTACAAAAAAGTGTCATAAGAGTGAGGCGGTTAGTAAATACAAGAAGTAATGGTGAAACATTTTCTTCATTATGGAAACATCAATTCCAGGCGTTACCCGTTACCACTTTCTTCCATTACTTAACCGTTTCCACTCCTTACGAGGACAGGGTACGTTTCATTACGACTTGTATAAATAGGTTTCACCTATTTCCACCAAAAAACAAGTTTTGGTCAGGAGAACAATACACATCCAGCAATCCATTTGAACTCTCGGATACAAGTCGCAAAACACCCACACTTCTAGAATCAACTATTCTGGCCTCAACACTTTCTTCGCTTCCCTCCCTAAGACCAACCCTTATCCTTCACTTTGTGACCGAAGCAAACCTGGAACGTCCATTTCTTGGTTTAGTCCAGGGTTTTAAAGATTGATCTCTCGAATCTAAAGTATTCCCGTGCAGTACATTGTTTTGGGTTTAGATTCGTTTTTCACCCGCACTCACACGAAATTACCGAAATCATCCGAAACGGTTTTCACCCACAAATAATTGGAGACCACAGTGGGAGATTAATCTCTCAGTTACAATATCAATTTCCAATTCCAAGTTTCATTCTTCAACCCAGACATCAAGATGGTAGAAGCAAACGATCGCGCGGGGTTCAATGGCTCAGTTGTCAGTTATCACACGATGAGGAATGACTGGGGACTTATCACGGACACAAAGACGTCTCTCATGAAGCTCAGACATACGCCCGGAAGATCCATTTTGTTGGGAGACTCTAAAAGCGAGTAAGTATTATTATACAGAGTACACAATCTACTACTTCAGGTTTTCACATTGGAAACCGACAGCTATGTTATCCCCAAAAAATCTCATCCCATACCTTCTACCGTCATACAACATTCACGGTTCCATGACTCTCCTGGGATATTAATGCTACTAACAGTCATAATCAAAACGGCATTATTACAAAAATTCATTCCAAAGAATAAGCCAAAACCCTCACAGGTAGCAATCATCTGCCAATCCAAAAACCAGAAAACCAAACCATAAACTAGGCGTTTCATTTTCCTTTCAAAAAAAAAAAAAAAACTAAGCAAAAGAGGTCAGGAAGACAGAAGATGTTCAAAGAAAATCATTCATCAATGGATTGCTCTTCTTAGAGAAAACCTCTTTCGCACTTTGGAGAGCCGCCTGTGTCAGCTTCAACTTTTTGGGAAACCTTCCGATTTCCACTTCCTGTTGATTGATCACATCCGCGGAGGATCCTTCGGTCGCCTCAATTTGCAATTTTTGGTCTCGGTGAAGCCCTCAACGAACCAGGGAGCGTTGAACTCAAAGTTTATGCACATGTCTCGGTGGAACTCCCAACTCGAGATTACATCCTCAGAAACGGTCCGGATCAGCAACAAACCCTGAGAACACTGGCACTGAAATTATTCCCGGTGTTAACGTTCCTTCTAGTAGGGTTAATACGCCACCTGCCAAGACCAGCGGTGCTGAAAATGTTCCTTCAGTTGTTACGCCGTCGATCATCAGAGCCAGAGACGCTGCCGCCGCTCCCAACGTTTTTCCAAGTGTGACGGCTCCAACCATCACCAGAGTCGCTGCTACTCCATCATCAGGACGGGAGATTGGAGGAGCCGGCAGAAGCCGATCTCCTCTTACCACTGTTGATTTGATGGAAATACAAAAGGTTCTCGTAAGGCTCAGACAGACATGGATACAACTCATAGTGAGATACCTATTTTCCTCAAGACACTAGCAGAGCGGTTACCACGAGAGTCACGTCAACCCCGGATGGAACTGCAAAGAATACCTTTAACATCTGGCGCAAGCACTTCAATAGGACGCACCTTTATAGATGAAGAGGCTCGCATTGCTCCTAAACACCCAGTAGAAAAATCAGCAATCCAATTTTATCACACTAGAGATCAGGAACGACTTCTCCAAAATCGAGGTAAAGAAAATCAGCAACCCTCCTGGGTTTGCAGAGACCCTCTTCCCATCAGTAGCTGCATAATTTCTTGGGACTCCATCCAAATCGTGCAGTCCATAGTAAACCATTTTTGTGAGATTCTGTATTTTTACAAGGCGCATCGTCAAGACATACTCGCAGCCCTCAACCTCACTGCATCAGGAAAGCAGTTGTTTCCATCCAGGGAAGCCATTCCCGAACCCCAACCTATCCTGGGAAGCACGATTGATAGATAGAACTGGGGACTCCTAACCACTGTTCACTTGAAGGATGTCGAGTTTGATAGCACGTTGATTGACGCGGCCTTCGACTTCAACATTGTAGTCGTCAAGGCTCTGAGAGGTGCAAAGGAGAATCGAACAGAAGAAGCGCATTCTTTCCCATAAGGAGAAAAATGCTACTTGCCGACCAACACCACTTGTGACGTCTTCCTATGCCATAACGTATCAATTCATCTTTTCGGAGTCAAGGGTTAATGGCACCCTCACTGGAGTTTTCTACAGGAGCCGCTTCAACATCCTCTCGGGAAGCCGCCTCCGCTTACAGATCCAGAAGCCGCTCCGCTTCAATGTTTCGCTCTGGAAACCGCTTCAACATTCTCTCGGGAAGCCGCCTACGCTTCCAGAGACAGAAGCCGCTCTGCTTCAATGTTTCGCTCTGGAAACCGCTTCAATGTTTCGCTCTGGAAACCGCTTCAACATTCTCTCGGGAAGCCGCTACGCTTCCAGAGCCATAAGTCGCTCCGCTTCAGCATTCTCTCCATAAACTGCTTCAGGATCCGAAGCCGAATCTTCAGCGTTTTTCTCCATAAGCTTCAACGTCCTCTCCAAGAGCCGAAGCCGCTTCAACGCCACACTCTTTCCTTCCAAAGTTCATGCCTGTAGCCACCACACTCCTACCTGTCAAGGATCTTGATCACAGCCAGCCAAGGATCGCGGTTGTGACCGCTTTTTGATCCATCTCTCCAAACCTCGTGGTCATGGACAGTTTACTCGCCTACGCATATAGCTGATCCCTTTGCTTCCATGGACGCCCATACAATTCCAGCCGACCTATTTTGGTTCCCATGCGGTGTAGTCTCTTCTGATCACATCTGCTGCCAAGAAATGTTACTGCTCATTTTTCGATACCAGCCAGAACTTCACCATAGCAACAATCGCTACAAGGGTAATCCGTACTTATCCATGTTTTAGTTTCACATTGAAGAAGTAATAGAGTCACCACTACGGATGCGAGATGGTGATATCCTTGTCATGGTCAACTCACCGACCATACCGTATATAAGCATGTAAACCACACCTGGAGACTGAAGCCTCCTTCGTATTTAGAAGATTAAATGCAGTCACCACCTTACCAGCGAATGCAGCAGAAGCACATCTTCCACGAGAAAATAGGCTCAGGATAATTACACACGGGGACTACCAGAACATGACGCCTTTACTTCTCTCAACCAGGTTATTTCCGATTTCAACATCATCACTGTCGGAGTTTTACAAGCCGTAAGAATTTCTCAACATGAAGCCGTACACGTGCATCAAAGTCCCCAAAAGCATGCCACAAAGATACATTCACATACTCAGCCACACCATCTGATCTAACAGAAGTATAACTGGGCGCTGCTCACTGCATCCCATTCCATACAATAGTTCAAAGTTCAGAAGATGGTTCAAAGGATGTCGTTTAGAACGAAGTCCTTGAGGACTTGATAGCATCACATCGGCAACAGAACATCTCTCAACTCATTTACTTCACCCAATGGTTTCGGAATATTTCGACCATGCAAGCATCCATAATATATCATCATCGCAATCAAAAGTCTAGGTACCAAATAACCTAAAGTCAAGGATGAACCAACAACGCAACCATAATCTCAAAGATTATCCCTGACATTATTTCATCCATCCATCCCAATAGTGCAATGGAGTTTGGTAAATTTTGAAATCCAGTGTCAGATACTCATCCTTCTAGCGTCAGAACCATATTACACATTCTGGAGAAGATCGATAGAACTGTTGGGCGGATACATGCGAGAACCTACCTTGAGTTCTCCTGGATCGCCTTGATGCTGATTTGGAGATTGCTTTGTTACCATTAATTCTCGCTCTACCAGCGCTAATAAATGACGGAGAGGAGATGAAAGCTGAAGCTGGACGGACAACAAAAATAGAAGAGGGTCGATACCCCTGTTCATATGAACGCGGTTTTTAGAGTTTGAACAGAATAAGGATTCCTTACTTCCATGAACGGGAATAGATGACTGGGCGCACCACACTCATGCTCCATAGACGAACAAGTAGTGTGCCAATATCTCCGCTCCATGACCGAACCAACAGCGCGACAGCACGAAGAACACCAGTCGCTCAACATGCAACTCTCCATGACTCCAGCACTTTGTGGTTAAGTTAGTGCCAACGCTCCAGCATTCTGTGATCCACCCTCCAAGCCTTCCAAGTGCAATTTCCACCGTCCCACAGACTGAATCCATTAGCGTTATCATCACCGCTTGGTAGCCAAGTTCCAGCGCCAACAGTCCGCGGCCAAGACAATACAAGACGCGCTTACCAGACGTGCTTACAAGACGCGCATGCCAGACGCGCTTAGCAGACGCGCTTGCCAGACGCACTTACTAGACGCCCATGTGAGACGCGCTTACCAAGCCGCACAATGCCCGCGGCTCCCATTCCAAGCCGCGTCAATCCAAGCCACGTACAAGCCGCGTCAATCCAAGCCACGTCCAAACCGCGCCGCGCCAAGTCGCGCCCAATCCAAGCCAAGTCGCGTCCAAGCCGCATCCATGACGCGCCAAGCCAAGCCAACCGATGTCAGCGGCTCCGTTTCAATCCGCGCAATGCGAACGGCTCCCTTTCATGCGAAGTCTATGCTAGCGACTCCCTTCTAAGCTGATTCCAACAGTCTGCGTCTCAGCCAGTAACCATCTCTACCACCTCGCGGCCTAGCCAGCAGCACAAAATTTACGCAAAGTCACCCATGCAAGAGTTATGAATTCTCTTTACCTCCCGAAAAAGGTTAATCGGATCTTGATGATCATCTTTTCATAACTTGCCATTTCGATTTTTCCCTCGTCTGTCACCATCTCATGCTTACCTCGCAACAAGGCCCCTGTTCCGAGCTAAGCATGGGACTTAATGTTGATGGTGGTTTTTAGCTTAGGGTCAAAATCATAAAACCTTGCATCAGATGTGACGTCACTCTGGAAGGAAACGGTGCTACGAGTACTAACCTCTTCACCGACACATTTATTGAGCCGCTCAATATACCTTTTCTGGCGCCTCGCTAATACTAGACTCGCTGAGTACTTTCCTGTGCTATGTTCCTCAGCAGAACCCGTAAGTCGGTATGGCATGATGAATTTATGTTCACTCGCAGCTGAGTAACATGAAACCTCCAAGTACCAAAATTAAGGCCATTGCACGAAAGGCTCAGACAGAAAGCATACTGCATTCTGTAGGTAAAGATTTTTGTGACAACATACGAAAATCCATCTAATCATTGTGATAACTTGCAAAGAACTTATAAACCTAACTAAATTGTAATTTAGGTTTTTGTGCCTCGCGCCATATACTAGACCTCGTTGGTCGAAACCACGCCTAGCCAAGCTAGGCAACCAAATTCTCCACAGCGCGCTGGAAGTGTGACGCGCCCTAGCTTGACCGGACCCACTTCCCATCGACCAATCAGGTCTCCCTAAATGTTCCACGCGCATTCCAAACAAGGTCGGCCCTATGTTGCTTGCCGGCCACCTTTCTATCGACCAATCAGGTCGCTTTAAATCCGCCACAGCGCGCTGGAAGTATGCTCGCGCCCTAGCTTGCCGGCCCCACTTCCCATCGACCAATAAGGTCTCCCTAGCTGCGCCACACGCATTACAAACAAGGCCGTCCCCATGTTTCTTTTCGGCCCCCTTTCCATCAACCAATCAGGTTGCTCCAAATCTGTCACGGTCTCAAAAAAGGTCGCTAATACTAAGCTAGCTTCCAAATACGTACTAGCTTCCCAAAACGCGTCGCACGCACTAATTAGGGTTTCACAACACCCAAACCCTAATCCAGGAAAGACGCAACCAAATCCGCCGACGATGCTAACTTTGGCCATGCCGCAACTGGCATAGTGCTATACCACGGCTACTGGCACGCCACCATGCCACAGCTGCTAGCACGTCACTATGCCACGGCTAGTGGAACGCCACCATGCCACAACTGCTAGCACGTCGCTATGCCGCGGCTACTGGCACGCCACCATGCCACAGCTGCTAGCAAGTCGCTATGGTACGGCTACTGGCACGCCACCAAGCCACAGCTGCTAGCACGTCGCTATGCCACGGCTACTGGCACGCCACCATGCACGGCTAATGGCATGCCACCATTCCACAACTGCTAGAACGTCGCTATTCCACGGCTACTGGCAAGCCACCATGCCACAGCTTCTAGCACGTCGCTATGCCTTGGCTACTGGCATGCCACCATGTCACATCTGCTAGCACGTCGCTATGCCATGGCTACTGGCATGCCACCATGCCACACATAGCAACATTCTATACGTTTTCCACGAAAACACTCGAGACATCAAAGCATGTCACAAACTGTGGGATACTCATCAGGGTATTGGTCTGGCGGCTTAGAGCATGCGGCGTGCAATACGCCCGTTACAAGAAAGTGTCATAAGAGTGAGGCGGTTAGTAAATACAAGAAGTAATGGTGAAACAATTTCTTCATTATGGAAACATCAATTCCATGCGTTACCTGTTACCACTTTCTTCTATTACTCAACCGTTTCCACTTCTTACGAGGCCAGGGTACGTTTCATTACGACTTGTATAAATAGGTTTCACCTATTTCCACCAAAAAACAAGTTTTGGTCAGGAGAACAATACACATCCAGAATCACCTGGTAGATTTCCAATTAGCTCGCCAGTTCAACTCTCGGATAAAATTCGCAAAACACCCACACTTCTAGAATCAACTATTCTGGCCTCAACGCTTTCTTCGCTTCCCTCCCTAAGACCAACCCTTCTCCTTCACTTTGTGACCGAAGCAAACCTGGAATGGCAATTTCTTGGTTTAGGCCAGGGTTGTAAAGATTGATCTCTCGAATCAAAAGTACTCCCGTGCAGTACATTGTTTTGGGTTTAGATTCGTTTCTCACCCGCACTCACACGAAATTACCGAAATCAGTCGAAACGGTTTTCACCCACAAACAATTAGTTGCTTCAACAATAGTTAACCAAATGTTTAGCCATATGATAACTTTCATATCAACCATATTCTTCTTCACCATAACTAGTTCAAATGACTCAAATGAACTAGTTAGAGAGTTGTTCAATTGCAAGGAAATCTTCTGTACTACACAAGACACAATTGAAGCAAAAACGATTTGATTCACATGAATCGGTTCATGAACTCTCTATCCACGGTTTCCAATTGCATTCCTTAGTTTATAAAGATAAGTTCACTAAACATCGTTTTTAGACATAACCTGCTCAAGTTCGCGGACTGGGTTCGCTGACTTAAGTTCCCGGATGGAGTTCACAAACTGCAGCAGAAATTCTCGGGTTTGAGAACTTCGCCAGTTCGCGGACTGAGTTCGTGGACTTAGCTCACGCACTTCTCCGGTTCACATGATCAACAAAGTTCGCAAACTTCAGTTCAAGCAATAAGGACTTATACATATATGTGTTTCCACAATAATGCTTATATCCTCCAAATGGTTATATAGTCATAACTCTAATTTCAATCACTGAAACATTCTCAGAGGACGTTATATAGTTGTTATTCACAAACCATTTTTCGTCAGAGCAATTTTCAAAGTGATTGAAACATAACATGACTTTCGTCACTAGGTAAAGATGAACTTGGCTAAACCGAAAGCTTTACCAACACATATTTCGAGAAATAGATAGGCGAGGTAAACTCGGCTCGAAATACCAAAGGTGTATAATCTAAGTCTATATAGTAAAACGACTTTTGTCTCAAGATATGAGATAAATATACTTTTGAGTGATAGATAAGTTCAAGTCTCCACATACCTTTTAATCGATGAAGATTCACCAGTTCCTTGAGTAGTCCTTCGTCTTGTATGATGATTGTCATGGAGTTCTTGAGCTCAACTACACTTTCTATCCTAGTCCGAGACCTTAGCTATAGTAGACTAGAAATCAAGACTTATAGTTTTGATCACTAACATTGGAAAACATGCTTGAGATAGCAACGCATGCGAGTTCGACCGAGCAATGCTCTAACAATTTCCCCCTTTGTCAATTTTAGTGACAAAACTATCAATACATATGGAATACAAAAAATATATAAATAAACTTTTGTAGCTCCTATTCCACATGCCTAATCTTCAACATTACTTGAAATCTTCGTCACTCCCAAGTACTCCAATGATCCCAAAGGTTGTCAGTTTAGCATCATCGTTGTTGAAAATCCGTAGCTATAACAACGAGAAAACAAGAGTTCTCAATCATTGTTATACAGTGTCATAGTATCATTACACAACGTCAAAGTTCAATTGTATCAAAACTTTAACAACAATACTATGGTGATATGTCACTCCCCCTTAGTCAATACTCCATCTCACATGGAAACCACTCCCCCTTACATAATGATCCGAAAACCATATGTATTTGTAGTGTGAACTACATATTAATTCTCCCCATTTTTGTCAATAAAAGTGGCAAAGGTAAAAGAACGGGATCCTAATGAAATTTCCGAAAGAGACATTTCATGACCAAAAGAAAGCATATATAATCTTATTTAGATGCAATCATAAAGCCGAAGCTAAATGTATTCATCAAGGAGTTTATTAAGATACAAGATAACCCCTAAAATATTCCACAGCCGCACTCCCCACAAAGATTTGGCAATTAAGCACAAGTTCAAAAGAACTCTCCCCCATAATATGTCATCCCGAAAGAACAACAAGATCGACCTTAATTTCGAAAAGAAAAGAAGTATTTCTTTGGACATAAAAATTCACATACACGTATGAATTTGAATCTAAAATATTAAATTAATCATAAGAGAACCCATGATTAACTTAATCGGAAGTTCTCAACACAAGTAAACTTATGGAGACATAAAAACACTCAATTAGATTAATCACAAGAAAACCCATAATTAATCTAATCGAAATACACAATCAAACTAATCACAAAAGTAATCAATTTAATTGGTCATGCTCGACCCAAAGTATCTCATGGAACAACAACTATGTCAAAACAATGACTCGGTCAATAAAGCTCAACATAAGACACCTTATGGAACAACACAGTATGTACACAAATTGTGGATCAAAGATCAACCTAATACCGTGGAATAATCAAGGACTCATTCTATTTTCCATCACCATTTGCACAATGACATCCAATAGACATAATCCTTGAACACAAAATATTTTAACATATCTTCCATCAAAAATTGACATAATAGGCTTAACTTTTGTATTTGTCAAAAGTCAATTCATTCTTTCATCAATACATACATATCAACTCACGAATGACTTTACTTTTGAAAAAGTATGGGACAATCACGTTCACGGACGTAAACACACATATCCCATAACAATATTGAAATATA
The DNA here is from genome assembly GCF_003573695.1 of Papaver somniferum. Classification (NCBI taxonomy): domain Eukaryota; kingdom Viridiplantae; phylum Streptophyta; class Magnoliopsida; order Ranunculales; family Papaveraceae; genus Papaver; species Papaver somniferum. Next base: position 11,241,872 of record NW_020622492.1, on the reverse strand, counting down.
AAAACCATAAAGATTAATACTGCAAAAATCATTTTCCAAACAAATTTAGAATTTAAACCAATAAATCTAAAAACATGAAGATGAAAACGTTGGACATAACTATGTGTAATCACAATAATGGCTATTCCAAACTCTAGTTATTCTTCTAAGTAAAACAAGAAAAATAGAAGATTTACTAGGCAATAAGACCTTTAAAGAATTCTTTATCGTCCCCGAACTCATTGTCGTCAACCGCCATTGGAACATAAGGTTCATTAAGATAGGAGTTTATATCAATAAACCTTCTTGGCTGATGTTGTCGAACCAGCGTCTTCTGAATCTCATGAGTCTTACACACAAAAGCCTTTATTTGTTGAATCTCCTTTCGCATCTCCTTCGACCCATCAAGAACATCAGAAAACTTCTGAGAATTTGAAGGAACGACTCTTGGCTTCCTCACATTCCTTCTTTTACTTTTCAATGTTGGAGATAATGGAGATTTTTTTTTTCCTTCGTGATTGATGGCTTAACAATCATATTAACATCTTTTCCATCAGAAGACATCATGCTTGGAGTATCCAAAAACATATGGGTTTGTGAGAGGAAATCACAATTTGCTCAACAAGTAGTCTTGAGATAAAAAGAGGTTTCAGAGAAGGAAAAAGGAATGTAGGGTTTTGAAACCTTTAAACAAGTTCGTACACGACCAAATCTCAACCCTATGAAGAGTAGAATTGCCGATAGTACCCTTTCTTTTGTTTGATAGACAAGAAGAAAGAAAATCTAAAAAAACAAGAAAAAAAACTTTTCCTAAAGCCTGAGAGGTACAAACTCATTGTCTCTTTCGATCAGGCACATGAGACAAGATTTCAAAACACAACACAATCAAGTTGCATTGTGGTGAACAACAATTTGTCTACCATTTTCCTCTTAAGAGGAATCTATAGACCTATGTCTATCAAAACGACTCGACCATACTTTCTTTTCTAATGGTCTTGGTTTATCCTTGGAAACTAACTTCTTAGACGAAGATAAAATCCTACATACCTCAGCGGTCTTCTGAGCAAGTTTAAGATTTCTTGCTAAATGATTTGCTCTTCGTTGAAGTTTGTTGACGTGCCTTCGTTGGTGTTTGTACTTGTAACACCTTGATAGTTCATGACCCTCTAACTAACAATAAGAACACGTCAAGTTACGATAAAAATCGGGTTTTTGAGATGTGCAAGCATCTAGGAACATGGTAGAACCTGAAACATTACAAATAGAGTTTCCAAAGGATGGGTCAACTTTATCTTCCATAATAGTTGGATTATCTTCTGAAAGAATATCAAGATTGATGTATGTATTGATACAGTAATCAAAATCAATATTTTCACCAAGAAGTGCAACACTTGATTTCTCGTCTTCATTAGAATCATAGATGTCAGACATCTCATCAAGAGTTGCAGCAAGACCTTTGTTCCCAGTGTATTTTCTACGATTTGGGCACTCGTTTGCAAAATGACCAAATCCTTTACACTTAAAGCACCGAGGCATATCCTCGTCATCAGTTTCATCAGTATCTCTTTTTTAGGAGGAACACGATTATGAGGTTTGACTAATGCTTTAGGCTTATCTCTGGAGAACCGTTTACTTCTCTTCAACAGAAGATCCCTAAACTGTCTTGTGATCATCGAGACTGATTTGTCAAGATCTTCATATGATGTATCTGTATCAGAGTGATCATCTTCAGAGATGCACACTTTTTTACTTTTATCAAGTAATTTAGTGTCCTTTGGTGTTTTGAACGCAACATCCTTAGATTTGGATGAATGTTCGTGATCAAAGATCTTAAGCTTCCAAACCAGCGTATTTATGGAGAGATTATCAAGGTTATTTCCCTCAACGATGGCATGATTCTTATAATCGTATCTAGATGGCAGCGATCTGAGAATTTTTATCACAATGTCCTTTTCAGGAATAGTCTTACCCAATGCAAAAGATGCATTAACAATTCAGACACTTTGTGATTAAACTCATCAAATGTTTCTTCATCTGCCATACGAAGGTTTTCCCAATCGGAATCAAGGTTTTGAATCCTAGCTTCCTTTTCACTGGTAATTCCTTCAAATACGGTTTCTAAGATATCCCAAGCTTCTTTAGACTTAGTGCAATTTGACACATGGTGCTGAAGATTTGGGGTAATTGCATGTATAATGGAATTCAAACCGTCGGAGTTTTACATTGCAGCATTTATCTCGGAAGGGATGTATTCACCAATGTCCTTGGGAACGTTTACATCTCCAACTGCCACAACAGGAGCATTATAGCCATTAATTACATATACCCATGATTGAAAATAACGTGCTTGAAGAAAAGCTCGCATAACAATTTTCCACCATAAGTAATTAGAGCCATCGAAGACTGGTGGTACGTTTATTGAGATAGCACCTCTGTCCATAGAGTCAGATCGCTACAAACACAGACTTGTAAGGTCTTAAACGTGTTTTCCTGATCTGATACCAATTGAAAAGGCGGGGGTCTAACAACCACACCCAATATTTCTCTTAGAAATCTGTATGGACAAACTCCAATATACTTTCTAGATAATCAACTAGACATTCAGACTCAATCTAGATAAAAAGTATATCAAAGAGTTTATATCTCAATATCTCGATTTGATCTATACTCAAGCAACTAGAAATCTGCGAGGCTTTATCAAAGAGAGATAACTTGGATGGTACCAAAGACCAATATCCAAGTGTCAATCAATTTAAATCAACAACCAAAAGGTCGGATATTCTAATTGATTGAACAACGCACAACCTGTGATATTTCAATTATATAAAAAAATATAATGCAGAAAAGAAATAACACAAACACCAGAATTTTGTTAACGAGGAAACCGCAAATGGATAAAAACCCCCGGGACCTAGTCCAAATTGAACATATACTGTATTAAGCCGCTACATACACTAGCCTACTCCAAACTAACTTCGGTCCAGACTGTAGTTGAACCCCAACCAATCTCATACTGATCCAAGGTACAGTTATGCTCCTACGTCTCTGATCCCAGCAGGATGCTACATACTTGATTCCCTTAGCTGATCTCACCCACAACCAAGAGTTGCTACGACCCAAAGTCGAAGACTTTAATAAACAAATCTGTATCACACAGAAAAGTCTATGATAATAGATAAATCCGTCTCCCACGAATATACCTACGAGTTTTGTTCCGTCTTTTAATAAATCAAGGTGAACAGGAACCAATTGATAATCCGAACTTATATTCCCGAAGCACAACCTAGTATTATCAATCACCTCATAATAGTCTTAATCGACGCAACGAAAAAAGATATTGTGGAATCACAAACGATAAGACGAAGATGTTTGTGATTACTTTTTATCTTGCCTATCGGAGATAGAAATCTCAAGCCAATTATTACAATTGTACTCGTACAATAGAAACAGCAAGATTAGATCACACAACTACAAGAAAAGTAGTATCAGTCTGGCTGCACAATCCTAATAAAGTCTTTAAGTCGTTAACCTGGTTTAGAAGAAGAAACCAAAGGTTAGAGGAGAATCGACTCTATCTTAGCACAACTAGTATCACACAGAATGTGTGGGGATTAGGTTTCCCAGTTGTTAGAGTTCTCCCTTATATAGTCTTTCAAATCATGGTTTGCAATCAATATTAGCTTGGTAACAAAGCATTCAATATTCACCGTTAGATGAAAACCTGATTTAGATTCAAGCTAATATTTATCAACCGTTAGATCGAAAACATAGCTTCTTATACACAAATGAAATGCACGTTCCTGGGCTTGTGTAACCGTACCCAAACTTGTACATTAGTTGGTTCAACAATAGTTAACCAAATGGTTATCCATATGATTACTTTCATATCAACCATATTCTTCTTCACCATAACTAGTTCAAATGACTCAAATGAACTAGTTAGAGAGTTGTTCAATTGCAAGGAAATCTTATGTACTATACAAGACACAATTGAAGCAAAAACGATTTGATTCACATGAATCGGTTCATGAAATCTATAGCCACGGTTTGCAATTGCATTCCTTAATTTATAAAGATAAGTTCACTAAACATCGTTTTTAGACATAGTCTACTCAAGTTCGCGGACTTAAGTTCCCGGATGGAGTTCACAAACTCCAGCAGAAATTCTCGGGTTTGAGAACTTCGCCAGTTCGCGGACTGGATTCGCGGACTTAGCTCACGCACTTCTCCGATTCACTTTATCAACAAAGTTCGCAAACTTCGGTTCAGGAAATAAGGACTTATACATATATGTGTTTCCACAATAATGCTTATATCCTCCAAATGGTTATATAGTCTAAACTCTCATTTCAATCATTGAAACATTCTCAGAGGACGTTATATAGTTTTTATTCACAAACCATTTTCGTCAAGGAAATTTTAAAGTGATTGAAACATAACATGACTTTCGTGAACTTGGCTAAAGCAAAAGCTTTACCAAAACATATTTCGAGAAATAGATAGGCGAGGTAAACTCGCCTCGAAATACCAAATGTGTATAATCTAAGTCTATATAGCAAAACGACTTTTGTCTCAAGATAGGAGATAAATAGACTTTTGAGTGATTGATAAGTTCAAGTCTCCACATACCTTTTAGTTGATGAAGATCCACCAGTTCCTTGAGTATTCCTTCGTCTTTTATGATGATTTCCATGGAGTTCTTAAGCTTAACTACACTTTCTATCCTAGTCCGAGACCTTATCTATAGTAGACTAGAAATCAAGACTTATAGTTTTGATCACTAACATTGACAAACATGCTTGATATAGCAACGCATGCGAGTTCGACCGAGCAATGCTCTAACATAACCGGTCATAAGATGATTTTGGAATTTAGTTTTAATCGGTCATAAGCTACCTTTGGGAAGCAAGGTGTGACCGATCACAAGCTACTTCGTAAATAAAAGTGTAACCGGTCACAAGATACTTTTGTGGAGCAAGGTGTAACCGATTGCAACCTATCTTAGGAATCATGTTATATCCGGTCACAACATATTTTGGAGTTATGGTATAATCGGTTCCATGAGCAAAACCAAGTTTCCATGGTTTACATATTTATTCATGATGTGTGTGAATTAGGGGTTTTGGTTTGCTAAGATGAGAAGCTTCTAGATGTCGACATTATTTGAACATTAATTGTTCAAATAATATTCAATTATTTAAACATTAATTGTTCAAAGATATTCCTTGATACTCAAGGCGATCCCAGGTCCAAAAAGTGAAAAGCATGTGATTATGATTTCATCATATATGTTTTAATTACCGGAAATTAAAGCATATCCCCAAGAAAATAATATTAGTTAATGTGCTAGACTAAAAATAAAAATTTTCTATGAGAGTTTTCGGAAATATGGTTTGGCATTTAATTGGAAATAGGAAAACCGAAATTAGGTACTTTAATGTGAATATCTTGAGAATATTTTCGGTTTTGGAATTTCCTTGTTTTCCAAATAACCTTGGTGTATATATACTTGAGTTTTCATTTCTTGCAAACTATCCTAAGAGACAGGCAAACTTCATTCTTGTTGTTTCTGGTGGAGTCGTCTATTCGGATAGGAAAGTACCCTAATTAGGAGAAATCTCTTACGCGTTTAAAGACTTATGTGGGATCAAGAAGCTCTACGAGTATCGTTGGTGGGAAACTAGATAATTTCATTGTTATTGTAGTTTAAGATTATTGATTTGATTGACTAACAGTTGTTGAAACTTTGATTGCACATAGTTTGTTTATTCTTGAGAACCTTCTCTTCTGATATAAATCTCACTCAAGCTAGATTAAAGTATCGACGAGATCTTTAGAACCATGTTTAGATCTAAAGACATCATATGATAATCCATTGTTAACATACTCCGTTCTGTGCATGATTTCTCACAAGAGAATTCAAGTTGTGTTGTGCAGGTATTGAAGCTAATTGAAGATTTGAAGACGAAGAAGAATTTTTATTAGTTTCATATCTTGTGGATTTAGGGCACAAACTTTGATCGGATGGGATCCAAATAGAATCGTTTTTATCTTTGATAGACTTGATTAACTAGTTGCATGAGATTGACATCACCTTATAGTTTCTCTTTGAGATCTATATTGATTGCAAATCTAGAGTTTGATTATTTCGGTAATCAAAGTTTTGAATGATTTAACCATACAAAGGAGTCTATTAGTTCAAAAAATCACATATCTTTATATCAAAGATTGATTAGAGTGGTTACTAAACATATTTTTCCTTTGTTGTTTGGAATACGATCCAAAGGACTTGCTATTCACGTTTGGATAGTAAGGAAACTAATTAGATAGGCGTAGTCTACTTGGTCTCAATTATACAAAGTTGGTATTAGATTTTGTATAGCCACTTAATTCCGAGAGTATTCGAAACTGGACTAGGTCACAGGGTTTTTTTGCATTTGCGGTTTCCTCGTTAACAAAATCTTACTGTGCCATTTACTTTATTATTCCGTATTATAATTGTTTTATTATAGTTAAAGTAAATTGCACTTATACGTTAATCCGTAATACTTGATATTGATCTTATAGATTTTTGGTTTAATACCGTACCTATTATCAAGTGAACACTTCATTGTCGTATCGTCTCGATCTTGAATCCATAGTCAATCACACAAGTGATCTTGTTGTTTTATTTTCCCGATCCCGTATCCATAGATGACACGAAGTGCGTACCGGAGTTGTTTTATTGTCTCGACTCTTTCCATAGACGATCACACTTGGTAAAGGACTTATATGTTGAAAAATAAAAGATTGTGGTTATTTGGGTACCCTCGTATTTTCAAAATATCATCATGACCACTAGTTTTTGGGTGACACGGCGTACCAATCTTGTGTGTAATATTGTATTTCTTGATGAGAGCATGAAAGGATTTCTTGAAATGCGAACCTCCATCACTGATAACAACTCATGGTGTACCATGTCGAGAGAAAATATATTCCTTCACAAATTCACAAGAAACTTGAGAATCATTAGTAGGGGTGGCTTTAGCTTCCACCCATTTCGACACATAATCCAAAATAAGAAGTATATAAAATTTTCCATTCGAATTAACAAAAGGGCCTAAAAAATCAATTCCTCACACATCAGAAATTTCTATAGGAAAAATCGGTGTGAGAAGCATTTGATTTCAAGCACCTAGATTGCCCGTTCGTTGACATCTATCACAACATTTTCAAAAAGCATATGCATCCTCAAATAGGGTAGACCAGTAAAAGCCACTCACAAGAACTTTAAGAGCGTAACTTTTAGAACCAAAGTGACCACCACAAGCATAAGAATGAAAAAAAGATAGGACTGATTTAAATTCAAAGTTAGGTACGCACCTGCGTCTAATTAAATTAGCACCATATTTCCACAAGTAGGGCTCATCTGCACATGCTTTTTGGGTATTTTCTTAAGATTTATCTTTTGAAAATTAGACATCGTACTAGGTACTTGCCTTGTAATCAAATAATTCAGTATCTATGCATATCGAGTGACTTTTCAATTGAGAAGAGTTATTCTTCTGGAAAACGATCTTGTAGGGGAAGTTTTTATTCAGAAACAACAGGTATACTAAGATGATACGCAACAATATTCAACACCTTTCTGGTCTCTAATATCAATATTAAATTCTTGCAAGAAAATAATCCACCGTATGAGTATTGGCTTAGCCTCCTTCTTTTTCAATAGGTACCTACTACTGCATGATCAGAATATATAATCACTTTTACGAGTTCTGAATTTTTCTAATGAAAATACTACAGCCAAAAACTCTTTTTCACCGGTCGAATAGTTGATTTGTGCCTCATTACGGGTTCTATATTTATAACAAATCACATGAGACCTCTTGTCCACTTTCTGGCCCAAAACAGCTCCGACTACATAATCACTTACATCACACATCAATGCAAACGACAAACTCCAGTCAGGTGACTTAATAATTGGTGCAGTAGCCAACAATTCCTTCAATTTTTAAAACACATCCTTTCAATCCTGGTCCAAGTTAAAAGAAACCTCCTTTTGCAACAGTTTGCATATCGACATTGAGATTTTGGATAAATCTTGGATAAACTTCCTGTAAAAAACCCACATGGCCAAGAAATAAGAGAATCCCTTACCGAATTGGGATGTTGCAAGCTTCTAATCAAGTCTATTTTTAATTTTTTCACTTCGATCCATTGAGAAGACACGATGTGTCCAAGCAAAATTCCATGGTTTATCATAAAGAGGCATTTCACCTAGTTTAAAACGAGATTAGTGTTACACATATTTTAAGCACAAGTTCAAGATTTTGTAAGCAAATATCAAATGAATAACCATAAACTCTATACTCATCCATAAATACCTCCATGATGTTTTCCACATAATAAAAAAATATACTGACCATACATCTTTGAATAGTGGCAGGCGCATGCAAAGACCGAACGACATCCGTCTATATGCAAACATATCAAAATGACAAGTAAAGGTAGTCTTTTCTTGATACTCTGGTGCAATAACAATCTGATTATAGTCCGAATATCTGTCCAAAAAGAAATAATGATAATGTCCCGCTAACCCCTCTAACATCTGATCAATGAAAGTCAAAGGAAAGTGTTCCTTGCGGGTAGCCAAATTGAGCTTTCTGTAGTCTATACACATTCTCCGTCCTGTTTGAACTCTTGTAGGAACGATTTCATCATCTTGATTTTTAACAATAGCGACACCTGAGTTCATAGGAACTACTTGCATTGGACTAACCCATTAATATGCTTTCATAAATTAGGTAAATCACCCCCACACTTAGTAATTTGGGATCTCCTTCTTCACGACCTCCATCATTGGGGGTTAAGCTTACGCTAAGCGTCAGATAATGGCTTGACATCATCTTCCATTAGGACTATATGCATGCACATAGATGAACTAGTGTCAATGACGTCAGCAATTGTCCAACCAATAGCCGATTTTTGCTCTTTCAAAACCCTAATAAAGTGTTCTTCCTATATTGCAGTGAGATTCTTTGTAATAATGATGTAAGCTCTTCCCCATCATCCAAGTAAGCGTACTTTAAGTGATTAGGTAGAGGTTTCAACTCTAATTTAGATGCCTGCACAGAAGGTAAAGGAACTGTTAGATCATTGATTGGTCAAACTCACAAGTGTTGATATCTCAAGCTTGTTGTCAAAATTTAGTTGTCAAAACTATATCTTGATTTCTAGTTTACAATTGAAAACACTGGGGGTACCAAAATATACCAGCAACTTTTTCGTAGGCAATCTGTAATACAAACTCAACACAACTCCGAGAGTTAAAACTCAATCAAGGAAAGTGTCTAGAGTTATATCTCTATCTCTCTTTCGATTAAAACATTTACAGAATTGAATCCGTGAACCTAATCACAAAGAGAGGTCTTGGACGGTACCAAAGACCAATGTCCAAGGATCAATTAAGTCGTATCCAACAAACTAGGTTGGAGGTATATAATTTGATTGATCAACACACAACCTGTGATATTTCAATTATAAAGATAAACAATATAATGCGGAAAAAGAAATAACACAAACACCATAAATTTTGTTAACCAGGTATTGATGATGGTTTTTAGTATAAGGCGAAAACTGTAAAGTCTATCTACCTGACCCGACATCAGATGTAGTAGACATTAATATGTCTATATTCCGCAGGGAATTTTGAGAATATATCAAAGTATGATGAGTGTCTATGTATCTCTTCACATTATATTGAAACTCAAGCACCTATGAATTGTTCACTAGTATGGAGCCTAATGAGTATATAAGCTCCTAGCTGCATTACTCACTAATGCTGAAGCCTGTCGAGTATTTTACCTATGCTATGTTCCCCGGCTGAACCCTTAATATTGATATGGCATGACAATTTTGTGTTCACTCACAGCAGAGTAGCACAGATTTCCAAGTATCGAGGTTAAGGTCCTTGCATAAAATTACTCAATCAGAAAGCATACGGCTCTCTGTCAATAAGATTAAAGAACCCTGTGTCAACACATAGAAATCAATCAATTTTGTGACAATTCACAAGATTCAAATATTACCCTGATTAATTTGCAGAAATTACGGTTTTCCGCTCTGCGCAGTATATTAGACCTTTCCTGTCGAAATTAAGCCTATGCGAACTAGGAAATTAATCCTCCATGGATTAGTAGGTGCAAAATCTTACCCACAATCAGAAAACAAGGAATAAAAGGAGTCGCAGAATAGGAGCAGCAACAAAAGGAGGTGTGTCCATGCCACAGGCCAGCCGGCGCCACTTACAAGTGGCCACACCCCATGCTGCCCGTATCGGCCCCTATTCCCGCCACACGCACATGCGTTGTGGCTGGGCCCATACTTGTCGGCCCTATTTCCCATCGACCAATCAGGTCGCTTTAAATCCGCCACACGCACACTAGAAGTGTGGCCACACTCATACTTGGACGGCCCCTCTTTTAATCGACCAATCAGGTCGCTTTAAACCTACCACAGTATTAAAAGAGGCAAGGTTGCGCCAGATAATCACAATTCCAAATTGGCTTTCCCAAAGTCGTGCCAATAAGCTAATTAGCATGCCAAGTTGCCACTCCACTGCGCCACCATGCCAATGGCATGCCAAACGTGCACGCCAAACGTGCCGTTCTGCTCCACATGCTAATGGCATGACCAAACCTGTCATGCCGCATTAAGGTACTAAACGTGCATGCCAAACGCGCCAATTTTCCGCAGCAACATGCCGAACGTGCCAACGTGCCATAAATAGCGCACTTACGTGCTAACCCACCTTCTGTTTGTGGCCAACGCCATAACAGACTTCAATATGGTTATCCTAACCAGAAACACGACCTTTCTCTAGTGGCGATGGTCAAAACCCTAATTTCCAGTTGTGACACAAATCATGTCACTTCGGGACCCACAACATGCCACGAACCATGCGGAACATAGGAAACCCTAATAAAGACGCCATATCATAGCCACTCGTGGCAATTATTGCTCCTGCAGTCGTTTTCACATGATGGCCTGGCTATGGTTCCTTTCGCATGTCCATGGCACCGTTTGTACAAAACATCGCTGCGTCACGGCCACATGCCGCATGCTGTATGCGCTAATTAGGGTTTCGGCATGCCAAACCCTAATTTAGTCAAAGTTGCTACGCTAACCAAGACAAGTAATGATTCCCAGATCATTGGGATTGCTGTGGCAACTGGAAATGATGTTTCCACGCCACATTTGGGTCTAACACCAATGTGACAAAAGATAGCGGTTATGGCTACGCCAGGTGCTACTTGCACCATTGTTCCATTGCCATGCGCTAACTATGCCACTAGCATGCCGCTATATGCCACCATGACATTGGCATGTGCTAATAACGTCATTGTGCTACCATCAAGTGCCAACATAATGTGGCCATAATAAATGGCCACCCTTTCTCATGAGTTATGATCTCAGCCATCCAAATTCGCCACAGAATTGACAGGCCTGTTGCAAGTTTTGGGCGACCAACCAAGACAAGCTAAATAGCATCACGTGTTATTGTCCTGTGGAAAGTCTCCTAACTTTGACTTGCCACATATAGAAATCTGCTACACGTTTTCCACGAAAACACTCGAGACATCAAACATGTCACAAACTGGGGGATGCTCATCAGGGTATTGGTCCAGCGGTTTACAGTGTGCGGCGTGCAACACGCCCATTATAAGAAAGTGTCAAAAAGCAGGGCAGTTAGTGGCGGTGAGAAGTACTGTGTGTAAACTAACCAGTTTCCTACATGATATAAACGTGGTCTCTGACATTTACACACAATCCCACTTCTTCATTACTCAATCACTCCCACTTTCTACGAGATCAGGGTGCGTTCAATATGACTTGTATAAATAGGTTTTATCTATATTCCACAAAACAACAAGTTTTGGTGAGAACAACAACACAGTAACCAGAAAAATACCAAAGGACTGATAGCTTTCATTCCGCAAGCCAGTTTCCAAATTCCGATACAAGTCATAAAAAGCCACACCTTGAGAATTAACCATTCTGATCTCAACACCTTATTCGCTTCCTCCATAAGACCAACCCTTCTTCTTCACTTTGTGACCGAAGCAATAATGGAACGCCATTTCTTGGTTTAGGCCAGGATTGTACAGATTGATCCCTTGAATCTTAAGTACTCCCGTGTAGTGCATTTTTTGAAGGTTTAGACTCGTTTCTCATCCACACACCCAAATTTACCAAAACCGGTAGAAACAGTTTTACCCACAAACAATTGGCGACCACAGTGGGAGATTAATCTCTCGGTTGCAAAAATCATTTTCCCTATTCCATTTTCAATTTTCTAAACTTCTCAAGATGGTTGATCTTAGGAATGGTTCAGAAACCCTCAATCCCAATTTTACTTCTCCTAGAACTGAAAATACTTCACATGTTATCCCTGAATCCGTTTTTTTATTCAAAACCCTTGTCAAGGCTATGGAGTCTCGATACTTAACCTATTCACGATTTGACGAAAATCCTGAATGGTATTATCGGGAATCAAGCTACAATTATCAAGATGCAGGACGAAGTATTTACGCTTTTGAAAGCGCTCACGGATCAACTATTAAAGGAACCAACACGTGTTCATTCTAGAGGAAACGCCATCAACAATTCATTTTGGATCAATGCTGATGGTAATATTCTTTCTTCCAAGATTCATATTCGTACTCCTAGTGAGGAGGATGAATCCTATGATCACGCTGAATGGAAAGGTATCCACCAACCTAACTTGTCTGCTCATGGAGATCAAGAGATGTTTCCTCAAGATCAGAAAGAAGACTCGTGGGATTTATCACGTTCTCATCAGGGTCCTCGCAATGAAAAGGTGATTTCATTATGTGCGTCCTTCTTGGAAAACATCAATTCCCATATTGCATCAGAAACTGCTAAGAGATCCGCTACTGCTTTATCAGTCGATCTGAACCGTTCCAGAATGAAGAAGCTCGTAAAGACATTCAGGAAAGCAGGCATCCTTCCAATAAAATATCCAACCTCCAGTCAATCGCTAATGAAGGAAGAAAGAGAAAAGCTCCAGCACTGGAACAACAACCCAAACGTGTGGCACCAGCGCGTCAGACGGCTTCACCCAGGAAGGTCGCGGCTAAGATTTCTGCGCAACAACAAGAAACTGAAGATGATGCTTTAAACTTCCCGTTCCCGATCGAGGAAGAATTGAAATCCTAGAAGTATGGATTCAAGGTGATGACATCAAACTGCCTCATGTTAGGCGCCTACCAACTGAGGAACAAATGGAAAATCCCAAGTATTGCCATTATCACATGTTTATTCATCATCCTACCAGCGAATGCAACGCTCTGAAGCGCATTGTCCAGGAAAAAATTGATTCAGGGGAATTACGCCTGGGACTGGAGGTTCTCCACCTTGCCGCGGATCGACATAGAGATGTTACAGAGACAATAAAGAGGACTGGGGACTTCTCGCGTCCAGGATTACGTCACACAGTAAACTCTGATTTGCAACCTGAAAATTCAGTTTTGTGGAGAGACCCCTAAGCGAATAAAGTATGTGGCCGTATCGGACGAGAGATAAAAAGGAATGGCCAACACCAATGTACCATCCGCAAGCAAAGTCAACGTGTCCCATGGTGTTACATCCTGTATCACCAACACCAGCAGCACCGGAAGCATCCCCTCTGACGTGACGCCTCTTATTACCAGATCCAGAGCTGTCGTCACTCCTAATATTTCTTCGAGCATGACGACTCCAATCATCACCAGGGCTACCACCACTTCTTCGTCAGGACGAGAGACATGAAGTTCTTGCCAAAACTCAGATGAACCTGTCCACAACTCAGAAGGATCCCCTTCAACGTTTCGCTCCAGAAGCCGCTCTGCTTCAACGTTTCGATCCATGGGTCGCTTCAGAGTTTCGCTCCAGGAGCCGCTCTGCCTCAATTTTTCGGTCCAGAAGCCGCTCCGCTTCAACGTTTCGATCCAGGGGCCGCTTCAACGTTTCGTTCCAGGAGCCGCTCCGCTTCAACGTCTTTCTCCAGAAGTCGTTTCAACGTTCTCTCCAGAAGTCACCACTCCTCCCTGCCAAGGATCGTGTCGTAGACGCCACACTCCTCCCTGCCAAGGATCATGTCGTAGCCGCCACACTCCTCCATGCTAAGGATCATGTCGTAGAAGCCACACTCCTACCTGTCAAGGATCGTGATCACAGCCAGCTAAGGTTCGTAGTTGTGGCCACTTTTTGATCCGTCTCTCCAAAGCTCGTGGTCGTGGATAGTTTACTCGCTGTTAGAGCATTTCTCGGTCGAACTCGCATGCGTTGCTATCTCAAGCATGTTTGTCAATGTTAGTGATCAAAACTATAAGTCTTGATTTCTAGTCTATTATATCTAACTCTCGGACTAGGATAGAAAGTATAGTTGAGCTCAAGGAATTCATGGCGATTCATCATACAAGTAGAAGAACTACTCAAGGAACCGGTGGAACTTCTCGACAAAAAGGTATGTGAAGACTTGAACTTATCTATCTCTCAAAAGTCTATATACTCTATCTCCTACTCTTTGAGACAAGAAGTCGTATGCTATATATATAGACTTGGATTACACACATTTGGTATTTCGAGCCGAGTATACCTCGCTTATCTATATCTCGAAATATGTGTTGGTAAGCTTTTCGCTTCGATAAAGTTTATCTTTACCATGTGACCAAAGTCATGATATGTTTCAATTATCTTGAAAATTTCATTGACGAGAAATGGTGTAACAACTGTATAACGTCCTCTAAGAATGTTTCAATGATTGAAATGAGAGTTTAGATCACATAAGCAATGGTGGACATAAGCATTGTTGTGGAAACACATTTATTTATAAGTCCTATTCCTTGAACCAAAGTTTGCGAACTTTGTTGATCAAGAGAACCAGAAGAATGGCGTGAGCCAAGTCCGCGAACTCAGTCCGCAAACTTCCGAAGTTCTCAAACCCGAGAATTTCTTCTGGAGTTGACAAACTACTTGCGTGAAGCTAAGTATCAGTCCGCGAACCGAGTCCGCGAACCGGCGAAGTTCTCATACCCGAGAATTTCCGCTGGAGTTTGTAAACTCTGCCCAGTAACTTAAGTCCGCGAACCTAGTCTGCTAACTTGAGAAGGTTATATATCTGAAGATGATTTCTGAACTTAAACTTAAAAAGACTAAGGAATGCAGTTTGCATACCGTGGCTATAAAATTTCATAAACCGATTCAAGTGAATCAAATCATCTTTGGTTCAATTGTGTCTTGTGTAGTACACAAGATTTCCTTGCAATTGAACAACTCTCTAACTAGTTCATTTGAACTAGTTATGGTGAAGAAGAACATGGTTGATATGAAATGCTCATATGGCTAACCTTTTGGTTAACTATTGTTGAACCAACAAGTGCATACGTTTGGGTACGGTTAACAAACCTATAAGCGTGCATTGTCAAGTGTGTGTAACAAGCTAAGTTTTCGATATAACGGTTGAGAAATATTAGCTTGAATCTAAATCAGGTTTTCATCTAACGCTGAATATTGAATGCTTTGTTACTAAGCTAACATTGATTTCAAACCCTGATTTGAAAGACTATATAAATGAGACATCTAGTATTGTGCAAAACTATTCCCCACACCTTACGTGGGATACTAGTTTGCGTGCTAGAGTCGATTCTCCTTTAACCTTTGGTTTTCTTCTTCTAAAACTAGGTTAACGACTTAAAGACTTCATTGGGATTGTGAAGCCAGACCGATACTACTTTTATCGTAGTTGTGTGATCTGATCTTGCATCTTTATATCGTATGAGTACAATCAGATTGATTGATTTGAGATTGATATCTCCGATAGGCAAGATATAAAAAGTAATCACAAACATCTTCGTCTCATTGTTTGTGATTCCGCAACATCTTGTTTCGCTACCATACGATTAAGATTGTTGTGTGGTGATTGATAACTCTAGGCTGTTCTTCGGGAATATAACACCGGATTATCATTTTGTTCCTGTTCACCTTGATTATTATCAAAAGATGGAACAAAACCTTTAGGGTTTATCTGTGGGAGACAGATTGATCCTTTGATAGACTTGTCTGTGTGAGACAGATTTGTTTATTGTCAAAGCCTGCGATTTTGGGTCGTAGCAACTCTTAGTTGTGGGTGAGATCAGCTAAGGAAATCAAGTGCGCAGTATCATGCTGGGATCATAGGCGTAGGAGCATAATTGTACCTTGGATAAGTGGGAGATTGATTGGGGTTCAACTACAGTCCAGTCCGAAGTTAGCTTGGAGTAGGCTAGTGTCTGTAGCGGCTTAATACAGTGTGTGTTCAATCTGGACTAGGTCCCGGGGTTTTTCTGCATTTGTGGTTTCCTCGTTAACAAAATTTCTGGTGTATGTGTTATTTCTATTTCCTCGTTATATTTTTTTATATAATTGAAATAATACAGGTTGTGCGTTAGATCATCAATTAGAGTAATCCAACCTTTGGTTGTTGATTTATCCTTGGATATTGGTCTTTGGTACCATCCAAGTTATTCCTTGCATTTGATTAGAACTCGCAGCTCTTGATTGAGTAAATCAAATCAAGAGAGAGATATAAACTCGTTGATATAATTTTAATTGATAGAGTCTTGTTGATTCTCTTAAAGGATATTCTCTAAGCGAAATATTGGGTGTTGTTGTTAGACCCTCGCTTTTTCAATTGGTATCAGAGCAGGAAAACATGTTAAATACCTTATAAGTCTGTGTTTGTAGTGACCTGATTATGGACGAGTCTATCTCTACCAACGTACCAGTTCAGAAATTACCAGATGATTCTAAAAGCTTGGATTCACCTGAGAGAACTATCACATCTAAGTCAATATTTAAACATTCTCTTGATGTAAAAACTGTTGATTGGGAAACTCTCCTAGAAGAACAGTTGGATGAACTTTCTGATGAAGGTGATTCAGATATTGATAGAGATGTTGACGAGGAAGTCTCAGAGTATGTTAAGTTTTCGGATTCGTGAAAGATGAAGAAGATTACAACTTCTCATGTCTCACCTCTTCTGACTCCTC
The DNA here is from genome assembly GCF_003573695.1 of Papaver somniferum. Classification (NCBI taxonomy): domain Eukaryota; kingdom Viridiplantae; phylum Streptophyta; class Magnoliopsida; order Ranunculales; family Papaveraceae; genus Papaver; species Papaver somniferum. Next base: position 11,224,821 of record NW_020622492.1, on the reverse strand, counting down.
TCTGCCGAGAAAACAAGAAATTGAGAAGATATTACGCCGGTGTTTATTTTTCGAATCGATCCTCAAGGATTCTGAGGAAAACCTACGTATGAAGTCACTTGAATGTGATAATATTTATCAAAAGTACTTTTTTTTCGAATAGAAACTTGCAGAATCTGAAGCAAGGTTTAACTCTCAACAAATTATTTTTGATGACAGAGAAAGTGCTTGTCTCGCTCGAGAAAAACGCCTTGAGGTTGATTTAGCTGCTGCTTTGATAAAATCAAGATGTTGGAAGATGACTTGAAAAAGTTCAATACTAGTTCAAGCAAATTAATCACTATGCTAGGAGCAAGTAAAATTGGGCTATAAGGGAATAGATACTCCAAGTATTAGCAAAGAGATGAAATTTGTCAAGGATAGTGATTCTTCTCAACCAAAGGTTTCCACTGGTGGAAAAAGTGAAGTATCTTCATCGGCAATTAAGGTTCGAAAGAGCAAAGTATATCAACCTCCAAAGTTAGCACACATGGATCGAGGTAAGAACATTCCTTATGTTTGCTATATTGCGGAAATAAAGATCACCTGGAAAGGAGATGTCGTATCCGTATAAGGAATGAGAAACTTCATGATGTTCTTTTTTGGGCATCATAAGAAGTTGTAAAACCAAGATCATACGTTAAGACTGATCCTCTTAACATTACAGGTTGTAATTGTCCAACCTTTAGGCAAGGGAATCAGTGCTATGATAAACCTAGATTTTCCTATAAACATCGTACGAATCCTTTTCACAATCGTAATGGTTATCAAAAGGATAACTTCGTAAAGATGAAGAAAAGATCCGATGCTCCCAATTGGAGAAAGACTAACTTGCAAAAGAATAGTCAATCCAATTCTCTTTCGAGAATTCTAAAAGAGAGTAATGGGAAGAAGGTTCCAATTGTTCCTAAACGCACTCAGAAGTGGATACCAAAGAAATTCGATGATGTTTTGAGTGTGAAAAGGAATGATCTCCCAGAAAATTCCATGACTATGGAGAAGGCAATATCCACGATGTTGGAACTTAAAAAGTTTTTTGGAAAAATGGAATTAGATGTGAAAGTTTCTAAAAGCGATCTCTTTCATGATAATCCAAAGGTCACTAGTGGTGAGAAAGACATTGTTCACCTGTGTTGTAAGTGCATCCTCACCAAGGAATGCCCTGTTATGTATACGGTGAGGGAAACACGAGAATTAGGGCACACATATTATGTTCGGTAATGCTGTAGAATTTGACTGGATTCTTCTAAAAATGTATGTCTATAAAACTGAGCAAGATTTGTGTTTTTATGATCCACGTACCTTGATTATTGTTCATTTCTACCTAACTTGATCTGTTTTAAGGTTCTTAAACGTTTAGGTTTGAAAATAGCAGTTCGGGATTTTTGGACTCCATGGTACACATACCTAGTATGCTTACCATATTTTAAAATCAAAATCCAGGGGTTTAAGTTCGCGGACTTGAAAATTCGTCTGCAAACCCGTATGCATATTTGCCTGTAGACGTCAATATTCAGTCGACTTGTTTTGGCCGAACTTCTTCGTCCGAACTCGGAATGAACTCATTCTTTTTGCATTATCTTCCTCTTTGAATTCTCTTCAAAATGGAGATGAGAATTATTGATTTTGGATGAGTTAATATTTTTATTTATCCCGTCTCTTGTTTTCAGTGTTTTGCTCCGTTTCGTCATACTTGTTCCAATTCTCTTGGACTTGGGCACTTGGATTCTTGGAGTACTACTCTTCTAAGCTCATTAGTAGACTTAAAAAGAATGTTTTTGGTGAATCACAAAGAAGGAAGTTCAAGAATGGATTGTAGTATGCATTGCTATGGGATTCTTGAAAGTTCACAATCATTATGTGAACTATGGTGCATAGTCGTTAATGAATTTGTATGTTCTTCTTTGTTAAGAAAACCTTTTATATGACTTTGGTAGTTATTCTTGGTGTGAATCCGGGCGAAAAAGGTTTATTCTACTTCTAAGGACAAATCATCTTATATGTGCATTACGAGTTTTTCTTGATGCCTAGTAAATCTTCGGATGAGAATTTATTTCTTGTTTTGTTTAGAAGAATAAATAGAGTTTGGAATAGCCATTATTATGTTTACACATAGCTATGTACAATGTTTTCATCTTCATGTTTTTAGATTTATTGGTTTAAATTCTAAAATTATTTGGAAGATGATCTTTGCAATATTAATCTTTATGGTTTTATATATTGAAATATTGTTATGGGATATGTATGTTTGCATCCGTGAACTTGATTGTCCCATACATTGTCAAAAGTAAAGTCTTTCTTGAATTGATATGCATGTATTGATAAAAGAATGAATTGACTTTTGACAAATAGAAAAGTTAAGCCTATTATGTCATCATTTGATGGAAGATAGGTTAAAATATTTTGTTTTCAAGGATTATGTCTATTAATATCGTTATGCAAATAGTAATTGAAGATAGAATGAATCCTTGTGTATTCCGCAGTATTGATCATCCCTGATTCATATTTTTATGTATTACTGTGAGGCTCTGAAATGCATCTTATATTGAGCACTATACAACCAAGTTGATTTTTTAGCTTAGTTGGTGTTCCGTGAGATATGTTATGTCGAGCATATTTAACTAAATTAATCATCTTGTTTGGTTATTTAGTTATTGCTCCGTAAGTTTTCTTATGTCGAGCAAAACAAATGACAATTAAATTGATTACTTTTGTGATTAATTTGATTGAGTTTTTTGGATATAGGAAATCATTCTCATGGTTTTTGTGTCCAATAAAAATCCTTCTTTTCTTTTGAAACTAAGGTCGCTCTTGTTGTTCTTTCGGGAATGACATCAATTGGGGGAGAGTTCTTTTGAACTTGTGCTTAATGGTCATATCTTGAAGGGTGTGCAGCTGTGGAATTTTAGAGGGGTTATCTTGTATCTTTAAACTCCTTGATGAATGCATTTAGATTCGGCTTTATGATTGCATCTAAATTAGTTGGTATGTATTTTTCCTTTTGTCATGAAATGTCTCTCTCGAAAATTTCATTATGATCCCGTTCTTGTACCTTTGCCAATTTTATTGACAAAAAGGGGGAGATTAATATGTAGTTCATACTACAAATACATATGGTTTTCGGATCATTATGTAAGGGGGAGTGGTTTCCATGTGAGATGGAGTATTTACTAAGGGGGAGTGATACACATCACCATAGTATTATTGTTGAAGTTGTGATACAATTGAACTTGACGCTGTGTAATAATACTATGACACTGTATAACAATGATCGAGAACTATGTTTTCTCATTGTTATAGCTACGTATCTTCTACAACAGTGACGCTAAACTTACAACCTTTGGGATCATTGGAGTACTTGGAAGTGACGAAGATTTTGAGGAATGTTGAAGATTAGACATGTGGAATAGGAGCTACTAAATTTCTTTATCTTTTTTGTATTCCATATGTGTTGATATTTTTGTCACTAAAATTGACAAAGGGGGAGATTGTTAGAGCATTGCTCGGTCGAACTCGCATGCGTTTCTATCTCAAGCATGTTTGTCAATGTTAGTGATCAAAACTATAAGTCTTGATTTCTAGTCTATTATAGCTAAGTCTCGGACTAGGATATAAAGTGTAGTTGAGATCAAGGACTTCATGGCGATTCATCATACAAGTAGAAGAACTACTCAAGGAACCGGTGGAACTTCTCGACAAAAAGGTATATGAAGACTTGAACTTATCTATCACTCAAAAGTCTATCTACTCTATCTCCTACTCTTTGAGACAAGAAGTCGTATGCTATATATATAGACTTGGATTATACACATTTGGTATTTCGAGCCGAGTATACCTCGCCTATCTATATCTCGAAATATGTGTTGGTAAGATTTTCGCTTCGATAAAGTTTATCTTTACCATGTGACGAAAGTCATGATATGTTTCAATCATCTTGAAAATTGCTTCGACGAGAAATGGTGTAACAACTACATAACGTCCTCTAAGAATGTTTCAGTGATTGAAATTAGAGTTTAGATTACATAACCAATGGTGGACATAAGCATTGTTGCGGAAACACATTTATTTATAAGTCATATTCCTTGAACCAAAGTTTGCGAACTTTGTTGATCAAGAGAACCGGAAGAATAGCATGAGCCAAGTCCGCGAACTCAGTCCGCGAACTGCCGAATTCTCAAAACCGAGAATTTCTGCTGGAGTTGACAAACTACTTGCGTGAAGCTAAGTCCACGAACTCGGTTCGCGATCCGAGTCCGCGAATCGGCGAAGTTCTCATACCCGAGAATTTCTGCTGGAGTTTGTAAACTCTGCCCGGTAACTTAAGCCCGCGAACCTAGTATGCGAACTTGAGAAAGTTATATATCTGAAGATGATTTCTGAACTTAAACTTAAAAAGACTAAGGAATGCAGTTTGCATACCGTGGCTATAAAATTTCATGAACCGATTCAAGTGAATCAAATCATCTTTGGTTCAATTGTGTCTTGTGTAGTATACAAGATTTCCTTGCAATTGAACAACTCTCTTTATTAGTTCATTTGAAGTCATTTGAACTAGTTATGGTGAAGAAGAACATGGTTGATATGAAATGCTCATATGGCTAACCTTTTGGTTAACTATTGTTGAACCAACAAGTGCATACGTTTGGGTACGGTTAACAAACCTAGAAACGTGCATTGTCAAGTGTGTGTAACAAGCTAAGTTTTCGATATAACGGTTGAGAAATATTAGCTTGAATCTAAATCAGGTTTTCATCTAACGGTGAATATTGAATGCTTTGTTACTAAGCTAACATTGATTTCAAACCCTAATTTGAAAGACTATATAAAGGAGACATCTAGTATTGTGCAAAAATAATCCCCACACCTTACGTGTGATACTAGTTTGCGTGCTAGAGTCGATTCTCCTTTACCTTTGGTTTTCTTCTTCTAAAACCAGGTTAACGACTTAAAGACTTCATTGGTATTGTGAAGCCAGAACGATACTACTTTTATCGTAGTTGTGTGATCTGATCTTGCATCTTCTATTGTACGAGTACAATCAGATTGATTGGCTTGAGATTGATATCTCCGATAGGCAAGATATAAAAAGTAATCACAAACATCTTCGTCTCATTGTCTGTGATTCTGCAACATCTTGTTTCGCTACCATACGATTAAGATTGTTGTGAGGTGATTGATAACTCTAGGCTGTTCTTCAGGAATATAAGACCGGCTTATCAATTGGTTCCTGTTCACCTTGGTTATTATCAAAAGATGGAACAAAACCTTTAGGGTTTATCTGTGGGAGACAGATTGATCCTTTGATAGACTTGTCTGTGCGAGACAGATTTTTTTATTGTCAAAGCCTGCGATTTTGGGTCGTAGCAACTCTTAGTTGTGGGTGAGATCAGCTAAGGGAATCAAGTGCGCAGTATCCTGCTGGGATCAGAGGCATAGGAGCATAACTGTACCTTGGATCAGTGGGAGATTGATTTGGGTTCAACTAAAGTCCAGTCCGAAGTTAGCTTGGAGTAAGCTAGTGTCTGTAGCGGCTTAATACAGTGTGTGTTCAATCTGGACTAGGTCCCGGGGTTTTTCTGCATTCGTGGTTTCCTCGTTAACAAAATTTCTCGTGTCTGTGTTATTTCTATTTCCGTATTATATTTGTTTATATAATTGAAATAATACAGGTTATGCGTTAGATCATCAATTAGAGTAATCTAACCTTTGGTTGTTGATTGTTATTGATTGATCCTTGGATATTGATCTTTGGTACCATCCAAGTTATTCCTTGCATTTGATTAGAACTCGTAGTTCCTACTTGAGTAAATAAAATCAATAGAGAGATATAAACTCGTTGATATACTTTTAATTAATTGAGTCTTATTGATTCTCTTAAAAGTATATTAGAGTTTGTCCATACAGATTGCTAAGCGAAATATTGGGTGGTGTTGTTAGACCCCCGTTTTTTCACTCGCATACATATCCAGCCAATCCATTTGCATCCATGGACGCCCATGCAATTCCAGCCAACCTATTTTGGTTCCCACGAACATGTAGTCTCTTCTGCTGCCAAGAACTGTTGATGTTTGTTTGTTGATACCAGCCAGAGATTTACCATAGAAACAACCACTACAAAGGTAATCCATACTTATCCATAGTTTAGTTTCACATGGAAGAAGTAATGGAGTCACCAGTACGGATGAAACATGATATCTTTATCATGGTCAACTAACCGACCATACAAGATAGAAAAATGTAAACCAAACTTGGGGACTGAGGCTCTACACGTAATCCCTTTACTGTCAAAGCTAAAGAGACACGGTCAATCCAAAAGTCATAGCCACGACAAGGTCATCTACTCTGCAGAGGTTTAACGTAAGGATATCATCACCTCTCTGTCTAGAAGGCGCCTGCAACACTTTACGAGTCCCATGACGTATCCCAAGCCTACTCAGAGAAAACGACTTCAGTAACCGAAGAGAGGTGCGACTGGGGACTGCTCATCGCGGTCCATCCCCGAAAACAATCAAGCATTCATGAGATAACTCCATAGACGCGGCTGAAACATTTTTCTTGAAAAGACAGAGGGATCCATGATTAACGACATAACTCTCACACTTATACCTCTTCATTATCCAGAATGCTCCGTCCATGTGATGTTCCAAGCATCCCAGCATCACATCCAGGAGAGTACAATAATCTTGTATCAAATCCCATAGGCGTGGATTCAGGGCGATGCAATTAAAGTAGGCTACACTTTGGGACTGAAGCCTCCTTCAGGTTTAGAAGTTTAAACGCAGTCACTACCTTACCAGTGAATGCAGTAGAAGCACATCTTCCGCGAGAAAATAGGCTCAGGATAATTACACATGGGGACTACCAGCATGGGATGCCTTCACTTCCCTCATCCAGGTTATTTCTGATTTCAACATCATTACTATCGAAGCTTTACGAGCCGCAGGAATTTCTCAACATGAAGCCATACACCTGCATCAAAGACTCCAAAAGCACGCCAAAGAGGTACATTCACATATCCGGCCATGCCATCAGATCTAACAGAAGTATAATTGGGGACTGTTCATCGCATCTCATTCCATACAATAGTCCAAGATTCATAAGATGGTTCAAAGGATGTCGCTTGGAACGAAGTCCTTGAAGACTTGATATCATCACATCGGCAACGGAACGCCTCTCAACTCATCTATTTCACCCAATGGCGTCCAGGAACCAAATAACCTAAAGTCAAGGATGGACCAACAACGCAACCACAATCTCCAAGATAATCCCTGACGTGATCATTACCGAGCATATATTTCATCCATCCATCCCAAGAGTGCAATTGAGTTTGGTAAATTTTGAAATCCACTGGAGAGGTTAGATACTCATTCTTCTGGAGTCAAAACCTTATTACACATTCTAGAGAAGATCGATGGTACTGTTGGGTGGCTACATTCGCAAAATAGAAGAAAGCACCTACCTTGAGTTCTCCTGGCTTGCCTTGCTGTTGATTATAACTATTGGATATTTCTTTGTTGCCGTTAATGATCTCTCCACCACCGCTAACAAATGACAAAGAGGATCCAGACGCTGTAGAGGAAAACACGGAGCCAGACGAGCAACAAAAACAGAAGAGGGTCGATATCCCTTTTCATACGAACGGAGTTTCTAGAGTTTGAACAGAAGAAGGATTCCTTCTTGCTCCATGAACGGGAATAGATGACTGGGCGCACCACACTCATGCTTCATAGCCGAACAAGCAGCGTGACAAGATCACCGCTCCATAGCCAAACAACAATCGCACGAAGATCTCCGCTCCACAACCTAACTAGCAGCGTGCCAAGATCACCAGCCACTCAGACTTGTAACGCTCCACACCACCAGCATCATGTGGCCAAACTAGAAGTACGCCAACGCTCCATAGCATCAACACCCTGTGTCCAAGACATAAGTACTCCAAGCGCCAGTGCCGTAGCAAATCCAGAGGTGTGCCAAGCGCCAACACTCTATAACACCAGTACTCCGTGGCCAAGCCAGAGGTGCGTTGACACATAGATCACGGACAGTTCATGCCTCTTTCCAAAGGTCATTCAGATTTTATCCGGGTAACCTCTTCATGTCCTGCCCTTTCGATTTGTTATCCTTGACTGTCACCATCTCATGCTTACCCCACAAAAATGCCACTGTTAGGTGCTAAGCAAGGGACTTAATGTTGATGGTGGTTTTTAGTATAGGGAGAAAACTGTAAAAGTCTATGTACCTGACCCGACATCAGATGTAGTAGACATTGATCTGTCTATATTCCGCAGGGAATTTGAAGAATATATCAAATTCTGATGAGTTCCTATGTCTCTCTTCACATTATATTGAAACTCAAGCTCCTAGATGAATTGTTCACTAGTATAGAGCCTAATGAGTATATAAGCTCCTAGCTTCATTACTCGCTAATGTCGGAGCCTGACGAGTATTTTTCCTATGCTATGTTCCCCGGCTGAACCCTTAATATTGATATGGCATGAAAATTTGTGTTCACTCGCAGCAGAGTAGCGCGGATTTCCAAGTATCGAGATTAAGGTCGTTGCATAAAAGTAATCAATCAGAAAGCATACGACTCTCTGGCAATAAACTTAAAGAACTCTGTATCAACACATAGAATTCAATCAATTTTGTGATAATTCACAAGATTCAAATATTATCCTGATTAATTTGCAGAAATTAGGGTTTTGCGCCCTGCGCAGTATATTAGACCTTGCCTGTCGAAATTAAGCCTATGCGAACTAGGAAATTAATCCGCCATGGATTAGTAGGTGCAAAATCCTATCTACAATCAGAAAACAAGGAATAAAAGGAGTCGCAGAATAGGAGCAGCAACAAAAGGAGGTGTGGCCATGCCACAGGCCAGCCGATGCCACTTGCAAGTGGCCACACCCCATGCTGCCCGAACCGGCCCCTATTCCCGCCACACGCACATGCGTTGTGGCTGGTCCCATACTTGCCAGCCCTATTTCCCATCGACCAATCAGGTTGATTTAAATCCGCCACACGCACACTAGAAGTGTGGCCACACTGATACTTGGCCGGCCCCTCGTTTAATCGACCAATCAGGTCGCTCTAAACCTGCCACAGTATTAAAAGAGGCAAGGTTGCGCCAGATAATCACAATGCCAAATTGGCTTTCCCAAATTCGCGCCAATACGCTAATTAGCATGCTAACATGCCACTCCTCCGCGCCAACATGCCAAACATGCACGCCAAATGTGCTGTTCCGCTCCACATGCTAATGGCATGACCAAACCTTTCATGCCACATTAAAGTACTAAAAGTGCATGCCAAACGCGCCACTTTGCCGCAACAACATGCCGAAAGTTCCATAAATAGCGCGCCTACGTGCTAACCCACCTTCTGTTTGTGGCCAACGCCATAACAGACTTCAATATGGTTATCCTAACCAGAAACACGACCTTTCTCTAGTGACGATGGTCAAAACCCTAATTTCCAGTCGTGGCACAAATTATGTCACTTCGGCCCCCAAAACATGCCACGAGCCATGCGGGACCCAGGAAACCCTAATAAAGACGCCATATCATAGCCACTCGTGGCAATCGTTGCTCCTGTGGTCGTTTTCACATGATGTCCTGGCTATGGTTCCTTTGACATGGCTATGGTACCGTTTGCGCAAAACGTCGCTGCGCCACGGTTACATGCCACATCCCGTATGTGCTAATTAGGGTTTCGGCATGCCAAACCCTAATTTAGGCAAAGTTGCTACGCCAACCAAGCCAATTAATAATTCCCAGAGCATCAAAATAGATCACAATCACTCAAATAAAAATCATATTTAATAATAGTCCAAGGCAAATAATCATAATAATAATTGCAATAAATTAAATTAAATAGACTGTACCGCTTTTTATTGGAAAAATAGCTTCCTCTATCGCCTCAGCAATGGGGTTTAGCTCCTCATATCAAAAACATGCTCAAAATAATAAATCATGGCTCAAAAGGTGGTTTTATTGAAGAGAATATATAAAACAACAGATCTGCAATGGTGTATAGATGTTACAGAAGTCACCGTTACAGTTGGTGTTGACATACTGAAGATATACGTTACTAATCAACTGTTACAGGATCAGAAATTTAAGACCCTAGAATACGACTGTCCTGCACAGCTTAATGTTCTTCAGATGTTAAACAACAACACTGTTCTGCGACTGTTTCCCGTGCGTCAATATTCTTCGCGTTCTTCCTCTTCAGCAGTAGTAGCAGCAGAAACAGAGTTTGGTAAAGCTCTGATTTCTTCTTCTCTGGCTCTCCTTAGGTCCCCAAACTCTCGACACCCCTTCTATATGACCCAAACAATCTATTTATATCAAAAATACCGATTAAATCTCTCCAAAATCTTCCAAAATCTCTTTCCTTCTCTTCACGGCAAAGTTGCGGCAATTTCTTGTTTTAGAATTTCTACGCGTTTCTGAGCTTTCCTTTTTATTCTAAACTCTTCCTTAGATAGATACAAATCTTTGGGAAGGTTTACAACACTTTAATCTCTCTAAAATTCCCTAAAACAGGTCACACACGTGACTTTCCATATTTTCTGTTGTGATAAAAATCCGTCAATTGAGCCCAGTCTAATCGATTTCAACACCCATTTCAGATTCCTAGGCCCATAAGGAGTCTATCCTATGAAAATCAGAGGTTTAATCGACCTCAAACTCCTTCAAATCAAGAACCCTAAATCTGCCAGAACTGTATCTACTTTCCCGCCTTTTGAATTTCAAATGTTGAAGATGGTTGCCCCTTATCCAGGATAGGGGTGCGATTAGCAGCTGCCTGGGAATGGGATGCCCCTTAGTAATTAGGTTACCCCTTATCCAAAGTGATAGTCCGAATAGCATATGTCCTCCGGGTGCTTTCCGACAACTTTTCGAGCCAATTTTTTCCAAAAATGTTTATTGGCCAAAAATACGTACAAATAAATAAAACACCATAATAAGTACAAAAATGTGCTCTAACAATATATAGAATCGAGACAAATCGGACACAAAAATGTGTCTATCAAATACCCCGAAACCTATTATTTGCTTGTCCTCGAGCAAAAATAAAATAGAAATAAAATCCTAACTCACTGTCGCAGGCATCGTCGATTGCATTTAGCGTATGCAATAAGCCTTTAAACCCCTAGGTGTCCCTAGTGGCGGAGTGTTGTCTCGGGAGGGCTTACCAGAGGTATACCCACAAAACCTTTATACTCCAGACCCTATCTATCTACACAGAACCTTGGAAGGCACTAAAGAATCTCCTTGGTTGGCATACTTATTGACTACATGAGGAAGTACCCTGATGCGAAATTCCAATTGTTGTACACGAGTTTGCACTCAAGCATACTAAAATTCATATATAAGTGAAAGATCTCTACTCAGATAGTTTTACTATGGACATCAATATCCGGAGTCGAAACTAATCACATGGATAGATCAAGAAGATGGGTATAGAGAAAAACATAGATGGTTTTGATGTTCACTAGGTGAACGTTTTTTCTCATATCTGTCTGAAGGCCTCCACCAAAATGAACCTATCCAAATGGATTGAGATATCGGTCTGACTAATATCAACACATTGGCATATACAAGGGTACCAGTGGTCAATAATCCTAACTCTAGGTCAACACAACTGGCATATACAAGGGTTCCAGTGGTCGACTTTATTGAATTTATTCCACTTGGTCTGATGGTCTGGTCTCCTTTTTTTTTTTTTTTTTTTTGTATCTCAATCACTCTAATTCACCCTAGCATTGGTAACAACTTGAATCGTGAGCCCCACCTAATCACTTAGAGAAACATAGTTTAAAAACAAAACAAAATAAAAACAGAAGTGAAAAGGACTCAACGAGATATGGTGAAACTATCATGTTATTTCTAACACCTGATCTTTGTGCTTTTATAAATAGACTCTTTAGATGTTGCCATCTAGGCAGATTGGTTCCTCAACTCCTACAACCAAAATGCTTCCATCCACTTAGATTGGTTAGTGCCATCCTTAATAGGGATAAATTTCTAGGATCTGGAGTTTTTTTATTGCAACGAAAAGGTAACAAAAAGTTCTACCCCACCCCCAAACTTAAATCTAACATTGTCCTCAATGTTTCTAATCAAAGAACAGCACCAAAAATATAAGTAACATAAGGAAATAGTAAAGAGAGAAGTCGGAAAGATAGTACCTG